>NC_059328.1:144698089-145021498 GCF_018350155.1 Leopardus geoffroyi
CTGGAGAGGTGTAAATTTGATCATATCACTTTGGCAGAATTGCCTTTTCTGAAATCTCTTTTTAGGTCTTGCCTTCAAATTTGATCATTCGTTATATAGTCCATGCATTTTGATTCTCTTTTTTTTTAATTTTGTTAACCTCCATTTTCTTTTTTGTATTACATTTACATTATTTTAATTTATAATTAGAGAATTAGCATAGAATACTTTTTGTTTTAATTATGAAGACCAGCACTGGCATGATAAGGTGCAGATTAAACAATAATATCAAACATCCTTTTACCCAGCATGCTATTTAAAAACGAGGTACTGGGGCGCCTGGATGGCTCAGTCGGTTGAGCGTCTGACTTCGGCTCAGGTCATGATTTCACAGTCCATGGGTTTGAGCCCCATGTCCTGCTCTGTGCTGACAGCTCAGAGCCCGGAGCCTGTTTCAGATTCTGTGTCTCCCTCTCTCTCTGACCCTCCCCAGTTCATGCTCTGTCTCTCTGTGTCTCAAAAATAAATAAATGTTAAAAAAATTAAAAAACAAACAAACTAGGTACTGATTGTACTAAGAGCACCTGTGGGTCCTTTCTTAATTGCAGCATCTTGGCTATCCTGCTGCCTATCCTAAATTTTGAATTTTGTGATAGTCTTTTGCTTCCTTTCCTTGCTAGTTTTTACCACATACATGTTTATTTGCTTGTCTTTGATCTTTTACACAACTGGAACTATTTTTTATGTATTCTTCTGGAGTGTATGTTTTTGCTGAATATTATGTTTCTAATGTTCACCCATACTGATACATTTTCACTGCTGCATAGTATTCTATGATATAACTATATCATAATGTGTTTATTCCTGCTACCAAATATAGATATTTGGGTTGTCTTCAACTGTCTCTTATTGCAAATGGTACTGCTGTGAACATTCTTTTACAAGGCTCCTGATGCATAGGTACCAGAGATTCTCTGGGGCATGGTACTGAAAGTGTGTGGTTCACGGACCAGCAACAGCAGCATTATTTATAGCTTATTAAAAATGCCCTGCCCTCTGAGGCACCTGGGTCGCTCAGTCAGTTAAGCATCCAACGCTTAATTTTGGGTTAGGTGATGATCCCAAGATCATGGGATCAAGCCCTGTGTAGGCAATGCCGCCCCCTGCCCCCATGCTGCATGTGGAGCCTGCTTAGGATTCTCCCCCCTCCCCCTCCCCTCCCTCCCCCCTTCTCCCTCTCTCTCCCTCTCTGCTCCTCTCCCCAGCTCATGCTCCAGTGCTTTATCTCTCTCTCTCTCTCTCTCTCTCTCTCTCTCTCTCTCTCTCTGGAAAAAAAAAAAAAAAGCCCCACCCTAGATCCACTGAATCAGAACTACATCTTATTATATTCTTCTGTGGCTATTAAATTTGAAAAGCACTAGGTATATACCTAGGGTGAAATGATTGAACAAGTTCAATTATTTTTTCCCGAGAGAAAGCCCAGTGTTTTCCCAAAGTTGTTGTGCCAGTGTATTACTGCCCAAAAAGTTCTTATTGCTCCAATACTGTCACCAACAGTGGTATTTTCAGGCTTAAAATAGTGTAACATGGAAATGTGAAAATGATGTTATTTTTATAATTTGCTGATTATCAATATGGTGTATAAATGCAGTTGATATTTACATATCAGTTTTCTATGCAGTCATCTTGTTAATGAGGTTGAGCATCAATTATTTGTTGACCATCAATCGATATTTCTTAAAACCTTGTTCATAATCTTGTTAACTTTTTAATTTTTGACCCCTTATTGATTTTAAGGTATTCTTTGTGTATTCTGTGTACTACTCTTTGTTGTTTATAAGTATTGAAAGTATTTTCACCCATTTTATGACTTGCAATTTTAATCTCTATGAAGTTGATTAATTGCAGTTTTTCTTTTTTTTAATATAGTCACATTTATATTTTTAAAATGGGTATCAGGTGTTTTTTTTAGTTGTTGAGCCTTGCCAGTTTGGTTTCTCTGGACATCTATTACTCCACACTTTTGGGAAAAGAAGTCACAGTGAAGTTCTCATACCTGGACCTACCAACCCCTTTATATCCTAGGCAATTATTTCCCAGGAGTGTATAGACAAGAAAAAAAATAGCTAAATGGGAATCAAAGATTACTTATTAGAGCCAGGGAGAGCTAATGTGCCCATCCTGGTAGCAAAATTCCAGAGAAGGTGCAATCTTACCTAGGAACCCAGTCAAAGGAAATTAAAACATGCAGAAAGAATGACCACAAGTTCACTAACCACAAGCAAACAGGAAGTACTGGAGAGACTACAGCTTTTGTCTCTGCTTGTGGGGGCAAGGAAATCATTCGCATAACATGCTCAGTGAGTATTTGGGGCTGATCCTAGTCAAATTTGCCATGCCTGCCTCCACAGTTGGGGGTGGAAATATCCACAAAGGCAATAGAATGAATATAAAATTCTCAAGTTCCCTCACCTGTTGGCCAAAAAGCAAATATGGTAAAATTAGACATTAATAACCTGATGCCCCTAATGTATACATCTGTTTTCTTTTTTCTCTATTAACACATTGGGCTATGGTCAACTAAGAGTGAAGCTAGTCTGATTCCCAGCTTACTCTGCTTCTGTATGTCCAGGGACCAGTGATTTGGACATTCAGCTCTTATTTCCAGAAATCTTGAAATACCTCTCAACAGGCATATAAATTTTTTAATTCAGACCACACCACAACATGGATCAAAAGTTCACACCTTATTCTAACCTCCATTTGGCATTAAGTTCAGCTGTATTATGTAACATAACGCACATGAAATTACAGAAGTTTAAATTACAAAATGACCTGAAGTATGACCTATAATAACCAGTATGACCTAAATTTAAACAATGTAATCTTATTCCTCCCATTACTATGTCTCCCACTGGTTTTAAATCCTCCTCCCTTTGTAATGTAAATTCAAAGGAATTGCAATACAAATATTTTTCTTCCACAATTTATGATTTCCCTTGTCTTGGCTGGAAGGGTAATAAGGACAAAAGATAATATGACAAAAGTAGGATTGAAGTAATTAACATGCCTGGGCACTTTGTTATTTTATCATTATGAGGACATAAAAAACTAATGGTCATCATCAATATTCCCTTTATAACACTATTCTTTATTAAAATGAAATGTAAGATAAAACTTCAATCAAGGCATCGGCTATACATAAACAAAAATAATGCAAGGTTTTGAAAATGGAGAGAAAAGTATGTGGCAAGATTTGGATAAAATTATCTCTGAAATAATCTATAGTAGCAAAAATCTGTTAAACACTTTTTTTTACTTAGAAATGTTCCTATATTTCTGTTTCAAAAATATAATTTTCTTTACAAATAACAACTCCTCTAGAATTTTAATCCAAATAAACTTCTAAAAAGTTAGTTTAGAAAAAGTGAGGACATAATCAAATTTTGACAAAGGACAAAGTAATGTTTATGCATTCTGTTTTGTACTCTGAATGATGCCTATCTTTATCAACAACGTGGAAGCCTTAACATGTGATCATCTGCCCTGGAGTACTGGGAATTAATTTGAAATACCTTTAATTTTTTTCTTTCAAACCACAAACAAGGGCACTTGGGTGGCTCAGTCAGTCAAGCATCGGATTTTGGCTCAGGTCATGATTTCATGGCTGGTGTGTTCAAGTCCTGTGTCGGGCTCTATGCTGACAGCTCAGTCTAGAGCCTGCTTTAGACTCTGTCTCCCTCTCTCTCTGTCTGTCTGTGTCTGTCTGTCTGTCTCTCTCTCTCTCTCAAATATAACATTAAAAAAATTATTTTAAACCACAAACATCTCACTCTTGGAATAAGTCGATAGCTACTTCTTGCTACAGAAATAGAGAAGGGTAAATGTGTTATTTCTGAAAGAGACAAAAGCTCTGGAGGCAAATGCCCAAGGCTCTTCATTAATGAAGAAATGCATTTGACTGGTTTAAACAATTTAAACAGCAGCTATGTGCTGACTCTGTGACCTATTTTGGGCTTGAATAAAATAGTAGTGGCTTATATAATTTATTATATCTTACGGAAAATATTTGAAGTTGTTAATTATTGGACTCAGTATTCAAAATACCATGCTTCTCATACTTGGCAAACAGTCCAGACACATTTTAGCCTCTGTATCTTTGTACATACTCTTATTTTAGCCCAGAATGTCCTTATCCTTTATTCATCTGAAAAATGCCTTCAAAATCCTAATCAACTATTAACTTTGTGCTGAATCTTCTTCCATGGCACTTCATCCGTGTCTCTAAAATTGCATTTATAACTATGTGTTTTTCTTTATATCTGTAAGTTAATTAGGAGTTTCTCAAGGGTGAGCACGTTGATTTACTCATATATTTTCACCCAGTGCTTGGCGCAAATGCTCCCCTATGTGTGAACAGGAAAATAGATAAGTAGTAAATGAATGAATGAATGGATGGATGAATAAAAGTAGTGTTTATTGATTCAAGCACATTTGAACACTATGAATTTATAATTTGTCTAATCACCCCATACTGTCTAGCATGTAAATTGCTTCAGACATTATGACCTATGAGAAAAGCTAGTGTTTGGTGGTATTAAATTTTGTTTAAATTAAAGGTATTAAAGGTATTGAGGTTGTTATTAAGTGATTAAAATGTGAATGTTTTATATGTCTGTGAATGTTGTGTTAGAGATAAAAAGATAGTTTTCTACCTTGGCCAAGTCTAGAAATGAGGAACATAGACACATGCTTTATGGCAGATGGTTCAAACCCTGTATTTGCAAGACTTCTCTCGTTTTAATAAATCCTTGACCTACACTGAGCCTCAGCAACTCATCTGTAAAATGGGAATAGTAAATTCTACCCTAACTAGCCTCAGAAAAATTGAGTATCTAACCAAGTGAGGTATTAAAGGAATGATATATGGTCTATAGAACCCTGACTTGTGGTTTGCAAATGAGGTGTCTTTTTTTAAAGTAGTAGTCTCTACTGGACCCAATTTTCTAGATGCAGAGCGTCCAAACACACAAGCTAAGGGATGCCCTTACAATAATTCACGTAAGTCATCTAGTTGCTCACCCAGCAACCAAGATATCACCAAAACATGATTTGGGATGGCTTCCTTGTGTTCAAACTTGTCAATAGCTGCAGCCTGTACTTACCTCCCCCCAGAGCTAGATAAGTGGTAAGATGCCTGTTGAAACTGGGGAAATTTATGAAATTATATTTCAGCCTAAAGGCAAATGCAGAAAATTCATTAGTGGTCTTTTTAAATACCTGACAACAGAAGAAAATTAAAAAATAAATCTATTTATTCTTACGTGTTTTCAGAGCACATAGGTGTGTGCTGTGTCCTCTTGGAAGCATACTCTTCCTACCTCTTACCTTTCCCTTTCCTGGTTCTTCCTGAGCAGAATCAATCAGTCCATTCTCCATGCTTCTGTAGAATTCCTCAAAACTTAGATTTAAAATGTCACAGTGCTTTGGAATTATCTGTTTATGAGTCTGCCTCCCCACCCCCACCCAAGAAGGAAGATTGTTAGGAGACTAATCTTGTCCTTTTTGTATTACCAAGACCTGCCTAGCGCTGCATCTAAGATTTAGTAGGACCTCAAGAAATACTGACTCTTGAAAAATGATATGGACTCTTGAAAAACAGTCTCTCTGAATCAGAGAGACCTTATTTTTCACAAATGTTGATAATAATGGAAGGCTGTATAGCTGCTTCAACTTGGTGCTAAGCGAGGGTTTTTTCACTTGAAACAATGCTCTCTATTCACATGGATACATTTATGGAAGGGCTGTAAGAAAGAGCAAGCTACTCCAACAAAGGCCATTATGGAGAAGAGTCCAAGGAGTCTGTTATTAGGTTGTTGTCCTTGGTGTTTGGGCACTGTAAGGACCCAGCTATAAAACTAATAGGAAATTTGCTTGTGAGAGAGAAATGGATTTTATTTGTACAGAAGGCAGAAAAATCTCAGCCTCTGAAAGGAGAGGGGGAAAAAAATTGGAACAATATAAAGGAAGTGTGATGTCTTTTGAATGATTATTTAAGGTACTCAAGATAAGGCTAAGAAGAAGCCCTGAGCTGGAAGAAAATTAGGTAGTTCTAATCATCTGGCAATAAATTAGAGTTGTCATGAAATGTATATGAATAATTTTTGCTGTTAAGTCTTGAATCATCCTCCCCTTTTTAACAAATGTTGAACAAAAAAAACATATTCCCATTCTCATTAATGTTACCCCATAAAGGTAAGTAAAGGCAAGTAAATAAGCAGCTAGGATGCAGTTGCGAAGCAGGATGTAGGATGGCAGCATGGACAACAGAACGTAGAGGAAGCCTTGGGAAAATACTTTTAGGAGGTCAGAGCAGTCTTTCTGAGTGCAGTGATTTCTAAGCAGAGACCTGAATGATGAGCTGAAGTTAGCCAGGGAAAAGGAGACTAGTGGGAAAATGGAGTTTTTCTGACAGAAAGATTAAAGTCTGTCACTGCAGAGAACTAAGAGAAAGCACGATGCTTTCCAGGAACTGAAAGTGAGAAATTTGATATGGTTGGAAGAGTTACACGGCAGCACGGAATTTATCTCACAGGCCAACTGGGTGCCATCAAAGAACATAAGTGGAAAGTGAATTGATTTTATTTCGAGAGATCATTCTGGCTGTTATATGGTAGAAGGATGGGAGTGGGGCGAGGTTGGAGACTACAAGGTGTGGTGTTCTAAACCAAGGGTAAACGTTGATAGCCTAAACTCGTGTAGTAGTGAGAATGGAGAGGTGTGCACAAAGTCCAGGAATATTTTGGGGGGTACAAATAACAAACTACTGATTGTTTAAAAGCTTCAAATTCAGAAAATGGAGCCCACGATGACACAAGTTTTAGGCTGCAAACAAGTGAGTGGATAGTTATTGCCTTTGTTTGAAATGGGGACACCAAGGAGAAGTTCTGGTGCAAGGATTTTAAGGGTTAGATGATAAGGACTGAAAACCCACATCAATTCCTCAACATTGTGTGCTGTGTCATATTTACAGCTTCAATTTTTCGAGGGCTGAGAATGTTTCTAGTTCCAATTCAGTTTAAAGGGTGTTTATTGATTTCTTGGACATCAGTGAATTATTTTGGTGGATGTTATAGGAATTCATAATGAACTTATAGTGTGTAGAAGGCTATGGCATCCTATGGTTTTTCATAAGTGCAGACAGAAAAAGAAATTCTCCAGATAATAGTGATAATGGTTTCAAAAATTTGAGAATAGCTTGAGGATTCATATCTTGAACATTAGTGGAATGAAAAAACATTTTATTCCTCTGTTTTGGCAAAGAAAATCTTATGGGGATCTTCTAGAATGTCATTTGTAAGGATATAGAATGGAATGTTTAAATATTCTATGAAAGAGCAGAGAAAAGAAATGTCCACGAGGAACCATAACAATGAAAGTTCAAAAGCAATATAAATGACTGCCTATGTGATTGGCAGTTCCAACATAATGAACTCAGCTGTCTGTGAAGCTTTGCAAGTTACTACAATTGTAGATAAAGGCCTCTCTGATATTATCTTCCATGATTTGTAGCCAAGCAAAGACATTAGATTAGTTTCATATGTTAAAACAAAAGGCTAGTTTCAAAGGAAGCATCCGCTGCCATTTGCAGATTTGGAAGAACAACTCACTTTTTCCTTTAACATGGAGAAATATTCATAATTTTAATTTGTCTACGAGAAGGGATAAAGTGCTAATTGCCTTTACAATAGCAGGAGGTATTGATTTACCACTATTAGTAGTCATTGCTCAGTACTGATATTTCGAGACATTTTTTGGCATTTCTTTTACAGTTAAGCAGAGATATAAAGAATTCATTGCTATTTCAAATGAATTCACAATTAATATTATAATGCGAAATAACAAGGGAAAGTAGAACAATTTTATAGAAAATGTGTCCCCGCAATTAGAGACTTACAAATTTCTTCAATGAGTATGTTCAACAAATGGCAAATGCTGAGCACCATTATTTTGAAACTGAAAATATAATTGCATTTCTTACAAAGAATAAAGTTTCCTAGATAAAGCATTTATGTATTCAATGCAGCACTCGAACAACTGGCTAAGAAAAAAAATCATTTTAATCATTAAGCCACTTCATGTAATAATTTTTAATAATACATATTTTATCATAAAATGAATGTCTATGCAACAAAAATAGAAATAAAATATATTTTTAAAAAGACAATGAGAAATAGCTGTAAATCTAATACTGGGAACATTTTTGTACATATTTTTCTCATCTCTAGATCAAAAAAAAGGAAAACAACTAACGTTATACCTTGAACATATTCCCATTCAGAAATTATATTTATACTTCATTAATTGTGACTGCATTATGTTAAATTATATAGATTAATCAAAGTTACTCAAACTCCAATTAGTGGGATTTTAGATCATTTTAAATATGTTGTAAGCAACATAGCAATGAATGTTTTGGAACTAAATCTTTGCCCATCCTTAGTATAAATCATTAGAAGTTAAAATGTTGAAATACACAGTAAAATAAAAGAACTGAGTTTTTTCATGATCTGACAACTTCCTTTATTCCTTATATCACCTTTAAGTTTACATTTATTTCTTTTTAGTGTCTATTCATTAATTATCTACGTGGTGCATTAATTTGTTAGGAGGCCTTAAGGCTTCTAAGATGAATAATGTATAGATAATGGTTATAAAAGAACATCTAACTATCAGGATGAATGACAAACACATTATAATACCAAAGGGTTGAAGAGCCTGACTAGCGGATAGGAGAGACATAGGAGACGGAATGGAGTGACTCCTGCATATAGAACTACCAACCACATCTAGAGGTCTAATTGGCTAAGCGAGCTCCTGCTAGGTTTCGGATTAAAAGAACAGATTGTGAGGAGCAAACTGGAATGACTAGTGGTAAAAATATTTTAAATAAGAAGTGCAGTTTGTGAAGTTAAGAGCCGTAAACTTTTTGATGTTCTTTTTTTTTTTTTTTTAATTTTTTTTTTTTTTCAACGTTTATTTATTTTTGGGACAGAGAGAGACAGAGCATGAACGGGGGAGGGGCAGAGAGAGAGGGAGACACAGAATCGGAAACAGGCTCCAGGCTCTGAGCCATCAGCCCAGAGCCTGATGCGGGGCTCGAACTCACGGACTGCGAGATCGTGACCTGGCTGAGGTCGGATGCTTAACCGACTGCGCCACCCAGGCGCCCCTTTGGTGTTCTTTTAAAAGTGGTCCTCGCCTGGCCAACCCAAAGACCATCGGGAAAACCAGACAGCTTTGTCAACTTGGGCAGTAAGAGCCCATGCACTTGAGTTAGAACTGCTGCACTCTGATGAAGGATATTCTTGGCTCTGAGCTCATTTGTGAGACCACAGGGGTCAATTTAAATTTCAAACCATCAGTTGGGTTTATTTCAAGTGGAGAACTTCCCCTGTTAAGCACCAAAGGAATACAAAGTTACTCTACAGGTGGAACATTTTATTTAAAGTGAGGTTATGTTTAAAGGGTGCTTTTAGAATTCAATTTAGAATTGGAGATCTTGGACAATTTCTTCTGTCTAAGCAAACTTCATAAAACCAGAGTCTGTGTCAATATAATTATAACATTAGTTTGAAATGGTCAAATTTATTATTCTGATTAAATTTTATTGATACAGTAATTATAACTTGGCATTCAGTTGTTTCAAATTTTAATGTTCTGATATTTATTACTAAAGGAAATGGTGAAATTACTTCAAGTTAACAGTCATTCCCCTGGAGTGGGACTTATTGGTGCAAACAATTTCAGTTTACCTAACTGCTAAATCCCTGGTGCAAGAGTTCTTAATTTTTTTTTTTTTTTTAACATTTATTCATTTTTGAGAGTGAGAGAGACCAAGCCTAGGCGGGATAGGGGTAGAGAGAGAGGCAGACACAGAATCTGAACCAGGCTCCAGGCTCTGAGCTGTCAGCACAGAGCCCAACTCAGAGCTTGGACCTCAGCCAAAGTTGGGTTTAACTGGCTGAGCACCCAGACGCCCCTCGTGCAAGAGTTCTAATTGGTTCAGGATATTGCCGTTTTTTTTCTAGTTTGATGCAAAATTTATAATCAGTATTACTTCAGTAACCATTATAATCAGTAACTTTGTGAATCTACCATTTTTAATTATTAACAAATGAATATAAATCTTAAATGGTTATAATATTTCTCTATAAAGAAATATATACATATCCCTGTCAAAGGATCCCTGGTATGCCCGGCAGCCTCTAGAGGAATGTTAGGACCCATACGATAAGTATTGCAAGTTAAAGTCAAGGTTTTAGTGGAAACGCTACCATTTAAAAAAATAAAACAGTGATGTAGATTAACATTAGCTCAGTATGAGGATATGTTATAGTACGACACCAGATAAATTTAATATGGTTTTCCTAATTACAAAGTAATATACATATTTACTACAGAAACTGTAAAAAATTACGTGGAACATCATTGTTTTGTAGCTAAATTATGGGGAGGAAGGAAAGGAAGAGGGTTAAGTGGCCTTTTGGTTGTGTTTGTAATGCTTTATTTTTTAAAAAGAGATCTAAAGCTAATATGGTAAACAATTTGCCTCTGTTACACCTAGATTTATAGGTACGTAGTTTAATTTCTCTATTTCTTAATATTTAAAATTTTATTTTTATTTTTTTTTTTTAATTTTTTTTTCAACGTTTATTTATTTTTGGGACAGAGAGAGACAGAGCATGAACGGGGGAGGGGCAGAGAGAGAGGGAGACACAGAATCGGAAACAGGCGCCAGGCTCTGAGCCATCAGCCCAGATCCTGACGCGGGGCTCGAACTCACGGACCGCGAGATCGTGACCTGGCTGAAGTCGGACGCTTAACCGACTGCTCCACCCAGGCGCCCCAATATTTAAAATTTTAAAATAAGAATATGTAAAACACTCCTAAACTCACTGCACAGGATACGCATTCAGCATTTCAGTGTTTAACCTTCCAGCCTTTGTTGTATGAATAACCAAATACATATTTTCTTATAAATGTGGAATTATACATTTTATATTTGTCTTTGAACAATGTATTATACATTCCCTGAGAAGATATAGTACATGTTATAGAGTCATGTATATTATTAACATCATTCTCTTCCATCACGCATTTAAGCTAGTTTTTTTGTTGTTGTTGTTTTCCTATCACAAGTTAATCATTGCATTATTGGTCTAAGTGTTACCAAAATGCTTTACCAAAGTGGAAAGTTAGCACCAAAGTATACTCAGAATGACCAACTTAAAAACGTGTGCTAACTTCACAGGTGAGAAGTCTCTCATCATGTTTTTCCAAATGTAGAGTTATGTTTCATTTCCCAACAATTTGAAAGGAAACATTTTCCCAGAGATTTGTTTTAGTCAGGTATGATAAAACATGTGGGGATGAAAACAACTATCAGAAAGGAAGAAGTTTGTTATACTCGCAGATCTCTAGAAACAGATATGACATAGGGGTGGGGGGCACTTGGGGAAAAATACAGGGGGTCAGTCTGGAGGCAGAGGGAATGAGGCAATGTGTACAAGAGCCTCTCCTGTAGTTTCCATGGAAAGGAACAAACAAAGCAGGGTGAGCAGGCTTAGGATTGGCTATTTTAATGTGTCCATCAGGCTCTAGTATATAGGGACTGTCCCTTGTTATCTGGTGCTTAGCCCTGGGTGATTAGGACAAGTGGATTATTTGGTCACTGAAGAGCAGTATAAAACTGTGAGAGTCCTATAGAAGTCATGGGGGTGTGGGCTCCATATTGGTTTATGTGTGGCAGGCATGCTCCCTGGTAGGTTGTTTACTGTATCCAGAAATAAACTAACTTTGGGAGGGTCAGTCCGTTCAGGGTCAGCAAGGTCCTGGATGTCAAAGCATCATAATATAGAAAATAAAAGGTATGGTTAACACAAACTGATATCACATATGATGGTTTTAATGAATGAGCTGAAGTGCATAATGCACATGAGGACTAAGGGAATTAGACCAAAGATAACATGGTTGTGAAAATTATGTATTTATTAGGCAAATATTTTATGAGCACCTACCTCACGTTAGGCATTTAGTCATGGACAAAATCAGGCACAGACCCTGCTTTCATTTAACTTCTATTCGGAAACTAATTTGCAAGTGCATCATACTAATGTAGCTTTCCCATAAAGTATATTAATACAAGATGTCCCAAAACCAAGAGTAACTAATATGTAGTTGGTATATCTATCATTATCTTCTGTATATTCTATATATAATAACTTGTTTAGGCTTTCAGACTTGCCTTACTCTTTAATAAGCCAATACTATTATATCATTTGATCTTAATTTGGAGGATAATTGATAGCCTTTTTTTTGCAGTGACTCAATAAAATAATAAACATATTTTAAGCTAGCATTAATATTCTAATACAGTTCAGTACTTACCACCCTCCTTAATAAGTCAAGAAGTATGCTGGCCAAATGGGATGTTTGAAATATACTCATTATTTGGAAAGAAATTGCAGGTCTTCTTCTCTAATATAGATGTTCTTACACACATGTTTGACTGGAAATAATATAAGGATTAAAATTTGCTGTGAGGACATGGGTAGAATTTTAGTTTTGAATTGTGTTCAGTTCACACACAGAAATGAATATACACTTTAGTGACAGTGGGTATTAAATTGTTAGGTTTTTGCCAATTACTGGTTTAAATTCTGATTTCCAAGAAATGATTTGAATCACTATTAGTGCTAAAAACTCTACGTTGACAATCAGTTTTGGGACCTGAGCCTTCTCTCTCCGTGTATACCACCGTTTCTCAGATCGATGGCTTATTTCCCAATGACTGGAAGGGATTTTTAAAAAAATTTTTAACATTTATTAATTTATGAGAGAGCATGAGTGGGGGAGAGGCAGAGAGAGGGAGACAGAATCTGAAGCAGGTTCTAGGCTCTGAGATGTCAGCACAGAGCCCCACGCAGGGCTCAGACCCATGGACTGGGAGATATGACCTGCGCTGAAGTAGGGTGCTTAACCGACTGAGCCACCCAGGTGCCCCTAGAAGGGATTTTTATGTTCAATCTACTAGAAGTTTATTGAAAGATAAAAATATACTTTCAGGGGCACCTGGGTGCCTCGGTTGGTTAAGCTACCGACTTTGGCTCAGGTCATAATCTCACAGTTCCTGAGTTCCAGCCCCATGTCAGGCTCTGTGCTGCCAGCTCAGAGCCTGTGGAACCTGCTTCAGATTCTGTGTCGCCCTCCCTCCCTCCCTCCCTCTCTCTCTCTCTCCCCCCCCACCCCGCTCATTCTCTCCTTCTCTTTCTCTCTTTGTCTCTCAAAAAATAAACTTAAAAAAATTAAAAAAAAAAATATATATATATATACACACATACTATCAGTTGCAATACATTCCTTGTAAATATATATTTCATGTTTATTGCAAGAATATTTTGCAGGTACATTAGATGATTAAGCAAACTGATCTTTTTAAGTTTATTTTTTAGAGAGAGCGAGCATGCATGAGCATGAGGGAAGGGCAGGGAGAAAGAGAATCCTTGATGAAGTGGGGCTCAATCTCACAAACTGTGAAATCATGACCTGACCTAAACCAAGAGTCAGACACTCAACCTACTGAGCCACCCAGGTGCCCCCAAACTGAATTTGAAAAGAACTTTCTCATTTCCCTCTTCAAATGATAAATGTGGAAAGAAATGGAATATTGTATATGGCTTTTAGGTAATGGAACCTGTTGAGACTTCCTAAACCAGCCAGCATAGTATTGTGTTAATCCCATTGTCGATGTCTTAGCAGATTTCCATCACCCCAACTGTCTAACTTGGTTAGGAGACCAAGGCTCCCTCATCCTCTAGCTGCAACTCCACAAATCATCCTTGAACCCCTTCATTCCTTCTCATCCTTCCTCATCTGTGTAATACACAAATCTTCTTTAAATGCAGTGCATGAAAATTATTTGGCTTTTAATGCTGCTTGACATTGTTTCATTAATAACTTCAACTTAATAAAATGGTTTTCCAATTTATTTTTTTATTGTTCCTGTGTCACCTGATGTACCTTATTGATGATGATGGTAAAATTGAATTTTGTTCAAGACTTCTTTTCTTCTTCCATAGCAGAAAAAAAAAAAATCAATATACCATCAACCTGAATTTAGATTCAAAATGAGTCCTTCATTAAATTCAGATTATAGAGTCTATGGAACAGAAATAAATATGAGAATATAATTGAGTCTATTGCTTATCCTAAAATGATTAGTAGAAATACATATAGTAAACTCTTTCTAATCATCTCGTGTTGAATAGAATTTAATAGTTTACAAAATATTTTCAAAAACACTTATATTTTATCCTCAAAATAATCCATGTTAGGCAGTCATAGAGTATCTTTTTACTTCATTATATATATGTATATATATAATTCTATATATACATATATATGTATACACCTATATACATATATATACACATTATGTAATATATACCATTTTATCATATTTTAGTCATACAGATAAAAATTCAGGTCACAGACTTTTGAACTTACTCAAGTTCACACAGATGTAAAGTGACCTATCCAAGACTAAAGCCCAACATTTGTGTCTCTTGATCTAAAGTTTGTTCTACTTTCTAAATAGGAAATATGGGCATGCACAAAGGAAAAAATAAAGATCTCCCATAATTCCAGCACTAACCTGTTCAATTATTCAATAAATACATTTTGAAGTCCCACTCTGCCAGGTACCATTCTACTTTAGTAGGGATAACTGCAGTGAGAAAAGAAGCAGATGAAAATCCCTGATCTCATAAAGATTACATTGTGATAGGATGGTTTAAATAGTTAAATTGTGCAGTATTTGTCAAACAGTGACAGTGTGATGGAGAAAAATTAAGCAGCAAAGTGTTGGGATTAGATTTGTGGGATGAAATCAATCAGTAATCAGGAAGTGCCTCATTGAGAAAGTAACATTTGAGTAAAAACCTATGTTACAGCCTTAGGTACAGTATTACAGACAGAGGTGTGCCTGTCATGCTTAAAGTACAGCAAGGAGACCCTTGTGGCTGCAGCAGGTGATAACTATAAGAGTTGAGGAAGAGGAGGTTGGCAGTTTGGGGAGGGGGAGAAGAGGAAATGAGGAATATGGGTGAATTATGTAGGAAAAAGCATGGCCTTGGCATTTTCTCTGAGTGAAATTGAGCCATTTCAGAAGGTTTTGAACACAGAAGTGACATGATCTAGCTGAGACTGGAACATATTACTCTGAATCTTGTATTGAGAATAGACTATAGATAGGAGTTGGGGAGAGGGGCAGATAGTGGGACTAGTTGGGGACCTATTGCAATAATTCAAGCGATAGATGATAATGACGGTAACCATAGAGATGACATGAAATGATTGTATTTAAAATATATTTTTGAAGATAGAGCCAAGAGTATTTGCAAGTAGACTGAAAGTGTGTTGTAAGAGAGAGAAAAGAATCAGGATGACTCAGTGTTTGACCTGAACAAACAGAAAGGAGTTGCCATGAATTGGGATAGAAAGACTATGTGAGAAACAATTTTAGAAGGAAGATTATGAATTTAATTTTGGGCACATTAAGTTTGAGGTCAAATTTAGACATCCAGGTGAAGATGTTGAATAGGGTTTTTGAAATATGAATCTAGAGTTCAGGAAAAAAATTAGGTTGAAGATATAAATTTGGGAGCCATCAATTTGCAGATGATTTTTAAGTCAGAACACTGGATGAATTCACCACAAGAGTAGGTGTAGAGAAAATGAGATCTAATAAGTTCAAATCTAATGCCATTCAAAGACACTAACAATAACAGTCAATTTGCCTCTCAAAAGGTGGTTGAGTTATTAAGTTAGCAAATAAGGAAGAAAAACTGTATAGTAAACGTAATCTTAAAAATTCCCTAAATCACCCATAAATTCAGTATACATGACTTGGTTTATACCAGAAGTTGGCAAACTATGGTCATGGGACAAATCCAGCCTGCTGGCTGCTTTTTTGTTTGTTTGTTTGTTTTTATGGCCTGTGAGCTAAGAATGTTGTTTGTTGTTGTTGTTTTTACATTTCTATATGACTGGGGGAAAAAATCAAGAGTAATACTTTAGGTCCTGAAAATTCTATGGAATGCATATTTCAGTGTCCATAAATAAAGTTTTATTACAACATAGCCATGCTCATTTGTTGATGTATTATTTAGGGCTGCTTCAGCACCACCATAGCAGAGCTGAGTAGTTGTAAATATGTACCGTCTGGACCTTTACAGAAAAATTTGACAACTACTGGTTTATACAATTCTATGCACTTACATGTAAGTAAAGCACACTATATAATCGTGTGTGTATACATACAGACATTTATAATGTATACAGAATTTTCTTTAGGATTTTTAACTTTAAAGATATTTAAAACATGTTTTTATGGAACACACATTTAACTTGCCTGAGTTAAGCTCACTGAGCCTATTACCATGTCTTGAGCCTCTGCTGTGTGCCAAGTGCTTTGCAAATTATCACATTTAGTATGAGTTTTCTATCCCCATTTTACAGATAAGAAAGTTGAGGGTAAGAGAGATTGACTTAGATATCAGAGTACAAACTCATTTTTAAGTCTGGGATTTCTTTTACTCTATTGTCATCCTAACATGTGGAATTAAATATATGCGGTATCAGCACCTGACCTGCCGTATGCACCTCCAGCAGGTCCTCTCAAAGAAGATGCCAAAGATTTGGAGAATATTCAGAGATTTAGAGAAAGGTAATTAAAATGATTTTTTAAATACAGTATTAGAGACTATTGCCTGCTTGAAAAGATTAAAGCTATTTGTTTTGGGTGGGCTGGAATTGAGTGATATCTGTTAATTACACATATTACTCTTCATAAATTTATTTTCAGAAAGTGACTTTAATTGACACTCTCCTGGAGATAAATGATAAATGACACATTCCTTGACTTCAAGAAATTTTAAAACCAATGGTCAGATAGGCAACTTTATTATGAAAGAGGTATAAATAGGCGTGATCTCATAGACCCAATACATTAGAACACTAGAGCTTTCGGGCGCCTGGGTGGCTCAGTCGGTTAGGCGACCGACTTCAGCTCGGGTCATGATCTCATGGTCCGTGAGTTCGAGCCCCACGTTGGGCTCTGTTCTGACCACTCAGAGCCTGGAGCCTGTTTCAGATTCTGTGTCTCCCTCTCTCTCTGACCCTCCCCCGTTCATGCTCTGTCTCTTTCTGTCTCAAAAGTAAATAAATGTTAAAAAAATAAAAAAATAAAAAAAAAAAGAACACTAGAGCTTTCATTAAAAAATACTTTGGTGTTTATTACTAACCTTTGAAATTTACATCCAAAAAAAAAGAAATCAATTGACAATCAAACAGCCGTGCCCTTCCCCGACATGCCTTTTGTCCCGTGTCCTGGAAATTGTAGGTCATCTTGAATATGCTATCCCAAATCATGATTGTAACACTGTGTGCAATGAAACAGGTCCACTCATAATGGTATTGTTCGAAAAGGAAAAGTCCTTGGGATTTGGCTGCATGAAATAAGATAATTATGATTTTTTTTTTTTTTTAATACGGGTTATTCAAACCTGGGAAGGGAGTTGCTCTTGTTGACTTACTAGGCCTAAGTGAACCCCTGAGAAGAACATTTTGCATTTTGAGAAGATATATGATTCTGTCACTTGTCTCTTTATAGACAGAATGCTTCAGTGTTTTTGAGTGTCCCCTCAGTGGCTTGGAAATAGGAACATGGCTCCAAATATATACTACTTTCTCTCCCCTGTGTAGATTTTATGACCCGTTAGTTGATAGAATATTTCTAAAGAAGGGCTTTAT
Organism: Leopardus geoffroyi; assembly: GCF_018350155.1. Classification (NCBI taxonomy): domain Eukaryota; kingdom Metazoa; phylum Chordata; class Mammalia; order Carnivora; family Felidae; genus Leopardus; species Leopardus geoffroyi. The sequence goes on from NC_059328.1 coordinate 144,715,943, forward strand.
GCATCCTGTCTCTATGATCTTTACAAACCCTTTATCTGGCAGAAACATTAACCTAAGATCTAAAATTTTCTGCTTTTAAAGCACAAAAGACTTTGTTTGCAAACTCCATAATTACATAGTGTAAATTTGCAAAACTTAAAGCAAATTAACTCCTACAACACAGCTCACAAATAGAAGTTTTTGCTTGTTGTCTGGCCTAACAAAGACTGTTAATGTGCCATTATGTTGCCGTTACTGTCATCCTTTTATCTTCAGACTAACAAATAACATTCTGACAGTGTTAAAGGACATCTGAATTTTTCTGCAGAAAACAGCCCTGAGCTGACATCAATGCTTTCACAAAGGAATAAAATAAAACTGGTGAAGATATTAATCTGACATCATGGGGAAAAATTGTTAGAATGGATTTATATCCAAATCCATTATCTCATTTAATCTTTGCAAAAACCATGTGTTGTAGGTATTACTGTCTCTATTCCTCATATGAAGAATCCAGGTCAATATAGTTGGATAGTTGAATACTATGCCTGTAGCTACATGATTAAGACATGGTGGAAACAGCACTAAATCCAGGTGCTTTTATCCCAATTTTCATTCTCTTTCAAGAATACAGACTTGTAAAACTACTACAAACACATGAAATCCAACTACTCTTATTTCTGGGCATTCTTTTTATGACATCATCATTAACTATACAGACAAGAATTCGTAATGCAGTTGGCTGGAGAGAAGTATGAAAGGTGTATTTTGATGGCATATGGAGGGATAAAAGCAGGATAAATTTTGAGATTGAGAAGTTACCTAGGATCACATGCTGAATGCTAGGACCATGAGAGGAAGTCTTAAAGCCTGCAAGCCTACTGTGGTTAAAAATATGGAAAGATAGAGACACTTAGAACAATATCTGATTGTTGCTAAAAACAAACTCCATGTACTGTACAACTTTGCTTCAAATTGGAAATGCCTGAAGATTTACTATTTGGGGAATTATGTCAAGAAGAGTAGAATTTCCCATGAGCAGCTTTTGTATATCTCCTGAGATAGAGCTCTTCTAGGATACTTTAAATAAGTACACACTGCACTCCCAACAGTACTGTTGATTGATGTGATTCCTTCTAGCTTTTGCTGTTCTTTCCTGACTCTTTGGTAAGTGGAAAGTACGTAAGTAATCCCCAAACACCTGGAGCATGAGACAAATGGTCCTCTGAGATCAAGAACAACCCTAGAGAAAGAATTCAAGCTTGCCAAATTGTTCAGCAACTTCCCATGTTCTCAGAGTTGAGAGTCGTCCCCCCCCCCCGACCTCCTGCCCCACAAAGAAGTAGCCAGACTCTAGGAAATTTGTTACCAATAGAATATTCTACAATAATTAAAAATGTTCTACCATTTTGGACTGTTCAACATGGTAGCTACTACCTGTATTGCCTATTGAGCACTTGAAAAGTACCTAGAATGATTAAGGAACTGCTTTTCTAATTTTATTTGAATTTATATTATGTGGATAGCACAGCTCTAGAGAGAGTAATACTTGACCCAAAGCATAGCTCTAAAATCAAATCACTTTTGAGACCTACTAAGGAATGCTATAGTCACACAAACTTGCAATAATTATGGAAGTTCAATCTCTGCTGGGATCTCCATTAACTTTGTATGGAGAGCCTCAGAGCTGGTAACTATTAACACAAGGTCAGGTGCAAATGCTCCTCTTTATTCCAAAGCCATTCAAGTTCCAATTTCCAACAATGCTTCTGGCCTTCACTGCAGTTAATCTAGCAATCGGCAGAACATTTTATCCAATGTTCTCAAAACAGTAAAAACTTAAGAAAACTTCATTTGTATGTGTCATTCTCTCTATCCACCTCATTCTCTGTCCAAAATCTCTATGATAGTTTACTTACTCTTTATCATTGAAGCTCATATACCAATTCTTATTCCATCAGGCTGGCATAGTGGACAGTAGAGAACCTTTAATCAAGAGATTGAGGTTCAAGCCCTGGCTGAAGTCTTTAACTGGCTTTCTGAACTTGAGGAAGGAAGTCATTTAACCTCTTTAGTGCTCTTTATCCCCATCTGCACAAGCACAATAATATATATCTTACAGAATCTTTGAAGGGATTAGATGAGAGAAACATGTATGGCAGTGCCTTAAAAAAATAAAATGTTAGGGAAATGTTAGAAATTATAATTAATTTGTCAGTTGTCCATCCTTTCTTCCCATTTCTTAAGTTTCATATTTAATATCAAATATTCACAGTGGACATTATATTTTCCATTTTTAAATGTAACACTGCATGCATTTACTCCCCGATGCATAGCTTTTCTCTTAGACTTTGATCAAATACCCATGTAACTTAGTTTCCAGAAACACTCTCAAAAAAAGATTTAATATGTAATCATCATAGATAGCAATGAACTGTGGGTTCCCTGTGTCTCATTCTGGTATGAAAACTTCTGTAAACTACTCCAAACCTGTTAGTCTAATATCTATATCTATTAATTTTACATAAAATTAATATATAGATATCTATATATTAGTAGATATAATTAATATAGTAATGTATAGATATACAGATATGTATGTATATGTAATGTATAAAGATATCTATATATTAATAGATAGAATTAATAGATATATTGTATAGATATACAGATATATACAGATATACAGATATATAGATATATAGATATATCTATTAGATACATAATAGATATATTTATTACCTAATTATAAAATACATTTATGTAAATATATAAATATATAATATATAAATATATATAAATATATAAATATATATAATGTATTATATAATAGATATATCTATTAATCTATATTAATTTTACATAAAATTAGTATATAGATATTTATATATTAATAGATATAATTAATAGATATATTAATGTATAGATATACAGATATGTACGTATGTATATGTAACGTATATAGATGTAATGTATATGGATAATGTATAGATATCTATGTATTAATAGATATATTAATGTATAGATATATATATATAGATATACAGATGTATAGATATAATAATATCTATATTAATAGATATAATTAATGTATAGATATCTATATATTAATTTTATGTAAAATGAATAGATATCTGTATCTATTTTATGTAAAAAGGTCAAGAATAATCTGCATCAAAAAAATTGAAAAGTAGAGGAAATTCAATGTTAGAAAGTTAGAGTTTTATTAGACATCATCACCAGTAGTAATTATTAATTTAAATTTTAACATAACAGCTGACTACTACTATTTCAGTATTTTAGTTTACATGCTTGCATTAAGAAAAATTCTGGACATCTTGGTTTATGTTTATTTAATAGTTGTGTTTCTTCTTTTGTAAAGTCTATTTTTGGTTTTGCCCATTTATTTATCAGTCTTAGTATCTTGTCAATTCATGTGAGCACATATTATACAAAAGAAATAACCCTTGGTCTCTCATGTTTGTTATAAATATAACATTTTTTTCCAAATGCCTTTTTTTTTATTTCGGTAACATAGTTTGAGGGTAGGACTTCCAAAATATTTATTTACCGAAACCTGAATTTATTGTTCTTTGTAACTTTTTTCTCTCTCTCCTGAACTTTGTAAATCATTCATTCCCCAATGGTTTGGCCAATTATTGTCAAATTTGTTCTTTCTCTAACAATCAGTTGCTTATATATTTTGTTTGCTCTTATCTCTGTCTTTGCTCATAATTGGAAGTTAACAGAATTAGACTAATTAGATTAATATCATCAGAAAAGAGGTCATATATTGTCAGAGAAGAGTCATGAAAGAAATATTTGGTTTCTTTGGTTTTGCCCAACTAAAATGATGGAAAAAAAGATTATAAGATTAAAGCATTATAACCATAGATTTCCCATGAAGGTCAAAGGGACTTGTCAAGTACTACAGTAGGCATTCGGCATCTGTGACCTTATTTCATGTTATTTACAAATTTCAGAAGTAGATATTATTCTTATTCAGAGGGGAAGCAGCTGTGTCTCTGAAAGGCTAAGTGTTAAAATCATGTCCTAGAAATTAGTGGACCTGGCTTCCTGATCCAGATCCAACTGCTTCTGTCCATATTCTCATCCCCAGAATGATATTTCGAAGGCCACTTACCTTACCTTCAGGTACATTCATGTTAACAATGATTCAGAAATAGCTAATAATTATCGATCCTTCCTAGGAAACATGTACCCTACTCAAGACTTGTTATGCTTAATCTTATTAGGTATTGATCACTAATTTATAGAGTTGTATGACATCCCTGTTTTAAAGATGAGAAAACAGAGGCTCAAGGTCACAGAATTGTCAAGTAGTAGAGGCTTATAATCTTGGTTTTGTTCCAAACTCTTGGCCCTTAACCAGTCTATAGTCCTGCTTCAAACTACTGTGTATTATCTCATACTTTAAATGACTTCTCAGCCATTTCAGAGTGGAAAGAAGTTACTCTCAGGAATTGCTGCCCAGGTAGTTTGTTATTGTTGTTTTTAGCACATTGGCTTGATTAGGCACTTAATGTATTCACTGCAAGTTTAATAGTGCTGGTACTATTTAATAGTTTCACAGTGTTAAAAATTTGCTTTCTTTAAGTGTACTTTCTGTTAGTCAGAAATCAGAGTTAAGAGAGAAGAAACACCCACACAAGTGAGGTTTCCTAGCATGGACTAGAGCTCCTTTGAAAAACAGTGTGCATTTCCTCCTGACAGGAGCTTTGACCCTGAAGTCTGCCATATTCATAACAAAGCCACAGCATCTATTTCATGTTTGGGCCTGGCCTGTCTCTGATGTGTTGTGAGTTGCTTCCCAGCTGTGTGTCTCAGCAGGGGAATCTATTTGAGGAAGTCCCAATACCATTTTATACCAGACAGTCGGAAAACCTTCACAAAGCAGTCCTTGACACTTTTATTCTACAAGGTCCTGGAAATGCACTTGAATGTCTCACTCTCTGGAGTTGACACGTTATTCAGAGGTGAGCATTAAGGATGAAAGAGCATAGTCAGAATCAAACAGAGCCTTTCCAAACTTTTTAAAGGGTCAGGGAAATGAAAAGACTAGTGAATCCCTTCTAATAATTCTGCCTTTCTGCACTTTTCACTAGATTTTTAGAAATGAATACTGTGATTTCCAGATCACTTCTGTTGCCGATTCACTAAAATACCTTAAATATCCAAGTATTTGAAATTACCATAATATTTGAAAATGCCATAACTCATACTTGTTCTATAACCCAAATGCAATTCTAGAGAGTACCAAGAATGTGCACTTGGGCAATCATCGGTAAACAGGTTTGTATAATCCAAGGAGAGAGCCATAAAATAGGGATCCAAGGATCTCCATTTAGTTATCATTAATAATCAGACACATAACTGAGGGAATGAGTCACTGGATTTACCCTGTTAAATTTTCCTATTCATGAAATGTGGATAAAGTACAACCATCATATCTTGCTTATGGAAATATTGCAAGGATAATCTATGTACCATGTAGAATAGTTTAAAGAATTTTTGACAAAAGGCATCGACATGCAGACTTTTCTCCTCCATGACTAAAATATAGATGAACATAAATGCTTTTAATGATATTTTCCTTAGAAAGTGGAAGAAATCAAAATCTTCTTTGTATAAAGTCAAATTATTCACAAGCAGCACTGCTGTTAGAGATAACATTAAAGCTATCAGAAGCCACTCTTTAGGATGTGGCTCACTATGGCTTAATTTAGTGTGGAATCATTCAAATTGGGAAAGATCAGGGAACAGACCTCAATCCAAACCTAGGGTGACACAGGTGCAATAAAGAAGCCAAGAAGGAAGGAGATAGGTGTATCCAGAAACTAAAGTTTGGAAGATGTCCAACCCGGAAAACTTAATATCATAAATCTATGGACACTTTCTAGGTGGCCATCTAAGCCCTCAAACAATGTAAAATGAATCCAGTGTTCAGTAACTTAGAGGCTTGCTCATTGACTGCGGAGCATGGCAATTCTGGATGAGAAGCAGAAGGAGGACCATGTCAGTCAAGTCTGCTGGAAGTCTGAGGGTTCTGCTTTATTAAACTATGAGCAGATCAGAAATAGATGTCCAATCTCGTAGGTGCTGCTTAGAGCAAGAGAGATTCAGTAACCTAGAGCTTATGGGATTCAAGGACAAAAGAATAAAGCAGAAGCAATGTATTTAAAAAGTTAATTCAGAGTCATCAGTAAGGGTGGTTTTTATTCACTTCAATTTTTTTTAAGTTGATTTATTTATTTTAAGTGAAAGACAAAGCATGAGTCGGGGAGGGGCAGAGAGAGAGAGGGAGAGGAAGAGAATCCCAAGCAGGTTCTGCACTGTCAGTGCAGAGCCAGACATGGGGCTCAATGCTGGGCTCAAACCCACAATGAAATCATGACCTGAGCTAAAGTTGGACGCTCAACCGACTGAGCCACCCAGGTGCCCCCATGAATAATTTTTAAATGACGTAAATAGGGGTGCCTGGGTGGCTTAGTCCATTGAGTGTCCAACTTTGACTCAGGTCATGATCTCACAGTTCATAGGTTTGATCCCCACGTGGGGCCCTGTGCTGACAGCTCAGAGCCTGGAGCCTGCCTCGGATTCTATGTCTCCCTCTCTCTCTGGCCATCCCCTGCTTCATACTCTGTGTCTCAAAAATAAATAAACGTTAAAAAATTTTTAAATATTCATGGATTCCCTACTATGTGCAAATGAACATACTGGTTTTAGGAACATAGAAATAGTACAGTAGCCCCCATATGCTTCTATTCAAGTTAGGAGACATGTGGGTAAAGAAATGGAAAGTAGTATCATGTAGCAGAGGGCACAAGGTAGCCGGGACCAGGCAAAGACTTACCAGAAAGCCTCACACTTGAATCATGTCTTTTTTTTTTTTCTTTTTTAAATTTTTTTTTTTCAACGTTTATTTATTTTTGGGACAGAGAGAGACAGAGCATGAACGGGGGAGGGGCAGAGAGAGAGGGAGACACAGAATTGGAAACAGGCTCCAGGCTCTGAGCCATCAGCCCAGAGCCCGACGCGGGGCTCGAACTCACGGACCGCGAGATCGTGACCTGGCTGAAGTCAGACGCTTAACCGACTGCGCCACCCAGGCGCCCCTTGAATCATGTCTTAAATGACCAGTAGAAAGTAGTAATTCCACTTCAAGAAGAATATGACAGAGGAAGTGTGTGTGTGTGTGTGTGTGTGTGCGCGCGCGCGCGCGCATGTGTGTGTATGTATTATTAAGGTCTGGATTACTGGAGAGTGAGAAGTAGTTTATTACTAAAGATTAAGAAGATATGTATATGGGTGTGGGGTAGGAGCTGGAGGTGAAGAAGGTGGAGGATGCAGGATTGGAAGCTGAAGAGAAGGGACGTTTACAGTTCCATGAAGTTTGACATATGCCACATAAAGAACTCTGGTCTCTATTATGAAGAACATAGGCATGGAAGGACTTTTAGCCACAGGGATGACTTAGCACAGTTTAGTTCTGACTCAGTCTGAGCATTAATGGCAAAGTCATGGAATACTTTCTTGGAAATGGTGTCGTAAACATAATTTCATTATTTTGAAAGATCTCAGATTAAATCTGAAAAATTTATTTGGAAGCCTAAGTTAGCATTATAATATTCTTGCATCTTGTAGGAGTTTGCAGTTGTGAGCTTTTAGAGCTGAACTGAAAAAAAAAATTCAATAAAGACCAGAGCTGTATTTTATGAGATCACTCAGTCACCAGTACACAAATAAATCTCTTATAAGATTGTATTGATCCATGCATCTCTATCACAAGGAAAAATATAGGTTCTCACCACTTTGATCAATAAAGCAAGTAGTTTTATATAAGTAGATAAAAATGAAAAAGTAAAATACACATATTAATCAGCCATGGGTTATAAAAGCTTTGCCATAGGGCTTGATTTTCTTTGAGACAAACTATTTACTAAATACACCAACTCTCAGAATGTCTAATTATTTCATAAGAATTTTTTTCTACATTTCAGTTTCATGAGGAACATTTTTTAATTCTTTTTCAATGCTGTTTGATAATACAAAGCTAGTGTCCATATTGTTCCAATTTTGGAAGTGTAGTTACACAATTTTAATTGGTTACAATCCTTGTAACAGCATAGGAAATAACTAGCACTAACCCTTTTAATAATAAATTGAAGCCCAAGGGTAGCAGAGATTCACCAAGTATCACTGTACCTGCCTTAACCCCATTTTTTTTTACAGTAGCCTGCCCTGCCTATACTCTAATTAACAATCAGCTGAACCACAGACCTGCCATTGCAATTGCCCTTCCACAGCTCTGCCCAACCTGCTCCTAGTCTGGGCCACTTTCTCTCTAAATTTGTGCCATGCTTGGTTTCCCTAAAACTTGGCTTTAATTCTCAGGTAGATGAAACAGGTATTTACTTATAACCATCTTCTGAAAAGTAACCTGCATTGCCTTCTAATCAACAAATGCTGCTCTTTATTCAGTACTTGCTGATGTTATCAGACACAGATCTGAGTGGGGTCCATTGCGTTATCTCATTTAAAACTTATAGCCCATGAGGCAGGTCCTTTTATTTTTCCCAGTTTACACATGAGAAAAGTGAGGCAAATTTGAGTTAAAATAACTTCTTGAAGTCTGCCATGTAGGGAGTGATGGCACAAAAAGCTTGAACTTAATCTGAGTCAGCCTAACTCTATGGCCCCTATCTTGCCCACACTCATCTCCTTTCCCCTTCCATGGCAACCATTGTAAGAAATGATTCCCAATACTACCTAAGGTCCCTTGGTGGACCTACTAGTGTAGGAATCTTAAATGTACATCCTACCCAGTGTTCCCACTCACTCTCCTCCAGCTCTGCCTACCAAAGCTTGTTGAGTCAGCCTCCTCTTAGCATTCTGAGAACTTGGCAAGTCAAGTGCAGAGTCTAACAGGACAATGCTTCTCTGAGCAGCATTAGTCTTACTGGTAGTATCTTACGGATCTTGTTGCTCTGGTTCCTTGGAAGCTGGAGTCTAACTTGGAATGCTAATTACTCACAGAGGGAGAATGGGCCTTTTTATGTGGCGAATGGGTAATTTTCTTGTAGAAAGTTATAGAATGATCATGACTTTTGCACAATAGTGATCCCATTTCAAACATCAGCTCAGCCATTTACTAGTTGTATGACTTTTGTCAAGTGACTTAAACTCTTTGAGCTTCATTTTACCATCTGAATAATGGATATATACTATATTTTTCATTGGGCTTATTGCCAATTCAAACTGAATAATGGATGTAGAGGCTATTAGCATAATGCCTCCTATAATTAGCATTCAATAAACCTGTCTTGTTAAGATTCTTTTAAATATTTTTTTAATGTTTATTCATTTTTGAGAGAGAAGAAGAGAGCAGGGGAGGGGCAGAAAGAGAGGGAGAGAGAGGATCCCAAGTGGGCTCTGCAATGACAGCAGAAAGGCAGAAAAGTGACTGAGCCACCCAGACATCAAACAAGCAAGCCCCCCCACACACACCACCACCCTCATCTTGTTAGAATTCTTAAGCCTTTCTCTCCATACCAATTCTTTCTTCTGTATTCTAGTTCCCTCATGTCTGGATTCCTCTACTTGCATGCTAGGGTTTCCATGACTGGGACTCTCCGTTTGTTACTATGATAATGATTTTCTTCCTGTCTGGATCTCTGCCATAATCCTTTCCAACCAGAAATTAGACTCAATTGGAATTTAAGATTAAACATGTAATTCTTAACTTCTGTGAACTGATTTTGAATTTGCAAACAACTTTTAAGAGTTAGTCCTCACTCACCTACAAGCAGAATAATACACCCTAGCCTTGCACCCATACCTGGCCCCATATCTTCCCTCTTCCCAAACTCAGGTTGTATTGCCAAAGATATATTTGTCGTGTACTAAGTACTTTCAGATTCATTCTGACAGGGTGGTATTTACCACACTGAAACGAGAGAAGCCATCTTTAGGCTTTCTCTTTGTACAAAAAAATGGGATTCTATCAGATGCTGTCCTGACATCATCAAGGGATATAATATGCAAGCCTCCTTAGCTTCTTCCTTCTCTCTCCAACTCCCAGAGATAAATTTCCAGTCATGCTTGGAAGTCTGCCTTGATGTTCTTACCTTGTGTTATATTCACTAATCCTTCTTTAGTTATGTGTTCAATATGAAAAGATGGGTAACCTTCTGTACAAACCTATAAATTCAATATATCCTTCTTAGCACAATGACTGACACACTGTTGCTGCTTAATAAATCTTTATTAACTGAATTGACAAATTAACTAAAATTATCAGGCACTACTTAATGAGTAGTATATGTGTATTAAGCCTTCATTATGCAAAATATCTTCATATCTATTTTTCCATTTGAGAATAGTTGACACATAATATTACACTAGTTTCTAGTACACAACATAGTGATTCAGTAAGTTTATATGCTGTACTCACCACAAGTGTAGCTACCATCTGTCTCCATACATCACTCTTACAGTATCATTGACTATATTCCTTATGTTGTGCCTTTTATTCCCCTGATTCATTCCATAACTGGAAAGCTGTAACTCCCACTTCCCTTAACTCATTTTGCCCAACTCCCCACCTCCCTCCCCTCTGGAAACCATCAGTTTTTTTCCCCGTATTTATCAGTTGGATTCTTTTTGTTTGTTTATTCATTTTTTTAAGATTCCACTTATGAGTAAAATCATCTGGTATTTGTCTTTCTCAGTCTAATTTCACTTAGCGTAACACCCTCTCTAGATCTATCCATGTTGTCTCAAATGATACGATCTTATCTCTTTTTTTAATGTTTGTTTATTTATTTTGAAAGAAAGAGAGAGAGAGAATGAGCAGAAGGATACAGAGAGAGAGAATCCCAAGCAGACTCAGTGCTGTCAGCACAGAGCCCCATGTGGGGCTTGATCTCACAAACCATGAGATCATGACCTGAGCCAAAAATCAAGAGTCCAACGCTTAACTGACTGAGCCACCCGGGTGCCCCACAATCTTACCCTTTTTATGACTATGTAATATTCCATCGTGTGGTGATGGCAGTGTGTGCGTGCCTGTATCTTTATCCATTCATCTATTGATGGACACTCAGTTTGCTTGTATCTGGGCTATTGGTAAAAATAGGAACCTAAGGAAAAAAAAAACAGGAACCTGAAATAAATGGTTTTTTGAACTTCATTCATTCTGAGATATCTCTTGTATGAGATTAGCAAACTCATATTACCCTTAGAACATCAGTTTTCTCAAAATAGATGAAATAACGTACATCAATGAAACATTGTGCCTTGGGCACTTTACTTAAAAGTGTTTAAGTGTTTTAATGATTTATAAGCAGTACTCAAAAATATTGTTGAGAGTCTCAAAATGCAAAGAATAATTATGATTATATTTTAATTAAGCTCAAAGCTTTTAACATGAAACAGAAAGATAGTTTTTGTATGGACACCATTTCACAGAAGTTGTGATCAAAGATGCATGGATAAGTACTACAAAAATACTGTTCTTGCTTTAGTTTGCAGAAATCACTGGGTGCCTCTAACCTTCTTTTAAGGATGTCATTACAGAATTCAAATAAGTTCTAAAACCTTGTTGATAAGTGTGGTGTTTGATGAGGAAAAGAGCTTTTTAATCTGTCATCAAACCAATTTTAACATGTGATAGATAACACTGTCCTTATATATTCTCCATATTGAAGTAAAATACCCTAAATAATTTCATTTTGTGGGGATATAGTGTCCTATGTATATATTTTTCAATGTACTATCAGTTATGTTAGCTTTCTACTATTTTATCTATAGGTAAAATAGTATACTTTTTCTTGAAAATTTTATGAAAAATTTTAAACATACAGCAAAGTTGATGGAACTTTACAAAGAACAATTGTGTATCCAAACACCTATATTCTGCTATTAAAATTTTATTGTATACTTCCTTTATCACATACCTATTAACCTACCTAACCTTTTACACATTAATCCATTTTATTTTTAGTGCATTTTAAAGCAAATTGCAGACATTAGTACACTTCCCCTGTATACTTAACTGTAATAGTTTATGTAAATACTAAATATTTAAGTATTTCATACTTAATATTAAATATTTAATACTTAAATACTGAAACAGCACTAAATACTTAAATAGCACCAGCTAAAGTCAATATTTGTTGAGACATTTTTTTGAGGTGAAATTTACCTACAATGAAATATAAATATCTTAAGTGCATATTTCTGAGTTTTGACAAATGGATACTAACTACTATGTAACCCAAGACTCTACTCAAAATATAGTACATTACCATCACCCCCAAAAATTGCCCTTTGCCCTTCACCCGCCAGTCCCATCATCCCGAAATCAGCTGCCACTCCACTGCAACTCTGATGCTTGGCCTAGACTGTCGTATCAATAGACTCATGGTATGTAAGGCCTCTTTGATTATGCATTTTTAAAGATTTGTCTGGGATATTACATACATCAGTGGTCTCTTCTATTGCTAAAATAGAATGCCATTATACAGATATACTACACTTTGTTTACCAGTTAATTATGCTATTAATCAATACTTGGGTGGTTTCCAGTTCAATTTGGTTTTGTTTTGCTATTATGAATCAAAATGCTATGGCCATTTATGAACAAATATTTTTTGTGAACATCTGCTTTCATATAATTTCCATAAATGTTTAGAGGCAGAATTTGAGTCATGAGATAGTTGCAGATTTAAGTTTTATGGGAAATAATCAGATCACTTTATAATCCCACCAACAATATATGAAGATGTTGCCACATCTTCACAGAGATTTGATGTTATCAGGCTTATTAATTTTTACCATTCTGGGGTGTCTGTGGTGGTATCTCCTTTTAATTTTCACTTCCCAAGTAACTAATGATGTTTAGAACCTTTTGTGTGCTTATTGGCCATTTGAATATCCTTACTTGAAATAGTTCTGTACAAATATTTTCCAGTTTTTAATATGGAGTTGTCTTTTTATATTATTGACTTGTGGAGAATTTTATATATCTTGTATGTAAGTCCTTTGTCAGATATTTTTTCTAAGTATTTTCTCTCTGATTTGCCTATTCATTTTTAATAGTGTCTTTTGATGAGCAGAATTTTTAAACTTTTGATGAATTCTAATTTATTCATGGTGATTTTATGATACCCTAAGACTTCTTTTTCTACCTCTGTGTCAGAGTTGTTTTCCTATGTTTACTTCTAAAAGCTTTATGGGCTTAGCTTTTATGTTTAAGTCTGTGATTAATCTTAAATTATTTTTTGTATGTAGTGAGGTAGGGGTGGAGTGTTTTGTTTTGCCTGTGTTGTTACTCAGTTATTTCAACAAGAGTTTTGAAAATATTTTCATTTCCTCATTGTGTTTCTTTGGCACCTTTCTGGAGAGTCAGGTATCTATTTAAATGTATATTTATTTTTGGAATCCTCATTTTGTTCCACTGATCTGTAAGTCTCTTCTTTTGTGCATACCAAAGTATCTCGATTACTGTAGCTTTATAGGTCTTGAAATGAGATAAGTCTTTTAAAGTGATTCTTTTTCAAGGCACCTGGGTGGGACAGTTAAGCGTGTGACTTTGGCTCAGGTCATGATCTTTCAGCTCGTGAGTTCGAGCCCGGCGTCAGGCTCTGTGCTGACAGCTTGGAGCCTGCAGCCTGTTTCAGATTCTGTGCCTCCCTCTCTCTCTGCCCCAACCCACTCACATTCTGTCTCTGTCTCTCTCAAAAATAAATAAACATCAAAGAAATTAAAAAAAAAATAAAGTGGCTCTTTTTCAAAACTGTTTTGGGTAATATAGATCCTATCATTTTAATGAACCATTTTAAAATAATTGACTATTTTACACTGTTGGGAGGTACAGCAGAGGCTGGCAAAAAATATTCACTTTATCTGAATATTTTTCTAAAATAACTCAGTTTTTATTTTTCTTAAGTGTCTATACATCTAAAAGTTTAAATAGAGTTTTGACATCAATGGATTGGTCATCTTAGGAAAATGCAATGTTTCAAACATTTCAGAGAAGGTAGAGATTCTTTAAAAATGATAAGATATATTTCAATTATTCAAACATAATTTAAAGTTAAAGTGCATTTCAATTATTTAAACATAATTTAAAGCAATGAAATATGTAAGACTTTTGAGGTTGAAAGTAACATGATTTCTGTATAGAAATGGAGACATAAGACTGATTTCACAAGTATAATGCCAATTCTTGAAATGTCCATGTGTATCTGCACTGTCTCTTATTTGTCCAATATTCTGGTAACCCCTAAGATACCTAGTAGTTGTCTATGGACTTAATCTATTGACTCTGTTGGTTATTTTCACTACTGAGCCTGAAAGAGCATCTAGTGTAGTCTTAATGAAACTGGTGGGGAACCTGTGGTTGTAAGACATGTTTAATTTTGGCACCTAATAGGTATTTGGCATTTATTCATAGCTACTATTGATGAGGGCCCCACATCTTTTGAACCTTCTTCACTACCACATACACTATTTTATTTATTTATCTATTTATTTATTTATTTACTTACTTACTATTATTATTTTATTAAAGTTTGTTTATTTTGAGGAAGACAGAGACAGCATGAGCAGGGAAGGGGCAGAGGGTGAGGGGGAGAGAGAGAGAGAGAGCACAAGAGCACATCCCAAGCAAACTCCGCCATGCCAGCATACATGACCTGAGCCCAAACCAAGAGTCAGACACTTAACCAACTAAACCACCCAGGTGCCCCTACACTATTATTTTAGATAATGTGATTACTGTTTCTTTTTAGGCAAATGTAGTTTATCTTAATCCATGTGATACGAATCACAACTCTGGTTGACATTGTTTAAAATTTATCTTTAGGAAACAAACATATTTCAGATGTTGGTAGATAGCACCTCAGAATGTATGTTACATATTGCAGAAGCCATCTGCTTTTTAAAATCATATATATGAAACACAAAACACATACAATAAAAGTTGATTCTAGAATTGTGAAAAGTTCATTTTCATTATTGCTGATATGCTTAGCTGATAACCCTAGAGTTTATTTATAAGCATACTAGTAAAATCTCATAGCATCCACAGGACAGCTTTTTGTTTAGTAGACGGCATAAAATAAGTACTTTCCTGAAGCAAAATTATCTATTTCATTATGTTCTAGAACTTTAGACACTATGTTCTGAGGTCAAATCGTTTTCAATAATGGACTGTGAGGTCACATTTTTCCTCCTGATACCAGTGCACCAAGGACAGGATTTAAGTTCCCTTGCTAGTGGAAAGTCAAAATCTCAGCACTGTCTCTTCCTCTCAATATCTTTAATTGCCATTTGTTCTTACTGAGAACAGAATTTTTTTTTGTCTGTCATCAAGTTCCCTTTAAAATTAAAATGTTTCACATATCTCAATTTGACTTCATTTAGGTCTGATATTGTTCACTAAATCTCTACTAAACATGATTTCTAATGATTTCTCTTTGATCACTGTTTTATGACTATTTGTAAGCAAAGCCTCTTAGAATTGTTTCTAAAACCTGTTTGCCTTAATTTCAACAAAGTTTTCTACAGATCTTCCCATTAGCTTTCTGCTATTAATCAAGTAAATTTAAATCTAACTGCTATCAAATAGATTTTTCCTTAGCACTCTTTGGAACAAAACACTTGAAGAATTGTGCCTCTAGTGTATTACTCAGATTTTCTAAACTCCTATTCTAAAATCCTGAATTTTCACTTAAGAGCCTGGGAACTGCCAGTTTTCAATTTGCTCGGATTGGATTTCAGTTATGAGAAATCTAGACCCATGTAAAAAGTGCTTCTTAATCAGTTCTTGAAATCAATATAGCAATAAAGCAAAGCATGAGAAATAAATTATCTTGAAAAAAACCTTTATAGGGTGAATATCATGGAGTATTCTAGCTTATTTCATATTTAGGTGAGGCATTTAATCACACTAGATTATTCCACTTAAGAAACCGAATCACTGATGTAGCTTTTGGTAAACAACCCCTTTTCTCAATTTTCTATGTTAATGTATTCTTTTTCAGATCAGTAGTTCCCAAACATGTAATTAATTTATTTGCATATTTTATTATTTTTGCCATATCCTAACCTATATCTTTTTCTTTATTTAAATAAATTTCAAATCCACCAATTTAACCAAACCTTCAACTATGAAATTACAGATTGATGCACATTAAATACATACATAGCTGTTAAGATTTAAATTTGTATCTACCACATCTCCTAAAAATCATGTTTTCCCCTAGGGGCACAGGTACCTTTTTAAGAAAAGCTTTTGGGGGAGCCTGGTGGCTCATTTGGTTGAGCACTGGACTCTTGATTTTGGTCAGGTCATGATCCCAGGGTCGTGGGATCGGGTTCCACTACTGGCTCCGTACTGGGCATGGAGCCTGCTTGAGATTCTCTTTTCCTCTGCCTCACTTCCCTGCTTGTGTTCTCTCTCTCTAAAATAAAAATTAAAAACAAAGAAGAAGAAAAGAAAAGCTTTTGGTTTCCTACCTGTTTATATAAATATGGATATTTGACCTGTTTCTATTAACCTGGAAGTTAATTGTAGAGAAATAGGGGTGCCTGGGTGGCTCAGTTGTTAAGCATCTGACTTCTGCTCAGGTCATGATCTCACAGTTCCTGAGCTCGAGTCCCACATCAGGTGAGCTCCAGTCCCACATCAGTGAGCCCTCCCTCTCGCCCTCCCCCTCCCCCTCCCCCTCCCCCTCCCCTTCCCCCTCCCCCTCCCCCTCGCCCTCCCCCTCGCCCTCCCCCTCGCCCTCCCCCTCGCCCCCCCTCTCGCCCTCGCCCTCCCCCTCCCCCCTCTCGCCCTCGCCCTCCCTCTCCCCGCCCTCCCCCTCCCCTCCCCTCCCCCTTGCCTTCCCTTTCCCCCTCTCTCTTTGTCCCTCCTGGAATTCTCTCTCCATGCCCCCACTCACTTGCACCCTTTCTCTCAAAAAAAAAAAAAAAAAAGAGGTGTGGAGACTCAGTCTGTATGTTAAAAGAACATAGTATAGGGAATTAGAAGAAGTGATCTGTCTTCTAATTAACTTTGTATTTCTTTCTTGTGATACAGTTTTGGGTACATAATCTTCTGAGACAAGATCAGTTGCTTCATCTCCACATTAAACTATAGATTTGCTAAGATACCTTCAAGCTTTTAACTTTCTGGGAGAGTCAGAAATGGTATATAGAACTCTTGGATGATGCTTTATCTTGGATAACACATCTTTGAAATTGTGTTACTGTTACTACTTTTAAAAAATTGTCTTCTATCACTGAAGAGAGGATGTTCCATGTGAGTTCTTGTAACCTTCCTAGAGTTCAAGGTCTGGCTTGGCATCCCAGGTCTGTTACTCATTCTTATTTGACTACATGTTCAGTGTAGGAAGTAGGGTGCTTCTGATATTTAAGGAACGCAAATTATTTGGTTAGCTAAGGTTAGCCACTAGCAGGAGGTAATTGTGAGGCATTGTGCTTGGTGGAAAACAGTCCAAGGAAGACTTCACTTTGATATTCTTTATAACATTGGGCAAGCTACTCAAATCCTCAGATCTTCCATGTTCTCCACCTGTACCAAAGCTACAATTATTTGAACTGCCATGAGAGTATTGGTCAAGGGATAGCTGATCATTCAGTGGAGGTGGTCAGGACACTCTCTAACACATCATTATCAGTCAGGTTTGAGGTTAGGCTGGTGCAATGGCAGGAATATATAGATATCATTGATCTTTCAGTGTGTGCCTTAGAGAAGATAAAAATGGCAGTATCATGCTTGGTTATGTTTATGGATTCATAAAATAAGCTACTGATTAAATTACTACTAGATAAAATGAAACTATTAACATTTTGACTTTTCTCCTTTGTTTAAATTTACCTCTAATTGCTCTTTGGTCTTCTATCCTGAGGTTCTAACTTAGCAGATTTTGAACATAGCTGAGCTTTATGTGGACTATGCCCTTATGAACTATAAATATTTCTACAGAATGTGAATATTTTGCATATTGCTTACTAGGATACCTATTGAAATCATCTCCTTGGTTTTTTTGCCCTGACACTAATTACATGGTGCACTACATATACACACTAAAACCAAGAAGACTATTCTTCCAAACAGCAAGTTCTGTTACTATGAAAGAGGGATCTAGTTATCTTTGATGTTATTTTTCTTCCCTCTTATTTCTTTTAGTGAATCACTCATTTGAAAATTCTGCCATTTATGTCATAAGGCGATTATTTTAAGTGAATTTTGGTATTTCCAAAAATAGTTTTTTCTCTGCTCTTCATTATGTGAACTCAGAGTTGCTCACATTTTTTTTTTTCAACTTTTATTTATTTTTGGGACAGAGAGAGACAGAGCACGAACGGGGGAGGGGCAGAGAGAGAGGGAGACACAGAATCGAAAACAGGCTCCAGGCTCTGAGCCATTAGCCCAGAGCCCGACGCGGGGCTCAAACTCACGGACCGCGAGATCGTGACCTGGCTGGAGTCGGACGCTTAACCGACTGCGCCACCCAGGCGCCCCTTTTTTAATTTTTTTTTTTTTTTGGCTCACATTTTTTTTTTTTAATTTTTTTTTTCAACGTTTATTTATTTTTGGAACAGAGAGAGACACAGCATGAACGGGGGAGGGGCAGAGAGAGAGGGAGACACAGAATCGGAAACAGGCTCCAGGCTCTGAGCCATCAGCCCAGAGCCCGACGCGGGGCTCAAACTCACGGACCGCGAGATCGTGACCTGGCTGGAGTCGGACGCTTAACCGACTGCGCCACCCAGGCGCCCCTTTTTTAATTTTTTTTTTTTTTTTTTTTTTGCTCACATTTTTTTAAACATGGTTGCATTTTACTAGACACTTTGGTTAAAGATCAGCAGATTGAGAGATCACTTATTCATTCTAAGCCAATTCTATGTGCGTCATAAAACTATGTTTGCTTTTCTTTAAATTTTCTGGTCTTATCTATTAAAACATTATTTGAGTTCAAAATCACTTGACTTTTCCATGGGTTTTAATAACTTCAAACTATAGGAAAGGTTATACAATACCAAATGAAAGATTCATAACAGGTGCTATTTTGTTTACTAGTTTGTTTAATTATTTTCCTTCTTAGGACTACAATCTTACCATTTTCAAAATCTATCTTTATTTGATGATTTGATCCGCAGATCTGCAGGATCTTTGAACAAGGTACTTGCCATTTTCCTTGTGCTATTCCAAGTCTTCTACATCAAGCTTTACTATTCACATACTTGCCAAGTACAATCTCCAGCCCTTTTAGTCTACAAGAAACTTCAGTGAAAGAAATGTGTGGTCTGCATTCATGGTACTATGATTTTTTTTTTTAACCTCACTGAAATTTACTAAAGAGAGAACCTATTTTCAGCCATTTCTTATTTCATTCTGCATTCCTTGCCTGAATAACTGTAATAAAATAGGACAAAACAAATTTTGATGGGCAATTTCATCACAGCCCATCTGTTCGGTTATGCTGTGTGGCAGAAACCTGGGCTTATCTGTCCTGCTCTTTGTAGAGCTGCCTTATGAAAGTGTGGAGAATCAAAACAACAAGGTATTTCATTTATTTCTGGGGCTGTTGCTTGACTTCCAGCCCCAGCCTTCGCAGTGGGACTACAGCAGCAATCAGGTATCCAGTGGGACCAGAGAAGGGAGTTCAGGTGGAGTTGGAATGAGCCCAGGTATCCTATTAGAGAATTAGCGGGATGAGTCCAAGTTATAATCCACTAGGGAGAATGGATTCAGACACAAGAGAGACCCACTATATACTCCAAGTTCAAAAAACAAGAGGGGTAATTAAAATGAGGGATCAGAGCCAAGAGCGAGCAGGTGGATAGAGACCAGATCTGGTCTGGAGCTCATCATAATCCAGCAAAGAGGGCTACTGCCTGGAGCATGGTGTCTGGAACTGCAGTTCACCAACTGGAGAGTTCCTAGGATTGAAAGGTCATGAAAATGTTGACAACTACCTCCGTACTTAAAGGCTAAAATCAGGCTACACTGAGACTTCCTTTTCTGGTAAAATTCCTTAGATCCTCTACTCAAAGGAAGACAGTCTGCTTGTGATTCGTGGGTCACTTGTTCTTCCTCCAAAATGGCCTTATAGATTTTATTATATTTTATTTGAATGTAAACACTATTACTGAGCAGTAAATAATGATTTTCCTTACCCATTGATTACTTAGTGCATGTTGATGCATTGATTTGTACAAGTCCAGCTTAAAATGGAGCAGATGGGTATGTAAAGGTTTATTCAAAATCAATGTGAATTAGATTGCTGCTTCCCAGTAAAATGGATTGTAAGTTAGAACAGCTATTTTCTTAAACCTAATGTGATAGAATGCTGTCTAAGGCAATCTGTTAAGGTGAACTGACTGAAAATGCAGCTCTTGATCTCAAAAATAAACATTTGCAAAAGATACTATGATTTAATGAGCATAGATATAAATATCATACGAAGGGACCATATTGTGTCTTTGAAAATGTAGTTAATGAATTTTAGCATATCTCTGAAAAAAAAAAGGCTTGGCAATAAATCTTATAAAAAAGATAGATAATCATGTTCCTTTGAGTTATACAGTATTACATCGACTGCTTTTCCTCCTAGATTGGGTGTTTGCAAATATTCACATATGCATATGTTACAGTAGTTTAATCATTGCTCTGAATGCAAGAGTGCTGATGGGATGGCTTCAGCTAAAAGAAAACCATTAACATTTATGTCCTTGTTTACTGCTGTTGCTTACAATGTAAAGAAAATGATAATCCATATACAGTTCATTGGCTCTCTATTCAAGCTTGTTCTTGAACACAAAAACCATCCAGTCATTCATGTTCCTGATCATTAAGGGAACAAGCAATTCTCTGTCCATCTCTTTTTCTTAGGTAGATCTTGGAGGTTTGGAAAGACCAGACAGGAGAGGAAGGTGTCAGAAGGGATACAGAAGATTAGGTTTTATTCCAGTACAGGGTGCTACTTTGGCAGAAAACAAAACATATTTCAAAATGATTGTGAGCTTTTGGTTTCCCACTAGAAATGTTCATCATGGGTTGTGCTTCTGATTCCATGTCCATTTATAGTGACAGATTTGCAACAGTGTACCTGTGTCTGGATAGATGTCCCAGAGAAAGCCTATTCTCATAGATGAGACCACTCACTAAACTTTTATTGAGTATATAATTTGTACCAAGTAGTATACTATACACCAGGGATGTAAAGAAACATAAAGCAGACCTTCTGCTTTCAAGGAACTGTTTGGCGTGGGATGGCAATAACGATCAGGCAAAGTTAAGTCCTATGCAAACTGTGTGCATACAATGCTCCAAGAACTCAGAGGGGAGAGAGTAAGATTACTCCATCCCAGGGGTGTTGTGGCATCTGAGTTGGTCCATAAAGATGAACTGTACTTTGGAGGGTTGGGGTAGCAGGGTGAAGTTGTTATTGGTGAAAAAGCTAGGGAATTCAATAAAGCAAGAGAAATACAGTACCTAATTTGGAAGGGTGGGTTACATAAAGTAATTGGAGCATGGAAATTTGGTGGGGAAAGAAGATAAGGAGACCTTGAACAGTCTAATTTTCCTATGTATTTTTCAGACTAAAACACCTAAAATAATATCTTATTTATTTTTTATTATTTAAGTTCAAAGAAGATTTTATTGAGCATAAGGTGTTCAACACTGCTGGATGTAACAACAAACGGGCATATTTGCAGATCACCAGACAGAACAATGTATCTGTGTAGTGTGTGTGTGTGTGTGTGTGTGTGTGTGTGTGACATAAATTATAGTTCCAGTTCTGACAGTGACCAAATATGTGACTTTGGCTTAAGTTATCAGCCCTTCTGAAACGTAACTAGGTGGTCTCTAGTATTTCTTTCGGCTATAATCTTCTTTGGAATGACCATATAATTCTGTGGTTCAAAGCAGAACGTAAGGAGTCAAACTGTCTTGGGCTCAAATCTTAGGTATAATACTTACCAGCTGTGTAACATTTTTCATTTGCTATAATTTTTAAAGTCTTGCAAGTATTAAATACATTGTTTGAATTTTCACCATAACAGATTTAAATCACAAGTAAAATTTATAGTCTGTTTTTGAGGTATCAAACTTCATTATGCAGATTTTAAATTATCATTGTCCCACATTTATTTTTATTTCTGATTTACTTAAACCCATGAATATTTTCTAGGCTTAAATGCATTCAGTGCTTGTATTTTGTTTTTTGTTTGTTTGTTTTTTCTCATCCAGTGTTACTAATCTCTGGGACTTGCTGAAGTTTTCTGAATCCAGGTTTGATTTTTGTAACTCTCTCTAGCACTGTAATACCTTAGTTATGTCAAAAACCCAAAAAGGTTTGGTGAGCCAGATGTGTGCCTGTCCAACCAGCTCATCCCAGTTTGAAACACTACCCTTTCATCATCAACCTTGTCTTCCCGTTACGGCTTAGATGTTCTCAAACTTTGGCTTGCCTCCAGCCTTCTCAGAGCAGCACTCTGAATTATGTCTATGGCATTTGTTTTATCTTTTTTTGGGTAAATGTCCTGATCATTTATTCTATGGATTTCTGTGATGGACCTAGTGAGGATTTGCCAACCATAGTTATCTCTGTCAATCCATCAGCTAATTGCACGACCTTTTCTTAAAAACTCAATTTTGCTGCAATCACTTTTCTGCATACTCTGACCCATTATAGTAATGAAAGAAAATTAAAGCACACTCCAAAATATGAAAAAAAAAAGCAAAGAGCAGCAAGATGAAATGAAATGGTTATGTCTATAGACTGAAATTTAAATGTGGGCAAATTCTTTGTCTGTAGGGAGTTTTTATGTGAAGCTCTTTTAGAATAAATATAAAAGATAAAGACTGGAGTTAAATAGAAGTGTTGAATTGACTTCCCAGACCTGTGCCTTCCACATCATGTTTATGCAATTGTGTTTTTAAGTCAATGTCTTTATTCATCTGAAAATATCACCCAAGTGCTTTATCCCAGCTACAAAGGAATCACATTTCAGTACTGCTCAGTGGGTTGGCATAAAAGTTTTAATCCCTTTATAGCCATCAGATGAAACTAACTAAGGGGAGAGGTATCTAAAAAGTGAAATGGTCTCAATCATTTACCTTTCAATAATTATTTTTTGATGTAAAGAGCATCTAAAATCCATCATCCTTCAGCTACAAATTGCATAAGCCAAAGATCACACAGGTTATGTATTGAATGGAATACAGTGCAAAATCTCTTATATTGCACAGAGATAAGATACTATTGTCTCTCATTATAGAATTCAAATAATCTCAGAATACCTATTTGTAAGCAAGTGATATTGCACTAAGAGACAAAGAAATAATTTACAACTCTTATAATTGTAGACATTTCTAATTTTATCTCATGGAGTTAAAATAGAAACAGTTTTTAATTAATGTTTTGGGAACCTCATAATGCAACCTCCTTGTTGGCAAGAAGACATTTAGCCTAACCATATAAAGCATTAACATATTGTTCAATATTACTTCCCCTGTGGGAAATCAGCAAAATTTGATGATTACAGTGGAATGGCCTTGAAGGTTGAAGGGAGAACATATCATTTCTGGGGAATTCCTTCAAGACTGTGAAAATGATGTGATAGCAACTGGAAAATACAACAAATTAATATAGTTAGACTACTTTGGGCCCAATGAAATCAGATCTCACCCGAAATGCTGTGTTTTAGAAATTAAATTTTAATCCATCTTCTTTTAAGACTAAGTATTGTTATTCTACGCATGTACACTCTTATATTTTATATAAGAATTTATGTACATATATATATAATTCTTATATTTTCTGCATAAATATAATTGCCAATTTAGCACCTCCTAGATAATCTAGTTCAATAACCCTTTCTTGACATATGTGAAATAGAATCCCACTTAGTTGGGGTGGTTTTTACATTCTTCTCTACAGCTTTCTTCTTTTTGAATGGTTCTGTTAACTCATTTATTCCCTTCACTAACCACTTCCACCAAGTCTGTTCCTACAGTAGGCTCTGGGAAAACAAAAATAGGCATGTTTTTCTCCTAATCCAATCAGTTGATAGATACAGTTTTTATGTACATTGTTCCCAACTGCAACCTTAAATTTAGATAAACCAGGAAAACATAACTATGGTACCAATAAAGAATAGAAACAAAAGTATATTCAGTTTTTGCTTTAAAATGCCAATATTTAAAAAAAAAGAATTAAAAAACTTGACCCCACAGAATGTGCCATTTATGTTACACAAAGTTCCACAGTCTCACAGGTGCACTATTGTAATGATTCATACCAAAATTTCTTGAAAGAGTAAGCTTTCCCAATAAAGGTAAGATTCGATATGTGAAAGCATATTCCATAAAGTAATATGGGCTGGTGTGACACAATCATCCCGTAAATGGACCCAGACTTGCCATTTTGTCTAAAACAAGGAAATGTGTCTCCACTGGTCTTATTCAGAGTAAGTAGAAACATCCATAAGCTTAGGATTCCATTGCCTCCATTCTTTCCTGTTAGATATTCAATAAATGTAATTAGATTGATTGACTGACTAAACAGTCTTATTTACTTCATAGAAAGAACTATCTCTGTAAAAGGAAATCCCCCTTGATAGCCAAATCTTCTGAAGGATGTCTTCAATGCAAAGAGTAATGAATATTTCCCTCTGGAGAAATCTGACCTAATACCAGCTTGGTGAAGAGACCTAGCCCTGTGTCCATTAGTATAAAGTCAATGTTATTGACAATCATCAAGTGCTTTTATGTTTTGCACTAGAGTACTTAAGAAATAAATATCATTGATGAGAACTAAAGGCTGTTGATGTATTCCTGTAATTAATCTTAATTAATAATACATTAAATATTTTCCTGATTGTGTGCACATACATCATTTAACGCTGATTTATGCCAAAGCCATTAGGAAAGATTTAGTGGCATATCAGTTCTAGGGCTATTCTTCTATTTATTTTTCATCTTCCTTTTCAAAAAATGCCCTAATTACCAATAATGAACTAATCCGATATTATGTTTGAAGCCATAGTAAAATTCGTGCTTAAAAAAAAAGTTTTCAAAATTGTCTTTGATGTATATAGTTTAGAAAATCTATGTATGTATATATGTAAACACAATAATACCTATGAGTATGTGCATGTGTCTACAGAAATAGGAATATAAACATAAATGTATTTATATGTATATATGCGTGCATGTAAGAGACGAACATCTCTTTTGAACTAATAAGACATCAAATGCAATGAGTTAAACTTTTTTTTAATTTATTTAATGTTTATTTATTTTTGAGAGAGAGAGAGAGAGAGAACGCACAATTAGGGGAGGGAGAGGAGAGGAGAAGGAGACACAGAATCCAAAGCAGGCTGTAGGCTCTGAGCTGTCAGCACAGAGCCCAATGTGGGGCTCAAACTCATGAACCACGAGATCATGACCTGAGCCAAAGTCAGACACTTAACCAACTGAGCCACCCAGGCACCCCACAAAGAGTTAAACTGTTAAATCAAGTTCATATCTGCTCCAAACTGGCATTAGTTTCCAAAATGTGATATAATATGTCAAGACTTCTGAACAGTGTTAATTAGATGAAAATTATCAGGTGAAAATTAAGGTGACCTCTCAAGGGACTGGGCAGGAATTGACACAAAACGGAACAGACCCTCTCTGTGAAATGGATAGAAACTGGAGTGGAGTTGAGCAATAATTAACGTATGAAAAAAGGTCAACAGGGAGGATAGAAGGAGAAGATAGTTACACAGAAAAAGCAAGTCCAACTTTGAAGTCAGGTGATCATATATGAGTCAATTCCAAGATGTCACTAAAGGTGCAAGAGTCCCAACAAACTGGGTCACACATTGAAAGTAAGTGTATGGGGACTGATTAGGCTGGATTATGAGTGATGTAAATCAAGAAATACCATAGAGTACTCTTTTTCTTATGCCTGGTTGGACACTGTGAGAAGGAGTTTCATTGCTACTGCCTTGTAGCTTCATTTATATAGATATCATAGGCACTGGATATCTTTCTTAAATCTACCCATAAGTAAACTATGTATTATCATAGAGTCTAAAGTTGATTTGGTCTATGACAAAATAGAACTTGTTGACCATATCCTTGGAGGAATCAAAATAGAGTAGTTAAAAGCATAGTTAGAAACGGCTGCCCTTAGATCCAGATTATGTTGATTATTAGTTACATCACATTAAAAGTTAACATTGCATCCTTTATCTTCAGTTTCTTTTTAAAGAAAATGGAGAAAAAATTATCTCTAAGATAGTAAAGGACATTAAGTGAATTAGTGTATACATAAGGAGATTTTACTACAGAGCTTAGAATATAGTAAAATCTCAATAAATGGTTGGAGTGGTATAACCCTGAGTTATGCCAAGGTTTTGGAGATTACCATTACAAATATAAGTTAAGAAGATTGAAGAAATGAATATTTAATCCTGAAAGAACAGGAGAAAATATATGCTGGAAATCAAAGAGAAACATATGCATATAAAGATGGAGTTTGAAGGCAATAAAATTAAACTTTTTTTTAAATTCAAATTGTTATAATGGGGTAGAAATAGAATCTACTTTTTACTGTGTGGAAAGTTCCTGGTTATAAGATAACTGTGGTGTAAACCATGAATGAAGAGATAAAACACAAATGATCTAAGTATGATCATTCTCACTGTCAGGGAACAAAATTATAAGGCTAAGTTTTTATGACCTTGCCAATTTCTCTATTGATAAAGCAAGACTGGAAAAGGTAGAGATATCTAAAAGCATTTTTAGATGACAAGCAGGGATAAAAAATTGTCTAAAGTAGAATAGTGATGGAACAAAAGCAGTTAGAATGAAAACATTTGTCATGGGAAATGGGAATCCTGGAGGAAGAATAGAAAGTTCAAGAGTAAGGTGTAATAATTTATTATAATAGAGATTCTCACGATATTTTCTGAATTATGGTTGAAAATGAATAGTGCTAGATTGTAAAGAATCAATAGGCCAGTCTTACAGGTAGGAAAGATTAGGTTTTAGTAAAATATGAACTTTGAAACGTAGGGTCTTTTTTCCCTTAGAATAAACTATGTGTGTATGTCTCCAATGAATTCACTTTGATTTAAAAAAAATCAGTAGATAATGTGGATAAAATATGTAAAAAAAATATTTGTGGCTCTGATGTCACAGACTTGCTACTACAACTTCATAATGAAAATCCTGCATTAATATTTTTTGGTATTTTTACTATGAGCTTGTTCCTATAGTAGAATAGACCATGCAAAGGTCACTATTGCTCAGGCAAAGCTGGCCACAACTTGGAAATCCCCCACCAACACTGAGATAATAGCAAAGCCCCTTCTGGGAGGGATGGCTGACCAGCTGCAGGCCAGTCTTTCTCTTAAAGAATCGTGGGTGCTATTTAGATGGGATGAAGGAAAATCTTTATGGAAGATATTCAATCAGATGTCTCCCTAATACTACCTTGTTCATGTTTTACTTGGAGAGTAAAAATCGACTGGGTTTTAACTTTGGAGGAATTGACTAGTGGGAGGTAGTGAGTGGGACTGAGTTGGCCTAGAGAACCAGAACTCTGGAGCCAGACCCATGTTTGAATCCTGTTTCTGCCGTTGCCTTGTTGCAGGCCTCACAGTTAATTTTTCTGAGTCTCGGTTTTCTCATTCTGAAAATGGGGATATAACACTTGCATAATATAGTTATGGGAACAGGACCTGGGAGAGGAAATCCTTAATAAATGTTGACTACTGTCATTATTACCTCAGTGTAACATCCCAGAAAATTCTCCATAACTTTGTGGTGGCTAGTAAGAGGTGGTGGCAATAAGATGCTACAGAGGCACCATTGTCCTTAACTACCTTCACAAGTTACATCTTGCTAGTTTTATACCACATTTCATCAAGTGAAGGTTCCATTATGTTCCCGTATCACAGAGTATCTAGTAGAGACTTCAAAGGGCCACCAAGTTTATTTTCTTGTGGATTGTATTTAATTTATCCAAGACAAAGTTTTCCTTGGGGAACTTTTGTTTTTTTTTAAGTTCATTTATTTGTGTGTGTGTGTGTGTGTGTGTGAGAGAGAGAGAGAGAGAGAGAAAGAGAGAGAGCGCGCGCTCATGAACATAAGTGGGGGAGGGGCAGAGAGAGAACTAGAGAGAGGGAATTTCAAGCAGGCTCCACACTGTTAGGACAGAGTCCTTGGGGAATTTTAAAGCCTGAGACAAAATTTCTTTCAGATAACATTGTGCCTAGTTGTATCTAAAGGGACTTTGAGCATGACACCATTGAGAGAGCACAAATTTTTAAGCAGACTGGGCTAAATCCTGCTTACTTTGTAACTTTGGTTAAGGTTCACTTATAGGAGCTTTGGTATTCTTAAATGAAATGAAATCATAATCCATATGTGCCTGGGTTTTGTGAAAATTATTTAAGAAACAGTACAATACCTATGCAAAATTTCCACCCAGTCCATACCAGCTCTCAGGAGAGGAAGGAAATCAAAGACCTCTGTTTAATCAATGCATGTTTGCCACTACTGTATCAATAACCTTGAGTAGCTCCTTCAAATCACTTAAGTATTTCTCAGATCATGGAATTTGTCTTCTTTTTTCAGAAGTCCTTTGGCTTTATTAAATTATCTTATGATTTTTAGGTATTTACTCATTCAACAAGCCTCTATTAACCTAGGTACTGTTCTAAATGCTAGAGATACTACGTGAGCAGGACACATACAGTCCCAGTGCTCACAGAGTTTAACTTTAGTGGAGTAGATGAATAATTTACAAGGAAATAAACAGGACAATTTCAAAGACAAAGTACTATGAAGAAAATAAAATAGGGTAAGAGCAACTGGAGGAGATGGCTGCTGTACATTGAATAGTTCAGAAATGTCTCTCTGTGCAAGTGGCATCTGAACCAATGAATAGGTGCAACAAGGTAAAGATCTGGGAGACAGTGGTCAAGGCAGAAAGTGCAAAACCATAAGGATGCACTTGATGTTTCTGAGGAAAAGAAAGAATGTTCTCCTTATTCTGCCATAACAGAATACTATAGACTCGGTGGCTTAAACACCAGACATGTTTTGTCTCAAAGTTCTGGAGGCTGACTAGTCCAAGATAAAAGTATCAGTGAAGTAGGATTTATGCTGAGGCCTCTTCTCTTAGCTTGTAGGTGGTCCACATCCCACTGTGTGCTCACAGGACCTCTTCTTTGTGAGTGTGCTGAGATCTCTCTTTTTTCCTCCTCTTGTAAAGCCACCAATCCTATTGGAGTAGGGACCCACTCTTATGACCTCATTTAACCTTCATTACATCCTAAAGGCCCTATCTTTAGATATAGTCACATTGGAGGCTAGAGTTTCAACATAGTATGTGGGGGAGGAGAGAAGGGAGTACATATCAATCCATAGCAGCCAGTAAGGCTTAATTAGTGAAGGAGGCATTGCTATAAGATATAGATGGACCAATAGAGAGGCACTAGATCATGCAGAGTCTTCTAGACTATTCTAAGGAGTTTGATTTTATCCCAGGTAATAGAACTCATTGGAGAGTTTGTAAAGCATATTAAAATTTGACTTACATTTAAAAAAATTACTATGGTGGCTCTTTGGAATACTTAATATAAGAGGAAACAGTATAAGCAAGAAAACCAGTTTGAAGGCTACTTTCACAGTCAAAAGGAGAATTCATGCTAGCTTTAATGGGGACAGTGGTAAGCAGGGTGACATAGTGATCTACACTAGTGTGTACCATAGTAGAGTCAACAGGCTTGTTAATAGATTGGATGGGAGGGGGCATGGTAAGAGAAATAGAAATAAGAATCTTCTGAATTTTAGCTATGAGTCACTGAGTGGTTGAAGGTACCATTTGCTAAAATGGAGAAAATTGGAAAAGAGCTGTTTCAGGTTGAGTAGAATTGAATCCAGAGTTGTTTTGTACTTCTTAAGCTGCCCTTCTAGATATTCAAGTGCAGATGTCAAATAGGCAGTTGGATTTACAAATCTTGAGTTGTCAGGAGTAGTATTAACAATTTGAGAGTCATCTCTGTATAGCTAGTATCTAAATCCATTGGAGTAAATGAGATTCCCTAGAGAGAAAGTTGAGATTAAAACAAAAAGTCTCAGAATTGAACTTTGGGACATAATATTTTGAAGCCTAGCAAGAGAGGAGGCACCAAAGAGAATCTAAAGTGGCTGTTGAGATAGAAGAAAACCAAGATTGTGGTGTTGTGGAAGCTAAAAAAAAAAGTAAGCTGGCAGGAAGGGAATAGTCACCTTCAAGGGATACTACTGAGAAGGTAAGTTGAGGACAAAAAGTGACTATTGTATCTGGTAACATGGAAGTGATTGGTGACCTCCCTTACTGGAGTTTCAATGGAGTAGTGTTGATGGGAACCAATTTAGAGTAGATTGAAAACAAAATGGGAGGTGTGGAATTGCAAACAGGGAATACAAACAATCATCTTTCAACCTTTCAACTTAGAATCACCTATGGAACTTTGAAAATTACCGGTGCCTAATCCTAAACCAGTCTAATATCAAATCAGTTAAACAAGAGCCTCCGGGAGGGAGGAAAGGAGTAGAGGAAAGAGCTTAGAAGTATGATTGGAGCTTGGACTATTTTTCAAGAGTTCCTCAGGCAATTCTAATTTGCTGCCAGTATTGAGAGACACTTTTATTGTCCAATGTTTCTAGAAGTTTTGTGTGTGTGAAAGAAGACAGGCGACAGTGGCAAGAAAAGTATTTGTTGTGGTTGTTATTGTCATTATTGTTTTGACTGTGTTTTTTTAAAATCAGAAATACTAGAGGATATTTATGTTCTAATGAGGAGGATCTAGTAGAGAGGGAGAAGTTAATAATTCAGGATAAAGAGCAACAATAGCAAGAAGGAAGTCCTGAGGAGGCCAGAAGGGACAAAAACTGTATAATTTCAGGTATCTTATCTTCTATTAGCAGGAGCAGACATATTTATTTTCTATCACTGAAGGGATTCATTTTGCCTGACTTGCAGCTGTAGTCTGATCCTGACTGGAGAAAACATGAAACAGGTCATTAGGTTTTTTAAAAAAATTCATTTTCAAAAACAATTTTATAAACTGTTCATGATTTTTCTATCTTTTATGTTTCTTAATAAAGTTCTCAATACACGTTAGTGATTTAGTTAAATTTGTATTTCCCATAGAAGCATTAGTCTTTTGGGGTCACTGTGATCAAAAGCTTTGGAAGACATGTCTAGAAATACTCACCTATCCCATATTTAGTTAAATTAGCATGAACAATTTATTCAATACAGAGCTTTTCTAAGTTTAAGAGAGCAAGTTACACCTGACATAGTGCTTACACCTGACATAGTAACAAAATGGAAATCTCTTGCCTAAAATCATATTCAATACATCATTGTAATATAGTAGAATTGAAGAGATGCTTTCATCAAGCTTGGAGAATATAGAAGGCTACTTTTTGATGAATAGTTCAGACATCTTTGAGAAGATTCTGAAGCTTAATGGCTTTACAAAAACCAAATAAGCCATTTTTTTGGATTACAGGAAAGTTACTTGGATTTACACAAAATGAATGTGTAAACTTACACATTCATTCAAAATTCAAAACTTAGAAAATTCATCAAGTTGAGTGAGATTTTATTGTCAAACTAACTTGAATTTGATCTAGAGAGGAGTCTAGAACTTGCTCAGACTATAATCCTAGGGGTCTCAAGATCTTAAGGTGTAGAAGAATTCACTATTCCCTTTGCTTTTGCTGATGTATTTGGGTGGTTGTAAGTTTTTCCTAGCAACTAGAGGCAATAGAAAAAAGATTTTTGCTCCCTGGAGCCCCATTATGAAAGAGGTTTACAGGTTATTACAAAATCCATGCAAATATTTATTCACAGGTGTATTTATCACACTGTTACTTATAATATTGTACAGGGATAAGATCTAAGAACAGTTAGGGGCTAAGTAAATAATGGTGCATCAAATAGATTATCATATGCCCATTAAAATATATATAAACTGTTTTCATTAGGAAATTGCTTAGGAAGTATGATAAAATATAAAAGCAAAAACAAAAATGTAAAATACTGTGTGTTTTTATGTTTTCAGTGAGATGAAAAATACATAGAAAATAAATATTGAAAATGTGATAAAACATAACTTTTACTTATTTCTGGGTAGTGGGGATTGTCTATGATTATTTTTTCTTTCTTTTCCATATATTTGAAACTTTACATATGAGCATATATTTCTCTATATTTAAGAAAAAGTCATGCCTTTTGTAGATGAACTCAAATAATGAAAATGTTATAAACTCCATTTACTTTTTTTCCTTTTCAATACATTAAAATAAGTTAAAAGATGGAGATTTGATCTTTCAATTTAATTATATATACATATATATACATATATGTATTTATATATGTATATAAATGTTTTTTAAAGAACATTATTTTTTAAAGGATACTATTTCTAGGAACCAAGATAAGTGAAAATTATATTTTTATATTAAAAATTCAAAACATTTTAATAAGTATTTTAATGCAAAGTCAATTAGAATTATGGAAACATTTTGAAAAACGAATAATGTGCAAAAAGAATCCCTCATTTTGTAATAAAGCTTCAGCACTTGTAATTTATTACCAGATGCTGATGCAGAGACTGAGACATCTGGCATAATGTATGAGGAAACACACTAATTAAACAGGAAAAAAAAAAGCGTTGAACTTAGCTGTTTTAGTCATCAAAGTAAATATAGGAATGACATGAGAAAATTGAAGTAGTATGACATGTGTATTCTCAAAAATTTAACTGAGACTTGAATCTGAATGACACCAGGAATTTTCTGTCCCTTTCTCCTCTGATTTTGTTCATGTCTCTAATAATTCAAAAACCTTGAATATAATGTACAGATCTGGTCTATCCCCCCAACTAAGAAAAGCAATGTACAAAAATATATTTTCTTTGTTGAAGATCACAAAGACAATACGGATAGACCACAGTACCCCATCAGTGGACTTTCTTTTTCTCCAAAATCTTATATAAAATCTATACCTGCTTTTAAAATAAATGAACAACTCATTTAAAAAATTTAAACTACGTTTAAAAAGTTTAATTAAAAAATTACTTCATCTTACAACTGGCTAAGTCAAAAGCACAAAATCGGTTTTGATCACAGAATGATTACAACAAATGCTTGTCCATCTTGGGCATAAATTTTGCCTTGACCTTCTAACTGTAGTTACATGTGTAGCGGGAATACTGCTTTAAGGACTTTTAAAGATTTTTAAATGGGGTGTGAGTAGTAACAAAGATACTAATAGCTCTGTGGATTTTATGTGTATTGTGCTTTGTTTGGTTTGTTTAAGGCAAATTTCATATATGTGAGTGCTATTTTTGGCCTCATGTTGTAAGGTTAAAGTTGTGTTCAAATATGCAGTAACTCCTCAAAGGCTTTTTGTGAGTTCCTCCTTCACACCTTGTCAACTGAAACAGTTCACCAGTTATAATGATATTTCTTCTACTTCTGGCCTCCTCCCTTTTCCTGCTTCCTTCTCTCTTGGTTCTTGTGCAGTATAGAAATTAGGTCTGTGACTGGGAGATGAAACTCTTCATTTTGCAAATTGGAAAATTATTTAATTGCTTCACTGTAAGCCATTTAGATACACAACGAATTTCCAGTATTCAGCAAACATCATTCAAATATTTTATCCAGATCTCTGCATGTTGAAGACTGCTTCCATACTGTTAACCTAAAGAAGTTGTTGTAGCTGTTGTTTTTCAAATCTTAATTAAGTATATTGCTTTGTTGTCCTTAAAAACATATGGGAGATGGTTAAATGAGTTTTCAATGAAACGTGAGCTGATGGCTCCTGCTTAGTACAAGGAAAACTGATGAGCAGTTAGAGCAGTTAGGAGCCATTACTAGAGATAAAGCTCTAAATTAAAGCTTAACTATAAACTTCAAAACTGAGTAACAAAGGGAGCGGGAACCATTATCTAATTGTAATGCAATTCAGTGGAAAGTAGGTAGTGTTGACTTCAAGTACCCTAGCTACACAAGCAGAGGTTGCCATTGTACATAATTGTTTCATTAGTTTGACTTGTAAACACATAGAAAAACACCATTCAACTGCCCCTTTTAGAATTAAAGAAAAGTGTAGGTCTCCTGCCAGAGTGTTAATTCCATATTGAGATTTGAACTGACAAAAATACTCAGCTTACACTGTATAGTGAAATGCTCCAAACCCAGACATTGTAACTATCCTAGTTTTGAATATCTTTCTGAGAGACAGAGAGCTAAACAACCAATCTAATAGACTAATAGTGATTTAATTCAGCTTAGTAATTAAATCTGATCAATTATTTAGAATGCATTTATTCCCTGGATAGTCAAGTGTGAGAACAATCTATAGATGTCCTCAGAGATAATACTCAGGATTCTAGTAAGAAGGCAGAGTGAGAAAGATAGAGACCATACACAGGTACAGAGAGAAACGTCCAGGCCATGCACTTCAGTGTCCTCTGTCAGGAGAAATCCCGGCCCAGGGGAGCCTAATTCTGGATGTCCTCGCTTATCTGAGTAAAGAACCATAATGGAAGGAAACAGATGTAACCACTAGCCTAAGGAATTTATCACTGAGGTAGGGCAACTAGAACCTGGACACTAATGCAGGAAGACAAACCAAACTTTAGCCACCAAGAGCCTGGCCTCAGGAATCAATCGATTTATTTATTCTTCCCTTTCTCCTTCACCTCATGGGGGTCAAAACAACTTGACTTTGATAATGCAATTTTCAAACCACTTACAAAGCAGGTAAATTGTGGTCTTTCTGATATGCTCTTAAGAGAGCAAGCTTCCCTCACCACCGCCCCCCCCCCCCCCCCCCCCAGCTATTTTCAGCTACTCTCTCATCAGGAATAGCAAATACAACCACAAGCTTTTGAAGCAGTTTGAGTTTTAAAAGGGAAAGGCTTCCATCTACTGGATTCTTTGAGTAATAAGGACTATGATTCCACATTAGATTTTCTTTTGGTGATGGCAGTGCACAACCCGGCATGTCCACTTAGAAGTTTCATAATTCTCTTAAATTTCATTTTAAGACTCTATTTGTTAATGAACACATCCAGATTTTACAAAACCTCCCCCCTTTATGTTACACAAGGGAGTCAAAAGGAATACATAACACCTTTTCCCTTAAAAAATGCTATGAAACAGTAATATATCCAACAAAAAAGTTCTCTTAAGAAAATCTGCAATGAAAATAACTTTGACATGGAGTATCAAAATGATTGAAAGTAATGGAATGTCTTATTTATACAAATAGTCACCTCACTTTTTTTCTTTTCTAAAAATTGCCATTTCACAAACTAACTCCATTAGAGTGACCCTAGTTTCAGTTCAGTTCATGTTACTTTTTTTTTTCATGTTCTTTTTCATGTTTACTTTTTTTCATGTTTTTTTAAGACTTTTTGGAGGTTTATTTATTTATTTTGAGAGAGAAAGAGTGTGCCTGAACACGAGTTGAGGAGGAGCAGAGAGACAAGGAGAGAGAGAATCCCAAGCAGGCTCTACTTTGTCTGCCTAGAGCGCAGCGCAGGGCTCAATCTCACCTGGAGATCATGAACTGAGCTAAAATCAAGAGTTGGATGCTTAATCTACTACGCCACCCAGGTGCCCAATGACATATCTTCGTGCCAAAATGTTGCATTACAAAGATAATAGCAGGGGTCCTTTTAGGGGGCATACACTGAACTACACTAGGGGGTATGTACACAATTTGAGATAAGTCATGTGATAATTCCTTTTTTATAATCTTTTGCTGAGTCAATACAAAGAGGTAAAGATCTATCCCCCATCAAAGGTTGGATTTTTTTAAAAAAGAACATTAGAATTTAAGGTTTTTATTTAAAACAAACTTAGTACATGCAGCATAAGTTGTAGGTGTCTATGTCTTACTGAAGTCTCTTGAATTTGTAATCCTAATTCATGTATAAATCATACTGAATATCTTTTATACTGAATGAAAATGAACTAGAAGTTCCAGGTTAATGTCTATGTGTAACTATGTGTATGCATTAACTATTTGTCTGACAAATAAGACAAAATTTTAAAGTCCTGAGGAAAAAAAAATTTTACTTTAAACTCAGATATCTGGGACACTATTATCTGTGGGTTTTCCACAGTCCCAAAAGACTTGGTTGAAGAAATAAAGCAGAGGAATGTTGATTTGTCTACTAAAGTACGATAAATACCTAAAGGTTCCCAGGTGAGTTCCCTAGGACTTTAAATTCCTTCCTTTACGAATTAGTGAATATATAATTCCACATCTAAAAAAAAGTTTAAGTCTTGCTACAACAATTCATTAGGGTTGCCATGGACCTCATCTTGAATATTCTTAGCATCAGAACCTGGAATATACTAGATGCTAGAATCTACCCAGTTGAGATATGACCTTATATTTATACCTGAAGACTACCCTAAAATAGGATTTTTGAAGACTGTGAAATGGTTTGCTGAGAATAATAGATACTGTAGTTTATATTTAAGTATACTTTAGCTTGATATGTATATTCAACAAATATTAAATTACAAAGAGTGATGTGATGGTAATTCTCTTTAGTGAGGACCTGTTTTAGTCCCATAGCTTTCTCATTTTGAATTGTGTATGTTCCGTTCATTATCTTTTGTATGACCAACCTTTATCACATATCTATAGCCCATGCTAATTGACACCAATAACTTTTTATTTTATTTTTGCATTGGAAAATTTATTGCCATTGGAGAGACAGGCAGAAATTATCTTTTTCTTTGCACTTTCTCCTCTAACAAAATCAAGCCCAGACATTCTAAATTTAGCAATAAATAATCACTCTGTGATTTTAATCTGTGCATTAACCTTAAATTATTTAAGGGGGACTTTACAAATGAAACAAAAATGAGAAGTTACAGAATTAGTTGATCTGACTTGAATAGTTTATTCATTTACTTAACAAACATGTATTGACTTTTTAATACGTGCCAGGCATTCTTAAGATAAATAGTATGTTTGATAATGATATAGCTAAGGAGATTAGTAGGTCATGAAAGGGGACTGGGCCCGACTAGCTGTGCCAGGTTAGGTAGGGTAGTTAGGAAAGGCTTCATGGAGAGGAGTTAGTGATTTGACTATACTTGGCACTGTGGCCTGCTGGTGGAGAAGCTCAGAGGTCTTTGAGGACATAGTATGTTTTTAGCTGGGTTATCCTAACCTACCTCCTTGTGACTATGTCCATATAAGCCCCATTATCTAGGAGTACCCTTAAACCTAAGTAGACTTCTCAAATTTCAGACCCACTGACCATTTTACCTCCAGTTTCCTGTCGAGGGAACTGTCGCAGGGAATCCCATCCCAATACACCACATTTAAATTAAACACCCATTTAAGAAGTTCACAGGGATCATAGCAGGAGGTTGCTCTAATACACATACTCAGTGTTCAGATTAAGAATTGTTCATTTATCATAAATGTCACTGAAACCCCCTGGTTGACTACCTTATGATCTGTGATGTGCAATTCCATGCTTCTTCTCTTGATTTAATGAGTAAGTGTATAATTAATATTTTATGTTAGGGAAAATTACTTCTTTCTGAATATCCTTCTAATAGGAAAAGCCTGAACTCTAGGAAACTTACCAAAACCATTATTTCTCCTCTGTTCAGGCACCTTATCTGAAATAGTTCACATATGCATAAAAATTGCATTTTATTTTGTCTAAGTTAAACAAGGCAGAGGGCAGGTTGGCTGCAACAATTTCTTGTATTACAAAAATATGTATTAAAACTTCTATATTATAAAGTCAAAAGTAAATTTCCCTAGGATTAACCATTAATCTGCACCATTTTATCATGGTGTTTCTGCTTTGGCTTGCATAATTAAGAAAACTATTCTCTGCACTTAAAATTTGATAAACTGTAGTTTTATATTTATATTTAAGGCCCAGGCTCAGGAAAATTTAGCTTTCCTGTATAAAATTAAACCCTAAAAATAGTATTTCAGAGAACATGTAATAGGTGGCTGGAAATACATAATGTCTGCTTAATAAATGATACCTAGATCTTTTAAACCAGAAAACAAAACCACATCAGCAGTTATTTTTTATTTAATTTTTTTTTTCAACGTTTATTCATTTTTGGGACAGAGAGAGACAGAGCATGAACGGGGGAGGGGCAGAGAGAGAGGGAGACACAGAATTGGAAACAGGCTCCAGGCTCTGAGCCATCAGCCCAGAGCCTGATGCAGGGCTCGAACTCACGGACCGTGAGATCGTGACCTGGCTGAAGTCGGACGCCTAACCGACTGCGCCACCCAGGCGCCCCAGCAGTTATTTTTTAAAAAGCCATCTAAATTTTATGTCTTTGGCCCTTCTTGGTAAAACAGTTGAAATTTTTATATTTATGTATAATGACACATGTATCATATTGGCTAAGGACTAATAATTATATGTCCTAATGAAATAAACACACTATGTAAAATGTCAGGGAGATTCCTCTCCTTTTTTAAGAAAGACTTAAATTGAATTTTTGTTAACAAGGTTTGATAAGATCTTAACCATTTGTTAATGTTACTATTGACCATATTTAAGAGTAGAGACCTTGGTTATGAAGAAGCTATGAATCAAAATTAACATAATATGCTTTAGTATAGGTAATATTAATTTTTTTTCAAATTTTTATTTAAATTCTAGTTAGGTAACATACTGTAATACTGGTTTCAGGAGTAGAATTTAGTGATTCAGCAACTATACATAGCACCCAGTGCTCAACACAAGTGTCCTTAATACTCATCACCGATTTGGCCCATTGCCCCACCCACCTCATTCTATCTACACTCAGTTCTCCATAGTTAAGAGTCTCTTATGGTCTGCTTTCCTCTCTCTTCATTTTTCCCTTCCCTTTAATTGTTTTGTTCCTTAAATTCCACATATGAGTGAAATTATATGGAATTTGTCTTTCTCTGACTTATTTCATTTAGCATAACACACTGTAGCTCCATCCATGTTGTTGCAATAGGCAAGATTTCATTCTTTTTGATAGCTGAGTAATATTCCATTGTGTGTGTGTTTATGTATGTGTGTGTGTGTACATCACACATGTCATCAGTCGATGGACATTTGGGCTCTTTCCATAATTTGGCTGTTGCAGACAATGCTGCTATAAACATTGGGGTGATATGCCCCTTCAAATCAGCATTTTTGTATCCTTTGGGTAAATACCTAGCAGTGCAATTGCTGGGTCATTCAGTAGTTCCATTTTTAACTTTTTGAGGAACTTCCATACTGTTTTCCAGGGTGGCTGCACCAGTTTCAATTCACACCAACAGTGTAAGAGGGTTCTCCTTTTCTCCACATTCTCACCAACACTTGTTTCCTGAGTTGTTAATTTTAGTCATTCTGACAGGTGTAAGATGGTATCCAATTGTGGTTTTGATTTGTATTTCCCTGATGATGAGTGATGTTGAGCATCTTTTCATGTGTCTGTGGTCATCCGGATGTCTTCTTTAGAAAAATGTCTATTCATGTCTTCTGCACATTTCTTAACTGGGTTGTTTTTTGGGTGTTGAGTTTGATAAGCTCTTTATAGATTTTGGATACTAACCCTTTATCAGATAGGTCATTTGCAAATATCTTCTCCCATTCTGTAGGCTTTTAGTTTTGTTGATTATTTCCTTTGCTGTGCAGAAGCTTTTTATCTTGATGAAGTCCCAATAGTTGATTTTTGGTTCTGTTTCCCTTGCCTCTGAAGACATGTCTAGTAAGAAGTTGCTACAGCCAAGGTCAAAGAGGTTGTTGCCTGTGTTCTCCTCTAGGATTTTGATGGTTTCCTGTCTCACATTTAGGTCTTTCATCCATTTTGAATTTATTTTTGTGTATGGTATGAGAAAGTGATCCAGTTTCATTCCTATGCATGTTGCTGTCCAGTTTTCCCAACACTATTTGTTGAAGAGACTGTCTTTATTCCATTGGATATTCTTTCCTGCTTTGTTGAAGATCAGTTGACCATAGAGTTATGAATAGTGTTGATAATGTTAAAGAAATTCATATTTGGTTTATTGACATTGTCTAATATTTTCCCACATAGTTTCTTAGAAGGCTATTTGATTCTCATGTTGTATATATAAAATTAAAAAAAAAACACTAAAAAATTAAGTACCTAGCAACCATTTAAAATGTAAAAGCATGCTAATATGCTAATAATTAGTGGATATGAATTAAGTCCAATAGTGTTTATGTTATGTGCAATACTGAAACAGGAAACACTGGTTTATCATCAAGCAGAAATCTGTAATTATACTATATGGTAACAATATAATTTTTAACGTTCTTAAAAACTTGTGATGAAATCAGTAACACTACTTTGTAGAGTACTTCTTACCTCAGTAAACACTGAATACTGGGCAGGAAGGGGAAAAATGCAAGATTAAGGACTACATAAAAAAATATGAAAGGGATTAAGATCATTGAGCCCCATGAAAATATTAATAAAGAACTATCTTAATGACTAATATCTGCAATAGCAAATATCCTAATATGTGACTAAAATCAGTTAAAATTGCTTTAAAATTGTTCCAATTCAGCAGCAGGAATGTAGTTAAACATGAAATTTTTCTCATTTGTATCTAAATATTCAAAAAGTGGAATAATAAGATGGCAATTTGTCATTAGATTATGAAATTCTTTGTGTTAGTTATTTGATTACTGATTAGGCTGTGAGGGAAGAAACCATTTATAGTTTTTGTTCAACATCCATATCAGCGAGCACAATATGTAACAGAGAAACAATGAAAACAAGTTGAGTGAAAGAGCAGAATTATGGGCACTGACCAGGAAATCAAGAGACCTGGGTTCCGATATAAACTCTCTTATCAGCTGTGCTACCTCACACAGGTCTAATCAACTTTTTGAGCCTTACCTACGTTTTCCATCCATGAAAGGTCAGTTGTAACTCAAACAGTAATAATTTTTTGCCACAATTTTGTGATTTTATACAGTTGTTAATCAGTAAATTTCCACTGCTTTGAATTTTTTTTCCATCAGTTTTCAGTAACTACTCCTCTGTCTTTTGACCACTGATTTTGAGGTTTTAACCTGCTGGCAACAAGTAAAGTCAGAGGATAGAAGAAATAACGTGAGAAGCCTAAACAGCATCTGCAAGATCATTTACATTTTAAAGAATACTGATATCCTTCAGAGTTTGTATTTGAATACCATAGCTATGATGTGATTCAGAATGCTTTGGTTTCCTCTAGACAAATCACATCCTCACCAGAAAACAAAAAACTACATTGCAAGCATGCAACGATGCAAGATGTTGGCATTCTGCCTTTCCCTTCAGCTGCCCAATCCCCTGTATGGACCCAGAGGCCTCGTTCAATTAGAGGGTAGTATAGACTTAGCCCAGTGACATCCTAAGAATAATACAAAGCTCTAAAAAAGAAGAGAGACATGTTAGAATTGTCTGTATAATGGGGTACTAGACTATTATGTAGAAGGATATTTTAGCATCACAATAGCACAGCTGACACACTTGGCCTGTTTTCATCATTACTGAATGTTGCTCTTGTGTAGTAACTGCTGAGAAGTTGTCATGCCAACCAATGTTAAGTCTGGTTTGTGAACTGCATCTTATGTATGCAATAAATAAACTTTGTGTTGTTTTCCACATCAAGTCTTTGACATGACTAGCGCTGGAAGAAGATAAATACTGCACATGGGAAACCCAGGAGTAATATGTTACTCGACCATTCCCAACATCATAAGTCAAACTCATGCTTATTGAAATTTTTGTCATTGGCTGTTCCACAGTAATGGCACAGTGTCCCAGGGGGTGACTAATGGCTCTCCTTCAGCCTTTCCCAGCTCACTCATTTATAGTATGTTTAGGAAACAAGGGGGAAATCTGTTGACAATGGAGACTGAGTATACTTTTGCAATTTTTCTTTCAAAACATAAAATCAGTGTGTTCTCCTAGAATGTTTTTTTTTAATCTTAACTCATACTGTACTTAGTAGCGTATCATCTACACTGAAAGACCATGATTATGGAATTTGTTTTTCTTGTGTGGCTTATGTGTGACAATCACAGCAGTGCACAAATATGGATGGGGAAAGTGGCTGGTGCAGAGACGTGTGGCACTTCAGCTTCATTTTATTAGTAATTTGGGTTTACAAAAATGCTTGGGTAGAGACCTTGAATGGTGTCCATAGTAGTGCCATTCTGAGGAGTCTTAAAAGCAGTTCATGGTATACTTCTCACTGAAAGGGCAGCTGGGCCAAAGTTAAGTTGTTGATTTCCCACTTTATTCGTCTAATATACAACAAGTGCACAGGCTCAGAGAATAACCAGCCTACTCTCTATTAGGGAATGAAGTGCCCCTCAGAGTCCATATCCACCATAAAACAACGAACATAACAGGTAGCATTTAGTGAGCACTTACTATGTATCATGCATTATTTGTTTTACATGTTAACTCAGTGAATAAGCACACTAACACTTTGAAGGAGGTTCTATTATCATGCCCATTTAATAGAGGAAAGTACTGAGGCCTTGTGAGGTTGCTTATAGTGCCCCAAATTACACATCTGGTAGGTAGCAAAACAGAATTCAAACTCAGGCAGTGTGAATCACTCCTTAAGTGCACTGGTGTGTTCTTAATCTCCTTTAATCATATCTGCATATAATCAGGATTCCTTTCCTTTGCTGCATAAATAGAAATATTTAATGCTATAGAAGTCATTCTGAGAAAAATTATATACCCTAGGTTTACATTCTGTTAAACTTGATAATCAAGAATTGACTATGTGTACTTAATATTGCCTTTAACACGTCCCGTAATATAATCTCAGATATCGTTTGCCATAATAAGATGGGATAATCAATTCACACTAGTTTTTCTGGGTCGTGTTAGGGTTTTTTTTTTCCTTTTTTTCCCATAATTCAAAAACATAATTAGACTTCCTTATTGGCTCTGCAGACAAGAGTGCTGACTAAATACAAACTAGGAAAATGCACTTTAATAAATACTAATAATTATTAATGAGACCAAGTAGCACTTTGGAACCAAACTTTGCATAAACTCACTCTCCCCCCTCTAACGTGTGTGTGTGTGTATACATGCATATGTGTATGTGTATGTATACATGCATACATACTTTTATATGTATACATGCATATACATGTGTGCATATGTATACACACGTGCACATGTGTACATACACATACATGTGTACATATGTATATACACACGTGTGTATATATGTATGTATATTTGAGCATCTTCTCATGGTCTATTTATAATATATATATATGTCAAAACATGTTTAATACATATAGTCATTTTAAGTCATGAAAGCAAATTATATAGAGCCATATTTCTTATACATACATATATGTGAGGCAGAGAAAGAATGAGATGGGAAGAACAGGAGAAAAGAGAGCATATGCCAGAGAGTAGTGCAATTAATATCTAAAGAATGTCCATTAATGCCAGATACTATTCTAAGAACTGAACATAAATACATTAACAAATATGTATAAGTATTTCATACCATTTTCTTGGTTTAATTAAAATCTTAAGATGGAAACTTCCTAATGGAAAAAATTTGAAAAGCATATAGAATTTTTCCCCACAAAGATTTTTCTCTAATATCAGTTTATGTCCTGTGAATGACTAATGTATTGGTTTAGACATAGAAAACACAATAAAGCTGTGTTTCTCAAAATGTTTTCAATGGAGCATTGTCTCAAAATTTTGGAAAAGGACAAATAAGTTTGGGAAATATTATCCAGTTAGGATATCTTTATTTATTTTATTTATTTATTTTTTTTTTCGTTTATTTATTTTTTTTGGGACAGAGAGAGACAGAGCATGAACGGGGGAGGGGCAGAGAGAGAGGGAGACACAGAATCGGAAACAGGCTCCAGGCTCTGAGCCATCAGCCCAGAGCCCGACGCGGGGCTCGAACTCCCGGACCGCGAGATCGTGACCTGGCTGAAGTCGGACGCTTAACCGACTGCGCCACCCAGGCGCCCCTAGGATATCTTTAATACTCTTCATCATAAGAAAAGTTATGAGAAGTCCTGTAGTAAAGTTACCTGTGTTTAACTCATTGTTTTTATTAAAATATGACCAGATAATAAATGTGTAAGTACTGCATTTAATCTAATTTAAGCTGCCATCAATTTAAAGATCACCATTTTATTATATACCACTAATAAAAAGTTCCAATTAAACTATAGTGTAAAACCTCATCACTTAGAATTATTGTGTCCCTTTTAAAGTGTTTCAAGACACAAACTAATTCAGACAGCTTTTTGATCATATCTCATTCTTGTACATACATAGAATTTTTTTTTTAAATAAGAAAAGTAAATTGATCAAGAAACTTCATATTTTGAGGTTGACTCGTTTGAATCACTTTTTGGGTCAGATTTGCTGGTATGTACGTGTTTTCCATCTACTC
This sequence comes from Leopardus geoffroyi, assembly GCF_018350155.1. NCBI lineage: Eukaryota > Metazoa > Chordata > Mammalia > Carnivora > Felidae > Leopardus > Leopardus geoffroyi. The sequence continues at coordinate 144,760,480 of NC_059328.1, forward strand.
TGTTCTCAATGCCATCAAGATGATCGGTGATGTAGTATGTCTACAAACATTGTCATCCCTGGGATTTTCTTTCAAGTCCCTGCAACCATTTGGCAAATTTTCATTTTAGTACTTTCTTGATTTTTTTTTAAGTATTCTCTAACACCCAACGTGGGCTTGAATTCACAACCCTGAGATCAAGTTGCATGTTCTACTGACTTAGCAAGCCAGGTACCCTGACACTTTCTTAGTTTTACTAGAAGTATCAAATGGAAGTTTTTCAGGCAATAGGGATGTATTTAAATGCTCATTGATTTAAATGCTCATTAATTAATTACTAAAATTGCAATTTTCTAGTTTACCACAAAGAGAAAAACAAGTTTGCACATGGTCAAGCCATGCCTACACTACAGTTGTCTTTTCTCATATGTAAGATGCAAGGAGCAAATGTAAGATAACATTGATTATAAAATATATCACTATTTCAGGGATGATATAATAATATAGTATGTGTCAAGAACTGAAGACACAATTATATCTAGCATTCTATGGAACTAGTGATGAATAATGTACAATTTGTGAAGCACTTTACAGAAATACATTGGTTAGTCAATTGCACACTGAAACTTTCCAGCTTGTATTTAATTGTCCTATCAGTAGAATAAATTCCACTTATATCATTACTGATCATTTGTCTCTGTAAATTCAAGTTTGTCCAGTATCCTGGATCACATTGATCTGTTGAGACGGGGAGAATTTTCCAAGTGGATCCTATTCTATACTTTAAGGAATGATAATTACCATGTTTTGTACTGCCATCTAGAGAATGATATCTCTGTATAGATTTTTTCAAAGTTTCTTCAGTGTTTTGCTCCCATTGGCAGAATGGTTTGTAAGAGCATGGAGTTAAATATTAGATGGGTATGAGTGACTTCTAATCCTTCTCCTGCTATTTTCTAAGTAAGCTTGAGCAAGTTACTTAACTTTCATCTTTAAACCAAAGCCACCATAATAGAGAAGTTATAGAGACTTAATGAGAAAGTATACAAAAAAGTGTTTATTGTGGAATTTTGAGAATGAAGTCCTTTAAAGAATGCTGTTTGTATTTTTTTAATACTTCTGATATTGAACCAAACCATACTATACCATCAGTGGTTGGATGGATGGATGTTTGTCCTAAACCAAGAATGGTTTGAGATGTCTTCCTAAATTCTAAATTCATATGATACACTGGAGAGAATATAGAAAGCTACCTTATCAGCTATAAAGTTATCAGTGTTTGTAGGATAAAAACATATCAGTTGTTAAGGAAAAATACAACCTTTCCTGTTTCTAGATTCATAAAAGAAATTGCTACTGAGGCTTCTTATTAAAAACAAAGCAAACAATGTTATGTGATGAGATACTCAAGGACCTCAGCTTATCCATAATGCAGGGTTTTTTTGTTAATTTACCCTTAATGAAAACCAATATCATAAAGCAAATTCTCGTTTAGATTTCAGAGTGGTCAAAATAATGTCATCTAAAAGCATAGCTCTACTGTACTGGCAGCATGGAGCCTACTTGGGATTCTCTCTCTCCTCTCTCTTTACCCTTCCCCTGCTTGTGCACACACACACTCTCTCCCTCTTTCTCTCGCAAAATAAACAAACTTAAAAAATAAAATCCCAGCTCTATATTATACTAAGTTGATCCTACATAAAATTTAGGTTACAAAAGTGGATAGCCTACAGATGGTTCAAGCAATAAGATATATTACAGAGCTAGTTAAGTGTCCTTAATTAAAGCAAACTGAAGGAAAGACAAGTGAATCATTTTAAAAAATATGTATACTATATGTACTAAGAAACAAAAACAGCAAAAGCCAAAAGGAACATGGTTGGAGATACACTAAAATTAATTTCAGATAATTAAATGAAAAAAATATGAAGTGAAAAATTTTAAGAATGTTAGAAGATATGGCTAGGCATTTTTTACATCTTAGGATAGTAAGGGCCTTTCTAAGCATAATATAAAGGGCAGAAAACAAAGGGAAAGTTTTTTTTTTGTACTGCAAAAATAAGCACTTGAAAATTTAAATATTTGCAAGAGATGTCCCCAGTATAGAGTAAAATCTTGGTTTGTGAGCATAATTCAGTCTGGAAGTATACTTGTAATCCAAAGCATGTGTATAATCAAAGCAAATAATGGAAACTCACATGATTCGTTCCAAAACCCCAAAATATTCATATAAAAATGATTACAGTATTTAATACAAAATAATAAAGAAAATACAAAATATAAAGAAAAATAAACACATTAACCTGCACTTACCTTTGAAAACTTTCATGGCTGATGTGAGGGAGACGAGAGAGAGGAGGGTTATCATGTAGTATGACTTTCACTATCACTAATGGAATCATCACTATCTATTGGCTCAGTGGAATCTTTTTCTTTTCGTGCAACTTTAATAGGAACCTATCCGATGACACTTGCTTTTACTGCCTTTTGAGGATTTCACAGAAATGTGACATTGCAGTGTCATTAAAAAGATTCACCGTTCGCACTGCTACAGCCTTATTTGGTTGGTGCTTTTCTATAAAATTTTGCACTGTTTCTCACATTTTACACATATACCTAACGTCATTTGAAGTGAATGATTCCTCTTTTTCTTCTTATAAAATCTTCTCCTCCTCTCCAGATTAGATGCAGACGAGGACTTCTTATAAAACCTTGCAATTTCGGCCACTCGCCTACCTCATTTGTATTTCTATATGATTCCCTTCTTAACTTCCAACGTAATTATCTCCTTCTTACCGCCTTTCTTTTCAACCTGTTTCTGCATGAGGGACATTATATATGCTCGCACAGATGTTGACTACAGTACAGTATTAATAAACTCTTGTCATATACTGGTAATATAACTAGCAATGAGGCAGCAGAGGAAAAGGGTCTATATCTGCAGGCAGCCTGACCTAGAATGAAGCAAAGCATTCCTAAGCTACTCTTGCATGGAAAAGCAAAGGACTGTCCATGGGTGCTCTGAAGTGACAAAAAATACACTAGTGACAGTTGTGGGCACCTTCCAATGTTTTGAAAAATCAGATTTCTGCCAAACACTGTGGCCTGAGACTAAGCATTGGCATAAGGGATGATCACCCACCATCCCACAGTGAGTGAGTGAGTGAGAGAAAGAGAAGAACCACTGATTGGCTCAATTGTAATCTTGTGACATTCAGTGTTTATGAAGTGATGCAAGATACCACTCGTTTATCAAGTTAAAATTTATTAGAAACGTTTGCTCATCTTGCAGAATGCTTGCAGAACAAGTTACAGACTAATGTTTTACTGTACTTCACTTTTTTTGTGTGAGATTGTGCATGAGTGGGAGGAAGGACAGAGAGAGGGAGGGAGGGAGGGAGGGAGAGAGAGAGAGAGAGAGAGAGAGAGGGAGAGGGAGAAGGAATCCCAAACAGGCTTCATACTGTCTGCATGGAGCCAGATGCAGGACTCAAACTCACAAAAGGTGAGATCATGACCTAAGCTGAAGTCAGACTCTTAACTGACTGAGCCACCCGGACACCCCACCCCCCAAATATATTTATATCAGGGGTGCTTAAACATCAAAAAGTGAACACTTCTATGGAGATCTCAGAAAAGGGGAAGGATAGGCAATTCAGAAAAGAAAAAATTAGCAAGGTTGCCAGAAGAATTCTCACTAGTAATCAGTTTTATTTTTTTAATGTTTATTTTTGAGAGACCAAGAGAGACAGAGTGTGAGCAGGGGAGGGGGAGAGGGAGACACAGAGTCTGAAGCAAGCTCTAGGCTCCAAGCTGTCAGCACAGAGCCCAACGAAGGAAGTGAGATCATGACCTGAGCGGAAGTTGGACACTTAACCCACTGAGCTACCCAGGTGCCCCTACTTTAAATTTTTTTGAGGAACCTCCATACTGTTTTCTATGGTTGCTGCAATAGCTTGTGTTCCCACCAAGAGTGCAAGAGGGTTCCTTTTTCTCCACATCGTCATCAACACTTGTAGTTTCTTCTGTTTTCGATTTTAGCCATCCTGACAAGTGTGAGGTGACATCTCATTGTGATTTTGGTTTGCCTTTTTTAAAGGCAAACCAATAAATAAAATTGAATTATTTTTTAGTGTTGATTTCCATGTCTTTGTGTCATCTTTAATTTCATCAATGTTTTATAATTTTTAGAGCACAGGTCTTTCACCTCCTTTAAGTTTATTCCTAGGTATTTTATTATATTGGGTACAATTCTAATTGGGATCCTTTTATTAATTTTTCTGCTGCTTCATTATTAATGTACAGAAATGAAATACACTTCTGTATATTGATTTTGTATCTGCAACCTTATGAATTTATTTATCAGTTCTAGTAGTTTTTTTTTCATGGAGTCTTTATATATATATATATACACACACACACACACACACACACACACACACACTATCATGTCATCTGCAAATAGTGAAAGTTTTACTTCTTCCTTACAATTTAGATGGATTTTTGTTTACTTTTCTTGTCTGATTGCTATGGCCAGGATTTCTAGTGCTATGTTGAATAAAAGCGGTTAAGAGTGGGCATCCTTGTCTTGTTCCTCATCTTCAGGGAAAATCTGTTTTTCACTATTATGATGTTGGCTGTGGGTTTTTCACATATGGCAATGGCTCTTTTTGCCTGTTGTGGGCAGGGTTTGGTCCCTGTGTTATTAGTGGGCCAGTCTAGGGCCACTTTGGGTTTAAGTTAGGCATTTGCCAGAGATGCAATAGCACTGAATTGTCGGGTGCTATTGCTATGTTGTTTCCTGGGAAGTATTTGTTGGTCCATGGGGCCTGCAGTCAGACCAGATTTCTGCCTCCAGCCCATTGCAGAGACTGCAGTTGTACTGGAGCATGTGGTTGTCTTCCTATCTCCCCAGGGCAGCAGTTACTTTGGAGTGATGCTGGCCCCTATTGGGGCTGCTTATACACTGCCAGGTTTGTGGCACCACCGTGGATGGGCTCTAGCTGAGAGCATAGTGGAGAAAATAGGTCTATGGGAGAATGCAGGTACAGGGCATGGGGTGCTAGGAAAGTTTTCACGTGTCTGCTGTGGGAAGGGGCCTGGAGCTGAGGCCTGGCTGGAGGGGGCATGCTAGTTCCTGTAGGTGCCTGTGTATCTAGGCTGGGGGCCAGAGGAGAGAAATGGCACCTGCCAGATCTTTTGTTCTTGAAGAAGTCTCTCAAGGATCCCTGCCTCTCCAGCATAAGCTTTGAGATTAGCAAACAAATCTCCCTCTCATATACAATAGGCATTTTTCAACTTGTTGCTTCTACGCTATAGCTCAACCTGCTGATTTTTAAAGTTATAATTAAGCCCTCCTAATTGTAAGAACTTATGAAATTAGGCCCCTCTGGTTTTCAAAGCCAAATATTATGGGGATTGTCTTCCCTATGTGAGTTCCCTGGGGCTGGGGTGCCTGGTATGAAGGTCTGTTTCGTTCTCTTCCTGTGCCCATGGCATCCCTCCCTCCGGTGTACAGTCCCACGGGTCTATTTAGCTCCTGACCTCCTCCCCAGCCTTCCTAACCTCTTTGATGTGGCCTTTTCTGTACATTTAGCTGTGGAGAGTCTGTTCTGCCAGTCTTCTCATTGTTTTCTGGGTTATTTATAGTCATGTAGGTGTTATCTAGTTGTATCTATGGGATGAGGTGAGCTTACCATACTCCTCTTCTGCCATCTTCCCCAGAAGTCACTAGTAATCAATTTTAAATAGTAATATAATACCATTTACCTTCACATTATTTAAAAAATGGTAAATTAAAGGATAAATTAAAATAGCCAGTGTTCTGGAAGGGAAATTAGCTTCCTACACTGTAAGAAGGTATGTAAATTTGAACAACCTTTCTGGAAAGCAGGTTAGTTTTATATATACATATATATATATATATATATATATATATATATATATATATACACACACACATATATGTCTTGAAATCATATAATTTATCAAAATACATTGCTTCCAAAAAATTATCCTAATGAAATAAAAGACATGATAAAAACGTGCAAAGATGTTCATTGATTTTAAAGTCCGAAATTAGAAATAACTTGAATGTCCAAGTATAGGAAATGGATTAAGTTATTACTAATTCATAAAATAGAATACCACAGAGGCATTAAAAACGAAGGTATAGAAGAGTTTAGTTGACCTGAAAAGTTATCATGACATACTGTTTTAGCAAAAAATTACATTGCAAGTTAATATTACATTATACATATTACAGAATCATTTTTTGTAAGAAATGTATCTTACAGTTATACATAAATAGAAATCTAGAAAAATCAATACCATAAGGTAAATATAGCCATATTACAATTGATTTTTATTTTACTTTTCGTATTTATTAATGTTTTAGAATTATCTGCAATGAATATATCTCAAATAACTATAAGAAGTTTTTTTTTTAATTTTTAAATGTTTTTTATATTATTTTGGACAGAGTGAGAGACAGAGTGTGAGCAGAGAAAGGGCAAAGAGAGAGAGAGATACAGAATCTGAAGCAGGCTCCAGGCTCTGAGCTGTCAGCACAGAGCCCGACATGATGCTCAAACTCACAAACCACCAGATCATGTCCTGAGCTGAAGTTGGGCGCTTAGCCCACTGAGCCACCCAGGTGCCCCTCTAAGAGGTTTTAAAAAGACCAATATGTAAATTGTGTGCAAACTTTTCCTTACTGCTGAGGGATAAAAAACAAATTCATGCAAGTAGATCAGTGGTATTTTTTAAAAATCTGTTTAATGTTTATTCATTTTTTGAGAGAAAGAGAGACAGAGGGTGAGCGAGGAGGGGCAGAGAGTGAGGGAGACACAGATCCAAAGCAGGGTCCAGGCTCTGAGCTGTCCAAACAGACCCTGATATGGGTCTCGAACCCACGAATCACGAGATCATGACCTGAGCTGAAGTTAGACGTTTAACCTACTGAACCATCCAGGTGCCCCTAGATCACTGGTATTTTTATTGGCTCCATATCTCCTTTGCATTTTCCATAGAATACGGAGAAGATGACTACATAATCTGGCTGTTCTAGTGTCCTAAACACTGCCTTGAACATCCTTACTTGGATTTCTTTTTCCTACCATAGATTTTATAGTCCATTTGCCTTAAATGATACTAAATTGACCTTTATTTTTAAAGGCCATTGCAAAGATTCACTTTTCTTATTTCCCATATTCTCCTTGATCTGGGAGTAAGCAGTTGAAAATGAGGTTTTTATTACCAAATTGAACTGAAGTTTGAGGCAATTACCTAGAAAATGTAGCCTCAAGACCTACCCAAACTATTGACTATGGAATCAGACAGACTTAAATAAATTGAGAAGTTGTCTTTTATTTGCAGCTTCTATGTGATATATCTCTCAGTAGAAGCTATAATCATTGCACAATTCATCGTCTCATTTTTATTCCATTAAAATAAAATTGCAGTAATAATAGGAAATATTAAATTCAATAGATAATCACTATATATTATTAGCTGGCATGTGCCATCAGCCTGTTAATGTAATTCTACCCAGTAACTTCCTAGTGAGTGGTTATGAGCCTGAGTAATTTGTGTGTATATCAAGAACAGATAAAAATTAAAATGGTGACTTAAAAGAATAGTTTTCAGTTAAAAAAAATTTGAAATATAGTATTTAAATACTCTAGAATATAATAATCTCTAAGTGGCTTAAAAATTATTTTTAGGGGTGCCTGGGTGGCTCAGTTGGTTAAGCGACCAACTCTTGGTTTTGGCCTAGATCATGATCTCACAGTTCCTGAGTTTAAGCCCTACATCTGGCTCTGTGCTGACAGCACAGAGACTGTTTAGAATTCTCTCTCCCCTCTCTCTCTGCTTCTCCCCTGCTTGTGTTCACTCTCTCTCTCAAAATAAGTAAATAAATATTTAAAAATGATTCTTTATTATGAATACTTTTGAGGAGAAAGAAATGCAGATCTTCATCCATAAAGCTCCTGATAAAGTTTCAAAGTAAATAAGAAAATAAAAAAAAAAAGAAAAAAGAAAGAAGGTGATTTTCTATTAATAAGGAATTTTGAAAGTATATTAAAAAATTGAGTTGAAACTATGTATAATAGTCTAATATACAAGTATATTGTTAATATGATATCATTGTACATAAAAAACACTGATTAGCTGCATAGTTTTAAGTGTGCTTAAGGAAAAAGATTTTTTTAAAAGTTTTTTTTTCCTCTCCTTTAGTAGCAAAGGGAATGTGCTGTTTTTTTTCTGTTTTTTGTTTCACATTTGTTTTATTTAGTTATAATGACAATAAAAATATTTATATATATTTAAATTTATCTGTATTTTATTAACATTTTTCCATATTCTCATAGACCTAATTGTTTCAATATAAGTATTTTGATAATTAGATATACATACCATTGATCTACTTACATATTCCTGATTGAAGGAAATAATTTCCCCTTCTCTCCACATTAAGCTGTGCTGCAATATATATTCTTGCATATAAAACTCTAAGCTTTGGCCTATAATCAGGCCATTCTGTCATCAGGTACGTTGATTATAGGGAACCAGAACTATAGGCTTATTAGCCATCTACTAAGGAAGAACTTAACTGAGATTATTGATCTTCAATTTATTATCAATTTAAAAATTTAAAGCATGATTGCTCTACATATCTAAATTTAATACTACCTTGAAATAGATTTTAAGGGGCGCCTGGGTGGCTCAGTCGGTTAAGCGTCCGACTTCAGCTCAGGTCATGATCTCACGGTCTGTGAGTTCGAGCCCCGCGTCAGGCTCTGTGCTGACAGCTCAGAGCCTGGAGCCTGTTTCAGATTCTGTGTCTCCCTCTCTCTCTGCCCCTCCCCTGTTCACGCTCTGTCTCTGTCTCAAAAATAAATAAACGTTAAAAAAAAAAAATAGATTTTAAAATGATGAACAAAGGACAGGTTATTAAATAAAGGATAACAAAACTGTACTTGTTATTTACCTATTAATCACACTTACAAATCATGAGTTGATAAAAATAATCTTTTTAACTTATTATGAAGCTTTATCTAATTGTCAGAGCTTCCCCAGTGTCTCTGCAAGTCTCACTGAAAGACTTACTTTAAAAATTTGAAACTTTTATAAGCTGCCTTTGAAAAAAAATAATAGCATATTAAGATGAATTCTATTACAACATTCCTCCCTCACACTAGTGTATTTTTGTCATAACATGTATCACCTTCGAATGTATTACTGTTTATGTCTCTCTCCCCTAGAATGTAAACTCCATAGAGGAAGATATTTTTAATTTGTTTTGTTCATTGATATATCCCAAGTGTCTAGAAAATGTACCTTGTATATAGTTGGGACACAATAAATATCTGCAGACTTAATCTTGGCTTGGCCTCTGTTCTGTATTTTTGTCTTTTTTTCACTTTCTTTTTCTATCTATGTGTTTATTTCACTCCTGTATTTATGTCACTGTCTTAGGCACTCTCTATATGGTAGCCTCAGAAATTCCAGGCTTAAATCATCTTTACAGCTAGCAATTCCAGAGGAAATAGAGCTTCAACTTCATAATAGTCCTAGAAAATTCTCAGAGTATATATTTTTATTAGGCTGGCTGGTTCATAGGTCCATTCCTGAGCCAATCATCATGATGGGTTATGTGTAAGATGGAAAAATGGAAAGCCTTGATTGTCTTGGGTGTTACTTGGATTTGGCCTGAACAACAGCAGCATCACCTGGGAACCTATTAGATATGCAGATTCTCAGGCCTCATTCAGACCAACTGAATCAGAATCTGCATTTAAACAAGATTCCCTGGTGATATCCCTTTAGTTTATGTACCCAGTTGGAGCTAGAAAGATGGGAAGAGCGGTGTGGTTATCAATTCACACAAACTGAAAGTGAGAGAGAAGTGATTGCTCAAAGAGAATTTGAATGCCCTTATCAGAAGGCAGAATGGATGTCAGGCATGCAGAAACAAGAGATATCCATTAAAATATACAATATGTATTCAGTAATTATTATATACCAATAATGTATACTATACTACATACTGTGCTCTTTTCATATATTACATAGTATTCACAGCATCGCACGAGACATTATCAGATAGGATACCCTGGGCTTCAAGAGATTAAGTAATTTATACAAAATTTTTCTTGGGGATATAATAAGATGTCAATAATATAATATAATGTCAATTAGTTATAAGTACCCTGGAGAATGATTAAACAGAATAGAGGATAGAGCAATGATGCAGGATGATGGGAGGGAGGGATCCATTTAGGTAGGAAGGTCAAAATGACTCTGAGGAAGTGAAGTCTTAGCAGACACTTCAGTGTACTGAAGGACAACTCATGGAGGGTCCTGATTAATACCATACTAGACAGGAAAAAGGACAAGTAGAAGCTGTGAGCTGGGAAAGAACTTGGCATGTTTGAAGAAAAGGAAAGAATAATACAAAAAAGCCATTGTGGCTACAGTGAAATGAATACAGATGGTTAGGTAATAGGGATAATCAAGACTCATTTCATGAAGGATCTTAGGCAATGGCTGGGATATTGTCAATTATTCTTAGCACAATGAAAAAAATCATTGGAAGCTTTGGGGCAGGATAGTGACATGACTTTATATTTCAATTGTATTGTCCAGGGAGTAGGCAATAGTGAATAAAGCATAGATGGAGAATTATAGAAGCCCGGGGGACTATTTAGGAGCCTGTTTCAATGCTGGTTCAGGCAAGAGATGAGAGATTGTGCAACCAGGATGGCAAAGGGGATTTTTGAGGGGCTGAGGACATATTTTGAGTGTAGAACAAATAGGAATTGCTAATGAGCTGAATATGTGTGTGTATGAGTTAAAGATAATTACTCTTATGTTTTTGCCCTGAGAAAATGGGTGGACATTTGTGGTAGCTGCTGAAAGGAGAACCCTAGGGATGAATGAAGCTGGAAAATCAAGAGGACTATTTTGGACATATCAAATTTGGGATGCCTATTTAGATCCCAGTGAAATTGCTAGGCAAACAATTGGATAAAGTACTTTAGAGAGGTTTGGGTTGTAGATAAGAGTTTGGGAAACAAGTGGAGAATGCGTAAGCAGAATAGAAGATAGAGCAATGACCCAGGATGATGGGAGGGGGGGATCAATTCAAGCCATGGAACTGGATAATTCAGGCTACACTTCACAGTCTCTCATTGACACAGGCTAATAAAGGCCTTACCATCTTGTAGCCGTACCCACTGTGGTACAAGGCCTCCTTAGCCCCTGTGATAGATGAAAAAAGAGCCAGAGGGTGTCATACCTGGTCTGTCTTTAGGACAAGAAGTGACATTTATCCCTTTCCCCTAATAGCTTAATGCCCAGGACTAGTCAATACCCTTGCCTAATAACTGCAAGGGCTGGAAATGTGGAAAAATGCATGAATGTTGGGTGACCACTGCTGTCTCTCACATATCACTTTTTTTAGGGCTCAATGAATAGTTGTTTTTATTTTTAGTTTTATTTTATTCCCAGTATAGTTAACATAGTGTTATATTGGTTTCAGGTGTATATATAGCGATTCAACAATTCCAGACATCACCCAGTGCTCATCATGACAAACGTACTCCTTGATCCCCATCACCTATTTCACCTACTCCCCATTAATCTCCCTTCTGGTAACCATCAGTTTGTTCTCTATAGTTAAGAGTCTGTTTCTTGGTTTGTCTTTCTCTTTTTTTCTTTGCTCATTTGGTTTCTTAAATTCCACATATGAGATACATCATATGGTATTTGTTTTTCTCTGACTTATTTTGCCTAGCATTATACTCTCTAGCTCTATCCATGTCATTGCAAATGGCAGGATTTCATTCTGTTTCATGGCTGAATAATATTATATATTCTTCTCTATATATTCATCTATTGATGGACACTTGGCTGCTTTCATAATTTGGCTATTGGAAATAATGCTGCTATAAAAAAGAGGTGTATGTACCCTCCTAGTATTTTCATATTCTTTGGGTGGATACCCAGTAGTGTGATTAGTAGATTGTAAGGTAGTTCTATTTTTAATTTTTTGAGGAAGCTCCATACTGTTTTCCACAATGGGTGCACCAGTTTGCATTCCCACCAACAGTGTAAGAGGGTTCCTTTTTCTCCCCATCCTTGCCAACACTTTTGTTTCTTGTGTTTTTGACACTTGCGATACCTCATTGTAATGTTGATTTGGATCTCCCTGATGATAAATGACGATGAACATCTTTTCATGTCTGTTGGTCATCTGCAGGTCTTTGGAGAACTCTCTTCATGTCTTATGCCTGTTTTTTAATTGGATTGTTTCTTGGCTATTGAGTTGTGTAAGTTCTTTATGTATTTTGGATACTGACCCTCATAGTATCTGATTTCTATGTGGGTAAAAACAGAGGGAAAAAGCCATCCACACCAAAATATTAACATAAGCCCATAGTATTTTGGTACATTTCTAACAGTAATTTAAAGTAATTATCTAGGACTAAGACAAACCCATGTTGTAGTGGCAATGCCAAGGGGTGGCTTAGAGGTGGTAAGGTGAGAAGGTTTTAGCTTCTTCTAATAGCATCTGTCATTTTCCACCAACCAAATCTTTGCCAAATCTAATGTGGGCAATTAACATTTTCTCTTATCTAATGTAAAACATATGTAAATGAATCTTCAAACTCCTTTTTAATCAGAAAACTGCTCATAAATGCCTTCTAGGAAAGAGGTGCCTGGGTGGCTCAGTTGGTTAAATATCCGACTTTGTCTAAGGCCATGATCTCATGGTTCGTGAGTTTGAGCCCTGTGTGGGCTCTGTTCTGTCAGCCCAGAGCCTGAAGCCTTCTCTTGATTCTGTGTCTCCCTTTCTTCCAGCCCTCCTCCCACTCTATATATAGCATCTCTATATATGATTTTCAAGAGTGTTTATTAGGTCATTGCAATTCATGTAGCAGTTAATACAAAGAGAAATTCTTGTAGTGATCTGTTTTGTAAATGTTTTCCAGCCTCTTTTTTTAAAGGTTACACTCCAGATTGGAAGTTCTGAATAGAATTATTTTGAAAGCAAATATTTATCTGTTTTAAAAGCCCAAAGACCTTATTGTTTTCCATCCAAACACCAGCTAGAAAAATCAATATTGTCTTTTAAAAGGAAATGGTTTGGTTGCTTAAGCATCATCAGAATGCTTTCTAACAACACTAAGGCATTTAATTTTGGAAAAACAAAAATTCTGAAGAATGTTTGAAGAACAGTGGGGGAAGGGGGAAACTAACAGGTAATGAACTTCAAGAGTGTTGCCTCTTGAATACAGTGACTCAAATAATGACATTAGTTACAGATATTTGGATGGTCTAAACAATTATTCATTATTTTATAGGATTGTTAGGTTTTGCTGTTTAATTGGGACAGTATATACCAAGTACTGGGCCCTTTGGGTGTGTGTGTGCGCGCGCACACGCGCGTACCCAAGTCTGGTTGCTTATTCATCTCAAAGGAAACAGGTTAAACAGAGACCTTTTCAAAGTAATCTAAGAAATGTAATCTTCTCATCATTATTTCATTCAAATCATTTTTAATATTGATAGTAATGAATAATACCACCATGATTTCTTTTTATGTAAAAATCAGTAGCATTGTTGGTTTTAATTCTCAGTTGGAAAGCATCTTTTATGACCATCAATGGAAATATTTGTTTTAATTTCATATATTATACTGTTACATGAAGTGAAATTAAGCATTTTTAATGTACATATGTGAGTATAAGTCATTTGTGTATGCTAACCTCTTATCTATTTACTAACTTATCCAAGAATTCAAGCTGGCTTACATTAATTAATAAAATAATACAGGAAAAAAATAAAAAATCAGGTCTATGGCAGACTGAGATAGAGTAAAATTTCTAGAAGAGAGAAAGTTAGAACACACAAGTGTTCATTGTGAGGATCCTATTTATATAAATTTATCATGAAATCTATGGTGGTGAGTAAAAGACACTAGGAAAATATGAGGATTGGAATTTTTAATAAAGAGAAGCAGCTACATTATCACACGGCTCAGTTAAGCTTTAATTATGAGATGCTAAATTAATACCAATTTACACTTATTTGATTAATTATTCAATCTAAGAAGTGTAAGTACTTGGTAATAAATATTTGCATTTGAAAAGCCATAACCAAAGGAAAATCTGTTTTGGATACCTATTTCATGTACTAATTTGTTGCTAGTAAGAAAATCAGTTTAGTAGCAGCTGCAAATGCACTTGAATTTGATGGAATTGTAATTATAGAGGGGGAAAAAAACCGATAGCAAAGTAAACAGAGTGAAACAGTACTAAGACGAAAATAGAACTGATTTGCCTGTTTCTCTGAAAAATTCCAGGTGTTGTCAAAGTGGATTACGGAGATGTGTCAGTCAGGAAAACACTAAGAGAAAATCTGAAGTGTAAGCCCTTTTCTTGGTACCTTGAAAACATCTATCCGGACTCCCAGATCCCAAGACGTTATTACTCACTTGGTGAGGTATGAATTATTTATTTTGGTTAAGTTATAAATATATTTTGCAAATGGAGCAATTTCTAAGGAACTCAATGTTTTTTTATGTTATGAATAAAATGGTTTAAGCGTTTTTAAATAGATCTATTTTAAGTAAATTCTCAAGTCACTTATAGTCTCAAAGACTGTAAAGGTCTTTATCACTGAGATTTGCAAAAGTAAGGGATAGTTTAAGACTAGTATTTTCTTATTTATTTACCAACAGGTCAGAAACTTTTTGGTCATATGGATCTTCCACTTTTATAATTTATTGTGAACGCTAAGAGCTTTGGTTTAAGTGGGATAAAATCTACATTTAATGTATTGAAACTAAACCTGATAATTTTAAAACTTACTTATTAATCCATTAAAAATAATGTTTTCTGGGGGCACCTGCGTGGCTCAGTCGGTTAAGCGTCCGACTTCAGCTCAGGTCATGATCTCCCAATTTATGGGTTCGAGCCCCACGTCAGGCTCTGTGCTGACAGCTCAGTCTGGAGCCTTCTTTGGATTCTGTGTCTCCCTCTGTCTCTCTGACCCTTCCCCACTCGTGCTCACACGCGCTCGCTCACTCTCAAATAAACATTGAAAATTTCTTTTTAAAAAAATCATGTTATCTGGGGACACCTGGGTAGCTCAGTTGGCTAAGCATCTGACTCTTGATCTCAAGGTCATGAGTTCAAGCTCTACATTGGGCTCCATGCTGGGCATGGAATCCACTTAAAAAAAAAATGGATGATGATGATATCCATTACATGTTAATATAAGTAATATGTTTAAAAATATATATTTTCCAAAGCAAAATCAAATAGTAAGATTAGCATCAGTTATATTTTTGTAAATTGCATTACTGTCTGGCCTAATAGAAGTTAACTGGAGTCATCTGTTTTGGTACTCAGTCTACTGTAATATCACACATCGTGTAGCCTCTGAGAGTCTCCTTGTACATCCATGAGGACTAATATCTCAGTGTAATTTAAATCGTGTTGACTGTGTAGGCCCACTGAAAACCACTGACCCTGTGCCATTGTTTTCTAAAATGTCTATTATCTTTAGAAATACATAGTTGGTTTCATTATGACTATATAAACATATATTCAGTGTCTCAAACTTAAAACCCATTCCTTTATGAATTATATGTTCCACATTTGTAATTTTCCACTAAATAGGGATTAGATTTAAGAATCATAACTAATTTAATACTGGCTGTAATTAAATAATTTTGACAGCAATGATGCAATGCACTTGGAAAATAATTATTAATTAGGTCTGTCCTTCGGTTAAAATTGCCATTTTCTTGGATCATAATAGAATATCTGAAATGTATAGAATATAATCTAGCACTTTTTTGGTTCATTTGCTGAAAATAAAAATCTGTAACTTTAATCTATAAATGTAATTTATTTATGATTAAGTAGAAAATGATTGAAGAAAAAAAACACTGAAACTGGGTGGACCCCTACCTGAACTGGTTTTTAAAGGCTGTTTTTCTGTGCCACATCCTGGCACTATTTGTCAAATCTCCTCTTCCTGGTTAACCATGTAAATATCTCTTTATAGAATCTTTCAGTTTACATCTATTTAACCTTAATCTGAATAATGTAGTGCAAAAATTCATGTGTAAATAACAGTGAATGTATGAGTTTCTAAGTGTCATTCTAGTTAATAGTCCTGTGCCTCAGGGTGTTGTTGTTTTTAATTCTTGTTGGCTTTTATTGGGGGGAGGTTGTTGCCATTGTTTTTCAAATATGCAACATTTCCACGTAAGTACTAATGTTACAGTGATTTATATTTAAAACATTAAAAAAAGTGCTTTTTAAACTAAAACACTGTTTGCATGCTAGTTATTATGATCTAATGCTACTGAAGATCATCAATATCTAATACTTTCTTTCATTTCTTTACTGAAAAGTTTAACAATTGTGAACTTGACAGTACCCTAAGAAGAAGGGCATGTTTCCATTCTTGTAGTAGAGTGTTTCTCTGGCTGCAGTCAGTGGACCCAGCTAATGAGTAAATATGGATTACTTTTTCTAAAATGAGGTATCACCAGGGCATATAACAAAACAGATAAGAGTAAGGAGACTTTTTTGAAATTCTCTGGGGCCACCAGAGTGACTCCTGAGAAAGGGCTCTAAAACAGAACCTAGATATTTACTTCTGTTTTAAAAATCCAATTTTATGGGGTGCCTGGGTGGCTCAGTCGGTTGACTGTCCCACTTCGGCTCAGGTCATGATCTTGCAGTTCGAGGGTTTGGGCCCCACATGGGGCTATGTTCTGACAGCTCAGAGCCTGGAGCTTACTTCGAGTTCTGTGTCTCTGGCTCTCTCTGTCCCTCCCCCGCTCATTCTCTGTCTCTCTCTCGAAAATAAACATTAAAAAATTTCTCTTTAAATCCAATCTTATGGTTTCCTGTGCTACATCAAGGAAACCTAATTAACTGACTTGCTAAAAAACTAAAAATATAGTGTGGGTAAATTCCTTTGTACAACCTACTGATTTTGAATTGGCTGTCTTCTGTGATAGATCAGTTGGCCGTATTTTAATGTGCAGAAATGGGTTGAAAGAGAGAGATTGCACCTTTCTGGGTTTTTGAAACATATCCAGAAAAGGCAGCATGTTGTATTGAAAAAATCCCAGACCTTGGAGGCAAGCAGAGGAAGGTTTAAATCCTGAAGTCATAGCTTACTACTCAAATGGCACTAGGTATCCTCTCTGCTGCCTGTTAGCAATGTGAAGACAATCATAAAGGGCTATAGTGATGATTGGAGATATAAAGCATCTAGCATAATGCCTTGCAAGGAGTAGTAGAGCAGCATCAGTAGTAACAGTTATTGTAATTATTATAGCTACCATTTACTGATGTCTCATTTAGTCAAACACTACGCTAGATGCCTTATAACAATTCCATGTATATTTAAAAAGTATTTAATTTCTTATTAAAAAAATCTCAACTCCATGACTTGGGATTTATTATTATCCCCGTTTAAAATGGAAACTGACATATAGAAGTTTTATGTGATTCACCTATAGGTCATTGAGCTACCTATTAAAGTCAGGATTCAAATACATGTTAGTCTGACATTAAAGCTTGCTTTTTCTTATAATTAGAAAGACAAAATAGCTTGTATTACTACAGTTTATTCAAAGTGCTTTCATTAAATAAGAGGTGGAGTTGGAATCTATATGTTACATGCTAAGGATGCAAAGTCAAATAAGTGAAACCCTTTACTCTTAACCCATTCTACCAAAATGGGGGCAGGAGATATGGCAAAAAAAAAAACAAAAAAAAAACCCACAAATAGTTAAGAAATCCCAAGAAATAAAAGATGCCCTATATGAAGTACATAGGCATGCTATGAAGTGCTGCTTCAAAATCCCCCAAAATTCAAAAACCTATGAGATATAATAAGTTTTAAACTTGGATAGTGGGATATTAATGTGCTGTAGTTTTCCACTTTAAAACAAGCCTTAAAGAGATGCAATCTAGCATCTGTTTCCATGGAAACAGAAGGACAATTTTACCAAGCACTACTTCCCAATTCAATTTTGCATAGTCATGTATACATAATTTAAGATGGACATTTTGATAATGAGTTTGGGATCAACTGTTAATGGACAACAGACATTTACTTAAAGCTTTTTCTTTCTTACCTCCTGCCATTAACCATTTTTGGAAGAAAGTAAAAAGCTGTCTTTCCTTATACAAGAAGGTTATTTTTTTTTCAAGTAGTGGGAGCCTCAGAGTGGTATCAGATATCTAAGCTACTTATCAAGACAACAAATGATTTCTTTGTAATATGTATATTTCTCATAGGTGCTCATCACTTAATTTAAAATGAAATTGGTAGCATTTAACAATTTTAAGTTTCCTTAAACTTCAATGTTGTTCAAAGCCTGTTATTTAATATCACAGTGTACTGGTGAATATAAATGCTTCCCTGTCAATTTTTTCTTTATAACATTTTTAGCTGTTTTGGAAGATGCAAATGTGATATTCAGTTTCTCATTATCCTGTATCATCACCAAAATAATCATTAGGAAAATTATTGATATCAGTGTCTTAATTTCTTATGTTTGAATCTTACTCAGGTAATTGAAATATTACTTTATCCAGCCCATGAATTACATACAATTCCCAATGGGAAGTTAAAAGCTGTGCAATTGTTTTGAACTAAAACCTTTAAATAGCTTAATGAAGCATGTGCCTTTTAGGCTCAGGAAGCATATCATAATGGAAGAAGGAAGTTGAGTTCTTCATAGCATTAAATTCTTTCTTAACCAGCTCTTTAGCTTATGGAGATTTAGAATGTCAGTTTCTGATCTTGTAAATGTAAAGGCCAATTTCAGTACTATAGGATTGAAAAATAAGATTCTAAACTCGTATGTCTCACCTCAAGTTTTTGGACCAATGACAGGCCAGCATTTTGAGGGGAAAAAATGCATTGTGAGCTATATAGAATACAGGAGTATCAGGAGAAAGGGATTTCTGTAGCCAAGTGACTTGACTCTTGGGGCTCATAATTTACACTTGCATGTTGCTTCAGAGACATTTAGACATTAGCCTGTGCAGTTTGGATTGCCTTCCTGACCTCACAACTTCTTTTTCCTTTTGTATCCTTTAACCATAGCAGCTTTGGTTAAGGGTGCTGTTGCATATTGGTACCATATTCTATACATATTGTTAAAAAGCAAATTTGTGTAACTAAAAATAGGAAATGTGAAGCTGCTAGGCTTCAGGGATTGAGGGTACAATCAGTGACAGCTGAACTCAGAGGCTAACATGCTTAGAGATTTACCCTCTGTTGGTAATCAGATCTATTTATAGATCCACAGTCTTCCTGACCTTTCAATAGGATAACCAGTGAGGAAGCCTCCTTTTAGATGATTTACACAAACGGGCACATTCTCTCTGCCCATCATTATGTTTCTAAAACTCTTTGGGGTCCAGTAGCTAATTTTCAACCCAGGATAACTGAACATGCCTATGTACAGAAAAAAAAAATGTTACTCCTTCATCAGATGTTAATTTGAAGGCTGTTGGGTTGTGTAACCCACCTGAGAATAAAGTGAGTTTATCACCTAAAAAAATTTTTTTACTTCACATTGCTGATAGACTAGAACTAATTCTAATTGTATTACTTAAATAGATATTGGCACAAGCAATCATAACAAATTACATGCCAATTAGGCATTTACTGAATTCTCTCTATTCTTGTTGTGTGCTTTTGTTATCCACCAAAATAAATGAAATTATTTGATTTTCTATGCTCTTTACATTGAGTGTATGTGTGTGGACAGGGATAAATATGTCATATAGTCAGAATTTTAAAATTGGGGCATTTTAAACCCAGGTCTACATAAGCAGTCAGCTTGGATTTTTTAAATATATAGATTTTGCACTCATCCTTCTGATTTATGCACAATTTGGTAAAGAGAAAAATCTACTTAAATGCATATTCACTACAGCAATTATAATATGGAAACATTAACATTAAACTGGAATTCACTGCAAATGTGCCTATTTTCTTTAGAAGTAAAGAGAAACCAAACGCGGTTGACATATGTAAAATAATGATAATGAGTAACATAATGTGCAATTGAAAGATAAGCATGTGTTGGAGTAATTAAAGCAAAAAACTATTTTAAGTTTAGATTATTATCTTTAGAATGGATTTTACATATTGGTTTCAAAATGCAAAGGTATGAGGGTGAGGGGGGAGTATATGCCTCTTTTCTAGAACTGAGAGTTCTCATTGTTGCTTGCTGTTACAATCCAGCAGAGGGAGCAAAAGCTAATGAACAAACTATGTAAGTGGTAAGAACATTACCATGGCTGCTGCTGAGTAGAAACATTTAGAAAAAGGCTTGCTGATTTCAAACACAAAAACACAAGTGGGAAAAATACTCCCAATTTTATGTCATTAAAAATTGTTTCCAAGCAATAAAAGATTATGTGTAAACAAAGGAATCTCAAAGCAGACAACAATTAAAGTTAAAACTATGTTGGCCCTATGCCACATATTCACAGATACCCCATACCATAAGCAATGAGTCAAAAGAATTTTCCAGGTCTGAGAAGTACCAGCCTGCTCTTCTTATGTGAATACAGGTAATAAAATAGAATCGGTAAGGAATTTCTAATGAATGAAGATCATCAGTGGTTGGCTGCCTAGATTTTTCTCAGAATTAATGGCAATACCAAGTAATTGGTAATGTTTTCAGGTAATATGGTACCAGTGATGACATCAGGGTCTTTCCGGAAGTTGACTGTTTTGCTTAAACAACATTCTTTGAGGCCCCAGGGTACACTTAGAAAGGTTCTGATTTAAAAATCACACAGGATCATCCTAAATCACATCATCTTTTGCATCTCAAAAGATAAGGTACATAGATTGAACTTTCCTGTATGCCAATACCTTATCATTTACAGTAAGAGTTGCTTGATGAGGACTGTCAGTACACATTGGTGGCCATTTTTATATTTTTATGAAAATAAAGCAGATTCCCATAGTGTTGGGTTCACTGACTTGAGAATAATCTGATGTATACTAACCTGCATGGATTTTTTTTTTTTAATCTGGATTGTATCAGCCTAGTGACATAAACCTTTTGATATTGTCTCTATCCAGGTGCTGTCTCTGTCTCTCAATTTTTAAGTTGGCTATTGATACCCATTCTGTGTTCTGTCCTTTTTACATCTAATGTCATCCTAGCCATAGCCAGAAATGATTTACATGACCTCAGCCCAACAGTGGGGCATCTAGTCTTCATGATTTAGTCCCCTAGGTCTGATCCTAGCCTGCTTTCATGTGTCTTGTTCCATATGTCTTCACCATTGTCTGAATGACCTGTTGTACCCTTTACCTCTGGTTAGCTAGAACTCAATCCTTCCTTGCTCCTTCCTCTCATCTCCTTTCTGATAAATACTGCTTGCCTATCTGGAGGTCAGGACTGGGCAATTCCCAATGTCATTATAATAGCTCTCAATTCCTTATTTGGACAAATTATTTAACTTCATTGTATCTTAATATTTTCATTTATGAAATGGGGGCAATAGGTTGGTTGTAAATATTAAATTACCTGTTACACATAAGTGCTTGGAACAGCACATAGCACATATAATTATAACGATTGCTAATTATTATTATTGCAGTGGCAGTGGTATTAGTGGTGGTGGTCGTCACCCCATCTCATCTCATTCTGACAGCTGTCCTAAACCACTGACTCCTATCTGTTTCTAGTCCAGATCCCAAATCTAGCCAACTTCATCAGATTTGACTTGAGCTTCTATTTTATATCTTCTTAGCACCTGCTATATCCTCAGGGACAGGTAATATTACATGTCTAGAAACTACAAAATCATTTTGTGGAATAGTTAGAACGTTATCAAAAATAGCACAAGCATCTTTTCATGAAGTCCCCCAAATCAGTCTATTTTAGAAATCCAAAAATAAACAGTGGCAGCAGTGATGCAGTGTTTGAATCTCTTTGAGTTCTCCCATTAAAACAGAGCATCCTGGATAGCAAAACAAAAAATTGATAGAAAACACTATCAAATTAGGTGGCAGGTATTCTCACAAATCCCAAAATAGAAGTTGTCAATTTCATGACCATGTGATACTCCAATCTTTGCCGGAGGAAGCAAAGAAAGCAATGGGATGTCTGATGGAAATGAGACCCAGATAACCCCCAAAGTGCTTACAGATACTCATGAGAAATTGCCTCAGGCCACTTTGATAATAGTAGCTGAAACTGGGAGAGGTGTTTCTATACAGTCCAATTTGTAAGTCAGTGAAAAGTCTCCTTTCTAATGTCTGAAAGGCTTACACACTCTGAGACTTGTGATTTCTTAAAACTCACTAGCTGAAGTTCCTTCTTAGAAGAAACTTCAAGGAATAAAGCCCAATTAAGGGGTAAGAGACAATGAGGACAAAGGAAATGGAAAATCCAGATGAAAATAGGAGAAATGAACAGAACCAGGAGATCTCAAAAAACAGAAGGCTATTATTTCAACTTTTCAGAAAAGTACAGGAACGGGAGAGCCAGACTTGTGAAGTTAATTAGAAGTGGTCTTCTATATCAACATTCCCAGTTGGGACAGCTGGGAACATTTGCCCTTCAACTTTCCCACTGGGCACTGAGGGAATCGACTTTACTATGAAGACCTCCTTTTCTCTCCACCAGCACCCAGAGTCTTCAAAATAGGTAGTCCTCCAGCTAGCAAGTACTCCACTATGTTCTATTGATGCAAGGGGTTTCAACCCTGAATATACACTCAAGTTATGTGCAGAGCTTTAAGCTCTCTCCTGGCCCTATTCTAGACCATTTGGATCAGAATCTATGAGGGCAAGGCCAGGCAGAAGCATATTATAAAAGCTTTCCAGATGGGAACCACTGAAAAAGTTACTTTAGAAAGGAAGACTAATTATAATAGTAATGTCACCATTTAACATCAAAAACCTGCATAACTCCCTCCAAAATGGTAGTTGCTAAACTTTGCTGGACATTAGAATTACCTGGGGGATTTTAAAACCCCAGATGGCCAAGTGATACCCTCCACCATCTAAATGGGAATGTGTGGACTTGGGAATCAGGCAACAGAAGAGTTTAAAGATTCCAGCTGATTCCCAAAAATAGAAAAGAAAGAAATGGTCTCCTGATAAAACCCTCTCTCTTAAAAGGTCAGGAGAATTGGATTCATGTAATAATAAGAACAATAATAATTAGAAGAGGATGGCCACAGTAAAAATAAAGATAACAAGGAGGGGAATGATCTCTCTACAAACAATGCATGGACACCAAAGCTTTATGCCCATAGACAGGAAAAGTGTACCTAATATTTCAAAATGAACTAAAATAAATTGTATAATGATAAAATGTAGAAAAGAATGCTATAAATCAAACTTAGAAATACTTTTAAAATGAGTGCGTGAAATGTAGTAAAGAATTAGAAATTAAAGAATGAATTCATTTAGAAACAAAGGCTAACCTTGAAACAACACAAGTCAATAATCCCAGAAACCCCCAATAATTCCACTTTTAATAGAAGGTCACATATAGAAGAGAAGCAAGAAGATCCAAAGCAATAGGATTTTCTAATGGGAAAAATCAAAACAATAGAATAAAATGAACATTACTAACTATAATTTAAGAAAATGCTTTCCTGAAAGTAAAATTGAAACTACATGTTGAAAAGGAATGCTATGTTTCTGGAAGAGTGATCCAGAATGAATGATATTAAGATGCATAGTGGTAACTCTATTGAACTTTAAAGAAAAGAAAAAGATCAGTTTGGCATTCAAGCAAATAGACATTTGTAAAAAAGAATAAGGCAAAGAAAACCAGATTATCATTAGATTTTTCAAAAGCAACTATTTACGCTGGAAGTAAATTGCATAACATTTTAAAGATACTCAAGGAAATAGATTGTGAGCCAAGGATTTCAGATATACCAAATTGATTTTCAAATATAAAGGCCATATATATATTTATCAACATGCAAGAACTCAGAAAATTGTTTCCAGTAAAGGGAAACATCATTTGTCCATTTGCTCAGGCAAAACCTTGGAATGCGGCTTGTCTTTTTTTCCTCTCATAGCTCATATCCAATTCAATCACAAATCTTATTTGTGTCTGTCTTAAAAACATCCCCAGTTTGACCTATCCACCTCTATCGCTATCCTATTTCAAGCGGCCACCATCTCTAGCCGGCATGACGACAAGACTCCCCTTACGTGTTTCTCTGCCTCTACTCCTTACTCCCTCTAATCTGTTCTCACAGCAGCCAGAGAAAGCTATAAATAGGTCATCTTCAGGCTTAAACACTTAATGATTTCTTACTTTATTTAGCATTGGATACCTCTCTCCTCTGCCCCTTGTTCACTGCACCCTGGCCACATTGCTAAGCTTGTTGTTTGACTCAGTTTTTCTCAGCTGCAGAGAGCATACATTTGCTGTTCCCTCTGTCTGGAATACTTCTCCACACATGGAAATATGGTTATTCTCACTTTACTGAGGTATATCTTCGAGTATCATTTTCTCAGAGTGGCCTTCCTAGTCCCCTAAAATAGTACTCCTTCCATCACTTTCTCTACCCTTCCTGTGTTCTTCATAGAAGTTCTTGAGCTTCTGATTATTACAAATGTATTTGTGCATTAAACTCTTCTTTAAAATATAAGCTTCAAGGTGGAGAGGACTATGTTTATTTCATTCACTTCAGTAGCCTCAGCACCTTCAATGGTGTTTACATGAAGTACACATACTCTCAATAATATTTGTTGGATAAATGCATTCATAAGAGGAGTTACAGACCAAGCTTATAGGTCTATAAGCTATAGGTTAATAATAATTACTGAGGACAAAATACTTTGGAAGCATCCTTAAGTTCTGTGCTTAGTTTGTCAAAAAGTAGGATGATATGCATCCTCATATGTCCCTTTAAAATGCTACTGTCAGAGTATGTACAGGTCTGAATATGGCTTCAAATCTTCTTTTGTCCATCAAAAAGACAAAATTTTATAAATGACAGCATATTGCCCCTTTAATTATTAACCAGAATCTATTCAAGTATCATGAATCTAGCAGAGGTCCTCTGAATCAGATTGCATAGCTTACATGTAAAGGTGAATTAATCATTTTGTGACAATTTATTCCTCTAAGGGTTATAGTATTATACTACTCTGTACGTTTTAAGAATAATATAGCATTTTATTATTTCTCAAGAAGTCTGCCTTTTATGAAATGTTAAGAAAGTCAGATATAAAGAATTTAAATATAAACTTTATGTCATGTGTTGATTAGGTCATATGCAACATAGGCAGCCTGATAAACATCATCTATCAATTGTTACCTTTCTCAATTCTGTCAAGCTACAGGTCCTGAAACCTTTAATCTTCGCTTATAGTCTCAGTATCCTTCAGTGCCTGAACCAACCTATATCAGATTAAGAGTGTATTTCAGCCCTAAACCTACCAGTGTGGAACTTGAACATGATTTTGCTTCTTGAAGTTTACGTCCTTTCTCTTTAACATTCATGGTGTGTTCTGATCTTTCTAATGTGTTGCAGCTCAGGTTCTTGATGAAAGGATCTATAATCCTGCTCTGAATCTCAATGCATTGACACTTCTGCTCAGCTCTTTCAACCTTTGCAAAGTATGAATTCCAATCCCCACTATTCTCAATTGCTGACTGGGGCCTTAAAGCAAATCACACCACTTTTCCCAATTCCAGGAACCATTACTTGCCCTTTGCATTCTGCATCAGACAAAAAAGTGATTCATATAAACCTCATCTATCCTTTTTAGAAGTTTGTGATCTTATTCATTTGCCAATATGAAGAAAGAAATATGTACCTAAAGCATAGATGACTAATTAGATGTATGCAAATAATGTATAAGTGAATAGTAAGATATGCAGGTTCTAGTAAGAGTCACAGCTAAGAACTTTTCGGAAGCAGAGTGGACAAGTATAAATACATACTTGTAGTTTAGACTAAGGGAAAAATTAAAAACATTCCCATTCCATTTATTGTAAATGCCTTTTTAATTATTCGTTCGTGCTTGATTTAGTAATTTTAGCATCTTTAAACTCAATGATTGGCTTTTGTAATTACATGTGTCCCAAAGACAAATTGACATTATGTTAATTATGGAACTAATGCAGTATTTGAGTTTAAACCAAGAATCTTATGCTTGCACTTGGCAATTTAATCTTGTTTTTGAGGGATTTTTAATATGAAATCACCATTTAGCTTTATAATAGCTCTTCTTAGGTCAACTCTTTTCCATTAAGTTTGGCGTTAGGTATGAAAAAAGATGAATGGATATGTTTTAGTTACAGAAAAACAATAATTAATCTTTATTAACATATGATGGAATATCTAGTAATAAAGCAATCTAAAGACACATAAATTTGATATTTAACCAATTTGTTTCAATTCCTTTGCATATGGTACCACAGGAGTTCAAGAATAGACTATGGATTTTTGAGTGGAATTTGGCAACTGCCCTAATTTTAAAAGGATTTGGGAATGAATAATTTGTAATATGTAGATATTTCCCCATTCTCTGATACTATGCTATAAACAAGGAGTGCCTCTTGATTATATGCTAATGACAATGCCATTGCTGTTCAAGTTTACTTAAGTAGGAGTTTAGACAGAAAAAGACAAATATTTTGTGTTCTTGGAGAAATTTCCTTGCAAACATGTATCATCTTATTATCAATATACAATTTGATGACACCAGGAAGATTTTCTGACATGTTTTTGTATGTTTCCTTTAGATAAGAAATGTTGAAACCAACCAGTGTTTAGACAACATGGGCCGCAAGGAAAATGAAAAAGTGGGTATATTCAACTGTCATGGTATGGGAGGAAATCAGGTAAACTCTTTTTTTTTATCAGCTTCATCTTTGGGGGAGAATATTGCTGTGAAGCAATCATAGTAAATCAGAACTCACATGCCAATAACAATAAAGTCTTAGCTTAAGAAATTAATGGGCATTCAAATCAAGAACTAATTTGCCTATTACCCTAAGTATCTTAAGAAAGCGCTACAGAATTTAATAGGGCAGCATTTTCAATGATCCCAATTAATGAAGATAGCCAAATATTTTAGACCTATCTCAATTTACCATGTATGGGCAAATGAGGACCACATTTTATTCTGTTATTAACTGAATAGTATGAAATAACCCCTCAACTATGATGTTTTCCCAATGGTGCTTATTCTAAATTGTTTTTGTAAATGTATATCGTGTTTTCTATGAATTTCTGGGGTTCAGTAAAATTTTTAAATGCATGAGTAAGCACTTCTGTTACATTTTTGCTTTGGGTGTCTGAAGATGCTCTTTGGACCAGGTAAAAATGTAGTATTTAAACAAAATTGATGCTTGATTAAAAGTCCAAGACAGCTTTTTTTTTTTTTTTTTTTTTTTTTTGCGTGTTGCAGTCCAATTATTAGAGTCCTGTCAGACTATAACAAGGTTTCTTGTATGCTCTTTAAATGTTGAAAAGTGGCTCTGCAAGGTGGGCATGTGCAGGCTGCTGAGCTGTGAGTCTTCAGATGGGGCAGCCCTGCTGTTGTGGCCATTTTGAGAAACAGAATTTGGAATTTGTAGAGATTTATAATAGAGTTTGAAGTAGCTAATCCTCAGTAGACAAGTTGTCTACAAAAGTTGAGGAGATATACACCAGTGAGTTCTTTGTTTAGTACATTAGAGTAAAATTAGGAAACAAAAGTTATTCTGTCCAGCACATCATGGTTACAGAGGTAATGCAGTTAAATGTGTCAAGAATCTACAGAGAAAAAGCAATAGCCATGTTGAGTTTTGACACTATACTTCAAATAGGACCTGTGTGATTCAATGGAGAACGTTAAAAAAGGAATTTTTTAAAAACCAAAAAAAAATATTTATTAAAATCCTAATTGTCCAAAATTTCAATGTAAGCAGGAAAATATTTAAACCATAGTCTCTAAATTAAAGCATGGAAAAGTAACTTTATGAAACAAAATAGGAACAATATAGGCAGAACAATGGCAAAGCACTCACAAATAGTTCAGCTTGTATATTGGTTCACCATGAATGTGAGAGGCCTCTACTACCAAAACCAATGTAATCCTAATTAATTCAGCTGGAAATGGAAAAGTTGAACTGTTAGAGGACTAACTGTGCAGTGTTTAATTTTTTCCCAAATGACAGTAAGAAATTTGGAAGTAGTCAACTCTTAACATTTGTTTGGGTCGTCAGTGACTTTGTCAAGAAACCAAAAACTTTCTATCTTTGCATTCTTCTATCCATAAAGTTACCTTTAATCATTGGCTGGTCACATGAGGGCTGCTGAAACTCCAGATATCATGTCCACTTTCAAGGCAGGAAGAAATAGGGGTAGAGAAGAGCTGCAGTAACCATGATTGTCCTTTTATTAGGAAAAACAAGACTCCCTAAAGGCTTTACATACCTCCCTATAAGTCTTTTTGGCCAGAAACGTGTTACTTGAATACCTCTAGCACAAAAACACTGAATATTTTACTACACTTACATGTGACTACTCCATACAGTTCATTTACCATGGATACTGAGTGGACATGTAGAAGTGTCTCCCATAATGTATTTCAGCAGCTTATGAAAAAAGGTCAACTGATCATCTGGACCATGATGATCTGTAGAATTCCAAAAAGCCACACTATTTACGACATCCTTCTGATTCTAATGCAGATGAAAATGAAGGAGGAAGATAACCTAGATGATTTATCCTAAGTTTTTTTTAATGTTTTTTAATTTATTTTTGACAGAGCATGAGCGGGGGAGGGGCAGAGAGAGGGAGATACAGAATCCGAAGTAGGCTCCAGGCTCTGAGCTATCAGCACAGAGCCTAACGCAGGGCTCAAGCTCATGGACTGCAAGATCATGACCGGAGCCGAAGTCAGACGCTCAACCGACTGAGCCACCCAGGCACCCCAATCCTCCTAAAGTTTTTTAAGTTGCCATAGTATTAAAAAGGATAACTAGTCATATATCTGTATTTTTCTAAATGACACAAAACACCTGGATGATAAATGTTAAAAATTACATTATTCATTTGTAAGTGTTCAAATATGCAGGAATAAGCTACCCCACTCTACCATAATCTTCTTGTTGGCAGGGACTATGTCTTACTCCTGTCTTCATCTCCAGCCATTGGCTGAGTGCCTGGGATATGGCAGGTACCTAACAACTATGTAGACGTTGCCAAAAAATGTTGTTATTGTCATAGTAACCAAAAGTATCTAAAGACGCCAATCTTAGGGATTCATTAATAAAGTGAACAAACAATAAGCAAAAAGCCCATACCTACATGTATTCTAATGTTTCTATATTACCAACTTAATGGCAAGATAGAAGTTAAAACCAGTATTTTTCCATCTACATAAATTCAGGTCTACAAATACACATAGAAAAAAGTCTATATAGGAGCCCTTTTTGTTATAACATGAACAATGGATATGACTAAATATTTACCCAGACAGGAATGTTTAAAGAAATCACAGTGCATCTATAATATAGAATACTATATAGCCATTGGAGTAAGAGAGGTCTATATTTATTATCATGGAAAATTGAAAAGGGAAGAAATTTGGAATATGATTTACTTTGAATGATTCTATTTATGAAAAATATATAAACATTTTTCTCAAAGTATCTATAATACCTATATTTATATAAATGTAATATAATCTGTTAAGAATGCTTAGAGATCTATCTGGAATATAATTACCTCTGCTGAGAACAATGAATTGGAATGGGAAATTTTACTTTTTACCCTATTTTTCTGTATATATCTTTTGTTTTCATAATTAAAATGGAGAAAATTGAACTATTGAGTATAAAAG
The DNA here is from genome assembly GCF_018350155.1 of Leopardus geoffroyi. Lineage (NCBI taxonomy): Eukaryota > Metazoa > Chordata > Mammalia > Carnivora > Felidae > Leopardus > Leopardus geoffroyi. The sequence goes on from NC_059328.1 coordinate 144,790,357, forward strand.
AGTATCATTTTAGAGCCTTGCTCTGATCTGGTTAATTGGGTCATTTATGGTAAAATAATTTTTAGCTTTAATATTTTATTTACAAAGTGAATAAAAGACTTTTGCCCTTTTTTTTTCCTCTACAGATTAGTAAAATTTGCATAACTAATACTAGCTTGGCATATTCTAGACACTCATTACATATATTGGTCTATTGCCATCAATTCTCTTATTTCCATTTGTTCTCAATTGTTTCTCTTTTCTCTAGAAAAAATAAAGTGTTCATTCAGTGGCTAATGCCAGAGGCAAGATAAAATGTACAACACTTTCAATGGTATTATTAAGCTTAATAAAATTAACTGCCTCTTGTTTTAAATTTTTATTTTCAACGTTTATTCATTTTTGGGACAGAGAGAGACAGAGCATGAATGGGGGAGGGGCAGAGAGAGAGGGAGACACAGAATCAGAAACAGGCTCCAGGCTCTGAGACATCAGCCCAGAGCCTGACGCGGGGCTCGAACTCACGGACCGCGAGATCGTGACCTGGCTGAAGTCGGACGCCTAACCGACTGCGCCACCCAGGCGCCCCTTAATGTATATTATGAAAAAATTAAACCATCACATAAAAACCCTATTACGATTTATATTTTGATGGAACTCAATATTTCTTGGATGATTAATCCTAGTTAGTCTATATTTAGGAACATGTTTACACTTTTGACTTTAAAAAAGAACAGATTTTAGGATTTTATTCTCAGAGCTACCTTCCCTGTTTTTTATTGTTATTCTCTTATGTTACCATGGAAGCAGTATCTATTTTTATGGTTATTTAGTTTAAAAATTTTAAAAGTAGCCCCAACCCATATAAAATATTCAAATTTCTCACTCTTGCTTTGCACAAAATTCATAACAAATGTTAACATTTTTTTAGCATTTCCACTCAGTTGCATTTTTTTTTTAAGTTTATTTCCTTTGAAAGAGAGAATGAGAGGGAGGGACAGAGAGAGAGGAAGGCTCCAAACTGACAGCCCAGAGCCCCATGAAAGGCTCAAACTCATGAACTGTGAGATCATGACCTAAGCTGAAATCAAGAGTCACTTAACTAAGCCACCCAGATGCCTCACTCAGTTGCATTTCTAAAAGAAGGTGCTTTATGTTAATTGACAACTATCCCTTAACCATTTCTCCTTGCACAGTTTTTTTTGTTTGTTTGTTGGTTTTAATTTTCTTGGAGATATCAGAAAAACTTCTTTTCAGTAGTTGTTGGAAATATTTGTCTTAAACACTCAATATCCAGCATATTCTCTCACCCCTAGGCACCTGCAGGGCTTGGGATATGGTAGGCACCTAATAAAAACTAGCCAAGTAAATGGAAGAATGCATGGAAGTTTTTGTAGCCCAAATACCATAAAAACAAGACATCAACTGTCAACATTTGATCTTGAGGTATTCTTTTAGAACCTTAATAAAATCTTCTATCTCAAACAATAAATTAGAAAGCCCATTCCTATTTATTCTTGAAATGCTTTCATTAACAAGTAATATGAGGTCATTAAACACTTTCAAAAGAATGAAAATAAAGAGGAATTTGATTAAAACTTGAACACAAATTTTTACAAGTGAAAGAAAAACTGAACAATTTCCTGGTAGAAAGTACATACTAAAAAGTTATGGGATTGTCTTCTCTATACTTCTGAAAAGATGAAATTAATTCTCTGGAAGCAGTTCCATGTCCCCTCCAGTGCTAATGACTCAGATTTATATCTGCATCCCCAACCTCTCTCCTGAACTCTGGAATCTGTTGCCAATTAATTACTGGAAATCTCTACAGGCATCTCAAACTCAGTTGTTCCACACTGTACCCATTTTCTTCTCTTTCACATAAGCACCCAAAATTTAAATCCAGCATACACACTTCTGAAGTTTCATTGGCCACCAAATCCTGGTATTTCCATGAAAATGATATCCCTCGACTCCCACCTCTAAGACCCTTTGTAACTAGGGTCTACATCTTTATTCTAGTCTGTATTTTCTTTCACCTGTGTGGTCAGAAGACCTCATTATTTCCATATATCATATGGAATTTCATACATACATTCTCTATATACCACATTAGAATTAAAATCTGATTAAAATCTCCAGCGATTCTCCACTGCCCAGTGAATAACGTAAAAATTCCTTACTAATGATATATACAAAATCCCACATAATTTCATCGCCATCTGACTTTCCAGCCTTGTCTCCCTTGATGTTCTAATAGTTTTTTTGTACTCTAGACATATGTCTGATAATTTTCTGTTCTGTGTGTGCTCTGTGCATTTTCATGTATCTTCAATTCACTGTTAGTGTTCTACTTACACTATTGACCACATACTACACTTACAAACTTAAGACATATTCACTGTTTAAAACCAAAAAAAAATTAGCTTCTTTTCAGCTATCTGTTGACTAATAACTTCTTAACCTAAACAGGTCATATTTTTAATGTATAGCTCTAATTTATTTAACCAGTCCCATATTATTTAATACACAGTACCATTTGTGAATTTTTATCATTATAGATCAGGCTCATCAATAACCTTGTAGCAAAAATCTAGTGAGTATCCATATTCACTTCTTTAAAAATAGTGTCTAGAAGTAAATTTGATAGGTCAAAACTGATGCAATGTTATAAGGCTTTATATATGGTGACAAATTGTCCTTTTTAAGGTTTTACCAGTTTAATGGGACTAATAGCTAAAATAGGAAGAGGTACTAAGTTAAACATTTTATATGCGTTACCGCCTTTGATTCCCACAACAATCTATGAAATAGTGTTACTTTCCTGATTTTACTCATGAGTCTAATGGGAACCCTGAGAGATTGGTAACATGATTAGGGGGTAAAGCCAGTTTGATTCTAAATCTGGCCGACACCCCATCAAGTGTATGTTCACTGCATTTGTATTGATTTCCAACTCCACTCCCCCAGGATTATGGTCAGAGTGGAGAACTCTAAACAGGTATTGTATTTTTGCGTTGTTTTTCAACTTTGCCAATTTAGTATGAGAAACATTTTATCTTATTTGAAATCATATCTCAAACATTATCAATGCACTTAAGCAGTTTAAAAATGGACATCAATACTTTGAAGATATTATAGTCATGTTTTTGCCTATATTTTCTTTGCTGATTGAGGGAGTTCTTGTTTCTCTTGTCCAGTTGTACAAATACTTTGAGATCATTACCTTCTGTGATATGTGTTGCAGATATTCTTCTGACCTGACATTTTATTTCTGGTGTTTTTTCATGTACAGACTTTTAAACAGCTTATTTATTCCGATCATTGTTTGTCTTTTGCTTTCTCTTTTTGATGTAGAAATACTTTTTTTTTTTTTTTTTTTAATTTTATCTTGAAAGAGAGAGAGAGCACACATAAGCACAGGAGCATGTGAGTGGGGGAGGGGTGGAGAGAGAGAGGAAGAGAGAGAATCCTAAGCAGGCTCCAGCTGTCAGCAGAACCAAGATCACAACCTAAGCCAAAATCAAGAGTCTGACACTGAACTCACCCACCCAGGCACCCCTACTACTCTTTTTTGATGAGGTGATTTTAAATGTCATTTGCATCGTCTTTAATTTTTTTTTAACGTTTATTTATTTTTGAGACAGAGACAGACCATGAACGGGGGAGGGTCAGCGAGAGAAGGAGACACAGAATCTGAAACAGGCTCCACTCTGAGCTGTCAACACAGAGCCTGACACGGGGCTCGAACTCACAGACCACAAGATCATGACCTGAGCCAAAGCCAGATGCTCAACCAACTGAGCCACCCAGGCACCCCCATTTATATGATCTTTAAAGAGCCAATATCAAAATTGGCAAACAGGCCTTAGTCTTATTGGTCATATATTATATCTGACACTAGTTTTAATTTAAAATTTTTATAAAATATAATTGGGTATAAATTAGATTAATATTTATAAAATAACCATTGTACTTTAATATCAAATATCAATATAAAATTTTTAAACATCCAGTGGTGATTCCTTCCTTTGAATTATAATATCTTTTTAATCAAAAAAGGGGGAAAAAGCAGGCCCCATATATATTGTACTCAATTTTTCTAAAGACAAAAAATCTAAAATGATGGAAAAATACTCATATTTTAGCAAATGCATTTCTAATGATTCTTTTTCTCCCTGGAGCCACTCATCTGGGGAGAGCTAGAAAGCATATGGAAATATTCCATGTAATTTATTGTAGTAAATGATTCACAGCCATTTTTCAAGGTAGCAAGCCTTTAGGGAAGCTTATGCTAGTCATTTTTTAACCTTGTTTTCTGCCAAGGTAAAGAAGAGATTATTAGGTCTTATCAATACTTTCAAATATCTTCTCCTCTAAAATGTGATTATATTTAAAAAGAATCTCACCTTATGGCAGTAAATAAATTTTGAGAGTAAATAAACTCCTTATTACGTCCTTATTACGACCCTCTCCTAAAAAACTATTTTAGTAATAATTTTATTCTAATGTACTCACAGATTGTAATGAATACATTCATTCAACAGATATGAATTGACTTTACAGTTTGCATTTTTATAAGTATTGAATTAAAACTCACCAGGGTAAATTTGCAACTGAAATGAAATAGCCTAAGAGGAAAGAAGGAACTTAACCATTCATTAAATGTTTAAATGATCTGGATAGCAACCTAGAAGAGAGCATCATTATTTATATTAAAGGAACATCTAGTAAGCTTGAATTGATGGAAATTTGCAGGAACTTAAACATATGATGTGATTCTGCCTAGTTTGCCTGGCTAGAGTGTTTCCTGGCATAAAAACAAATAGCAAATCTGTTGTGTTCAACCCCTTTCTTTCGTTACTCAGAGACTGTGAAATTTTTTTCTTAAGGTTCCCTAAAAAATGAGCCCTAATATTGGCCTTTTCTTAGATTTATCTTTTCTTCTACAGTCTAATTTTTGTGTCTCTACATAATGATAGTTACTATCTGATGGGATTCTTGAGCAAAAGGCTAAGAAAGAATTCTGGAGATATCTTTGGTGCAAAAAAGGTGATTTGATTCAAGCATGGAGACAAGGCCCATGGGCTGAAAGAGCTGCACTGAGGTTGTGAAGACTGACTGATTATAAATTTTTAGATTTGTGGAGGGAGGAGGGATAAAGTAAGTTTCTAAGGAATTTGGAAGACTTTCAGAACCTTGAGGGGCTAGCTACTATTAAGATAAGGTGACTTTTAGTATTTAGCAAAACAAAAGCATTAAGGAAGTAAGGCAGCCATGAGTTCCTTGAGGAAGGTCACACTGCATGTTTCAGGTGTCTACAGGTGGGCTGCAAGCTGTAGGGAGATTTCATTTATGCTACATTTCTTTTGCCTTTATTTCCCTCATCACTATCTTATCACATGACTTTTTTCAAAAGCTATAAAAAAATTGGCAGTGCAAGTTAACCTAGCATATACTTTTACTATTTTACTGTAAAATATTTAAAATTAATTTCCTGAAATCCTACATTCATTTCAACAAGCCACACCTTTGGCTTTGAGCTTTCTAGCTAATAAGTATGAAATTGGTTATGTGATTAACTGTGTCAGTAATATAAAAACAAACCACCCTCAAAATGATTCAATTATTCCTGGTATTGGAAATGATAAAAATTTCTAATGTGAATCCTGATAAAGCAGCAAGGGTCCATGAAATACAGTCAGACCAACACTAAACCATCCTACACACCTAGAAAACTGATTGGAGGATTAACACAACAATCTGCACAACCTGAACCACAGAATTCAGCAGGTACATGGCACGGAGAGGTGAATTTCGGGAGCGAGAAGCCGCTGAGGGTAGGGAACTGCTTTTGCAGGCAGAGAGAAGATGGACACTGGGGGCGGGGGAGGGGTGAGGGTGGGGATGAAAATACGGGAAAAACATCCCTCCCCAAAAGTAGCTGGAGAGAAAGTGGAAAATTGGAAACGGCCGCAGTGACTAAACTAAAAAGGGAGAAAGGAGAAAGGAGAGGGTTTAAATTCCACTAAGACTGTAAACAAGGGGAACACAAAGGCTGCAACTCTGCAGCTCCATACCTGGCGGTGCTCTGGTGGGAAGGGCGAATCCCCAGGAACAGAGTGGGGTCCAGAGGTTCTCGGGCCACAGGGGGAAAAGCGGTTCCACTGCTGGAAGGACATTTGGTAGAAACTGTTGAAGCCACCTATACCCAGCAGACCCCAGAAGGCAACCACATTTGCTGGTGCTGGGGCAAGGTCCTTAAGGGTGAAACCTGGTGCCAGATGTGTGTTGTGATTTTCCATAATCCCTGAAACGCTGCTGCTACACCATCTCACGAACTTCTCCTGGGGCGGGCTGGCACCTGGCCGCGGTCTCTGGGCACCTGCAGCAGCAGGGTCCAGCAAGCATCCCTAGATGCAGCTGACATTCGGCCATTGCTCTTTTGGCCATTGCTCAGTGAGACCCTCCAGCAGTGGTCAAAGCCACAGTCCTTCAGAAGTAAGGGGCCGGGGAAAACAGCCACATCTGAGACAAAACTCAGAGCGAGGTAGTGCCTGGGGCTTGGTCACGGACAGTGAAAAAGCGGGGAGTGGACAAAAGCTGAAGACAGTGGACAGATGCACAGTTGCTGATCCGGAGAACAGACTGGGTAGCAGGGTGACAACATTTTTCACCTCCCCCATGCATGCGCATACGTACCAATGAGCACCTCAACAATCCACCCCAGTAGGCTAGCAGCGTCATCTAGCGGAAAAACAGAGCCGTTACACTGAGCACCTCTCAACTGAGCCAACTTTGCTCTTCAAGAACACAAGTCTCACTGCCGGCTTAGTTTATGGACTATAAAGCGCTACATAGACTGACTTCTAGGGTAAAATGAAGTAATTTCAGTCCTACTTCAATCTGTTAGCAGGTTCATCTATTCAATTTTCTTTCTTTCCTTTTTTTTTCTTTTTACACTTTTCTTTTTCTTGAATAAAGAAAAATTCATTTTTTTTCAATTTTCAATAAAAATATTTTTAACTTTTATTACTGTATTTTTTACTTTTGTGTAAATTTTTTTCAAATTTTATTTTATTTCCATCATTTTATTTTAGTCTACTTCAGTGTATTCACCTTTTCAAAATTTCAATTTCCTTTTTAATTTTTCTTTTCCTTTCTCTTTCGTTTTCTTCTTTTTCTTGAATGCAGAAAGAGAAAAACTTCATTTTTACATTCAATTTCTATTAAAAATATTTTTACTATTTTTTCTTGCTTTTATGTAAATTTTTTCAAATTCTATTTTACGTCCATCATTTTATTTTAGTCTACTATAGTGTATTCACTTTTTCAAATTTCAAACGATTTCCTTTTCTTTTTTCTCTTTTTCATCTTTTTTCTTAAATACAGAAAAAGATTCATATTTATTTTTAATTTTTCTTAAAAACATTTTTTCTACTATATTCTTTACTTTTGTGTATATTTTTTCAAATTCTATTTTACCCCCATCATCTCATTTTAGTCTACTTCAGTGTATTCATTTTCTCAAATTCTCAAACAATGTTTTTTACTCTCCCCCCTTTTTTCTCTCTAATCTGTCAAACCACTATCAACACCCACACCAAAACACACCTAGGATCTAGCATCGTTTATTCGATTTGTGTGTGTGTGTGTTTAACTTTTAATATTTTCTTAATTTTAATTTTTTAAATTTCAATGTTTCTACCTCATTAATCCTTTTCTTCCTTCAAAATGACAAAACGAACGAATTCACCCCAAAAGAAAGAGCACGAAGAAATGACAGCCAGGGATTTAACCAACACAGCTACAAGCAAGATGTCTGGACCAGGATTTAGAATCACAATAATAAGAATACTAGCTGGAGTCGAAAATAGATCAGAATCCCTTTCTGCAGAGATAAAGGAAGTAAAAAACAGCCAGAATGAGTTAAAAATGCTATAACTGAGCTGCAATCCTGGATGGATGCAGCAGCGGCAAGGATGGATGAGGCAGAACAGAGAATCAGAGATACAGAGGACAAACTTATAGAGAATAATGAAGCAGAAAAAAAAGGAGATGAAAGCAAAAGAGCACAATTTAAGAATTAGAGAAATCAGTGACTCCTTATAAAGGAACAACATCAGAATCATAGGGGTCCCAGAAGAGGAAGAGAGAAATAGGGGTAGAAGGGTTATGTGAGAAAATCATACTGGAAAACTTTCCTAACCTGGGGAAAGACACAGACATCAAAATCCAGGAAGCACAGAGGACCCCCATTAGATTCAACAAAAACTGACCATCCACAAGGCATATCATAGTCAAATTCACAAAATACTCAGGCAAGGAGAGAATCATGAAAGCAGCAAGGGATAAAAAGTCCCTAACCTACAAGGGAAGACAGGTCAGGTTTGCAGCAGACCTATCCACAGAAACTTGGCAGGCCAGAAAGTAGTGGCAGGTTATATTCAGTGTGCTGAACCAGAAAAATATGCAGCCAAGAATTCTTTATCCAACAAGGCTGTAATTCAAAGTGAAGGAGAGATAAAAAGTTTCCCAGACGAACAAAAATTAAAAGAGTCTGTGACCACTAAACCAGCCCTGCAAGAAATTTTAAGGGACTCTCTGAGGGGAGAAAAGATGAAAAAATACATACATACATACATACCAAAAGCAACAAAGATTAGAAAGGACCAGAGAACACCACCAGAAACTCTAACTCTACAAGCATCATCATGGCAATAAATTCATATCTTTCAGTACTCACTCTAAATGTCAATGGACTCAATGCTCCAATCAAAAGACATAGGGTAACAGAATGGATAAGAAAACAAGATCCATCTATATGCTGTTTACAAGAGACCCACTTTAGACCTAAAGACACCTTCAGATTGAAAACAAGGGGATGGAGAACCATCTGTCATGCTAACGGTCAACAAAACAAAGCCAGAGTATCCATACTTACATCAGACAATATAGACTTTAAAATAAATACTGTATCAAGAGATGCAGAAGGGCATTATATCATAATTAAGGGGTCTATCCACACAGAAGACCTAACAATTGTAAACATTTATGCTCCAAATGTGAGAGCCCCCAAATATATAAATCAATCACAAACATAAAGAAACTCATCAATAGTAATACCATAATAGTAGGAGACTTCAACATCCCACTCACAACAATGGACAGATCATCTAATCAAAAAAACAACAAGGAAACAATGGCTTTGAATGACACACTGGACCAGATGGACTTAACAGATATATTCAGAACATTTCATCCTAAAGCAGCAGAATATACATTCTTCTCCAGCGCACATGGAACATTCTCCAGAATAGACCATATACTGGGACACATATCAGCCCTAAGTAAGTACAAAAAGATTATGATCATACTGTACATATTTTAGGACCACAACACCATGAAACTTGAAATCAAACACAAGAGAAAATTTGGAAAGGTAACAAATACTTGGAGACTGAAGAACATCCTACTAAAGAATGAATGGGCTAACCAAGAAGTTAAAGAGGAAATTAAAAAGTTCATGGAAGCCAATGAAAATGATATCACCACAACCCAAAACCTTGGGGACATGGCAAAGGCGGTCATAAGAGAAAAGTATATAGCAACCCAGGCCTTCCTAAAGAAGAAATAACCTTATACCTTAAGGAGCTGGAAAAAGAACAGCAAATAAACCCAAAACCAGCAGAAGACAGGAAATAATAAAGATTAGAGCAGAAATTAATGCTATCGAAACCAAAAAAACAAACAAACAAAAAAAAAAAAAAAAAAAAAACACCAGTAAAACAGATCAATGAAAACAGAAGCTGGTTCTTTGAACGAGTTAACAAAATTGACAAACCACTAGCCAGTTTGATCAAAAAGAAAAAGGACCCAAATAAATAAAATCAAGAATAAAAGAGGAGAGATCACAACCAACATAACAGAAATAAAAATAATAAGAGAATATTATGAATAATTATATGCCAATATAATGGGCAATCTGGAAGAAATGGACAAATTCCTAGTAACATATACACTAACAAAACTGAAACAGGAAGAAATAGAAAATTTGAACAGATCCATAAGCAGTAAAGAAATCAAATTAGTAATCAAAAATCTCCCCCCAAGAGTCCAGGGTCAGATGGCTTTTCAGGAGAATTCTAACAAACATTTAAAGAAGCATTAACACCTATTCTCTTGAAGCTGTTCCAAAAAATAGAAATGGAAGGAAAACTTCCAAACTCTATGAAGCCAGCATTACCTTGATTCCAAAACCAGAGACCCCACTAAAAAGGAGAACTCTAGAACAATTTCCCCGATGAACACGGATGCAAAAATCCTCAAGATATTATCCAACCGGATCCAACAATACATTAAAAAAATTATTCACCATGACCAAGCGGGATTCATACCTGGGATTCAGGGCTGATTCAATATCCACAAAACAATTAACGTGATTCATCACTTCATTAAAAGAAAGGACAAGAACCATATGATCCTCTTAATAGATGCAGAGAAAGCATTTGACAAAATACAGCATCCTTTCTTGATGCTAAAAACCCTCAAGAAAGTAGGGATACAAGGAGCATACCTCGAGATCATAAAAGCCATATATGAACGACCCAATGCTAATATCATCCTCAATGGGGAAAAACTCAGAGCTTTCCCCCTAAGGTCAGGAACAAGACAGGGATGTCCATTCTCGCCACTGTTATTCAACATAGTATTGGAAGACTTAGCCTCTGCAATCAGACAACACAAAGAAATAAAACGCATTCAAATTGGCCAGAAGGAGGTCAGACTTTCACTCTTTGCAGATGACATGATACTCTATATGGAAAACCCAAAAGATTCCACCAAAATATTGCTATAATTGATTCATGAATTCAGCAAAGTTGCAGGATATAAAACTAATGCACAGAAATCATTTGCATTCCTATACACCAACAATGAAGCAACAGAAAAAGAAATCAAGGAATCAATTCCATTTACAGTTGCACAAAAAAACCATAAAATACCTAGGAATAAATATAACCAAAGAGGTGAAAAATCTATACACTGAAAACTATAGAAAGCTTATGAAAGAAATTGAAGAAGACACAAAAAAAAAAATGGAAAAAGATCTATGCTCCTGGATAGGAAGAACAAATATTGTTAAAATGTCGATACTAGCCAAAGCAATCTACATATACAATGCAATCCCTATCAAAATAACACCAGCATTCTTCACAGAGCTAGAACAAATAATCCTAAAATTTGTATGGAACCAGAAAAGACCCCAAATAGCCAAAACAATCTTGAAAAAGAAAACCAAAGCAGGAGGCATCACAATCCCAGACTTCAAGCTATACTACAAAGCTGTAATCATCAAGACAGTATGGTACTGGCACAAGAACAGACACTCAGATTAATGGAACAGAATAGAGGACCCAGAAATGGACCCACAAACGTATGGGCAACTAATCTTTGACAAGGCAGGAAAGCATATCCAATGGAAAAAAGTCTCTTCAGCAAGTGGTGCTGGGAAAACTGGACAGCGACATGCAGAATGAACCTGGACCACTTTCTTACACCATACACAAAAATAAACTCAAAATGGATGAAAGACCTCAATGTAAGACAGGAAACCATCAAAATCCTTGAGGAGAAAGCCGGCAAAAACCTCTTTGATCTTGGTCGCAGCAACTTCTTACTCAACATGTCTCCAGAGGCAAGGGGAAACAAAAGCAAAAATGAACTATTGGGACCTCATCAAAATAAAAAGCTTCTTCACAAAGAAACATTCAGCAAAACTAAAAGGCAACCAACAGAATGGGAGAAGATATTTGCAAATGACATATCATATAAAGGACATATCCAAACTCTATAAAGAACATATCCAAAATCTATAAAGAACTTACCAAACGCAACACCCAAAAAACAATCCAGTGAAAACAGGCAAAAGACATGAAGAGACACTTCTCTAAAGAAGACATCCAGATGGCCGACCAACACAGGAAAACATGCTCAACATCACTCATTATCAGGGAAACACAAATCAAAACCACATCGAGATACCACCTCACACCTGTCAGAAAGGCTAACATTAACGCAGTCAACAACAGATGTTGGCGAGGATGCAGAGAAAGAGGATCTCTTTTGCATTGTTGGTGGGAATGCAAGCTGGTGCAGCCACTCTGGAAAACAGTATGGACCAAAAAACTAAAAATAGAACTACTGTATGACCCAGTGATTGCACTAGGCATTTATCCATGGGATACAGGTGTGCTGTTTCAAAGGGACACATGCATCCTCATGTTTATAACAGCACTATCAACAATAGCCAAAGTATGGAAAGAGCCCAAATGTCCATCGATGGATGAATGGATAAAGGAGATGTGGTATATATATACACACACACACACACACACACACACAATGGAATATTACTCATCAATCAAAAAGAATGAAATCATGGGGCGCCTGGGTGGCTCAGTCAGTTAAGCGTCCGACTTTGGCTCAGGTCATGATCTCACGGTCCATGGGCTGGAGCTCCACGTCGGGCTCTGTGCTGACAGCTCAGAGCCTGGAGCCTGTTTCAGATTCTGTGTCTCCCTCTTTCTCTGACCCTCCCCTGTTCATGCTATCTCAAAAATAAATAAACATTAAAAAAATTAAAAAAAAAAGAATGAAATCTTGCCATTTGCAACTACGTGGATGGAACTGGAGGGTATTATGCTAAGTGAATTTAGTCAGAGAAAGACAAAAATCATATGACTTCACTCACATGAGGACTTTAAGAGACAAAACAGATGAACATAAGGGAAGGGAAACAAAAATAACGTAAAAACAGGGAGCGGGACAAAACAGAAGAGACTCATAAATAAGGAGAACAAACTGAGGGCTACTGGAGGGGTTTTGGGAGGGGGGATGGGCTAAATGGGTAAGAGGCACTAAGGAATCTACTCCTGAAATCATTGTTGGCCTATATGCTAACTAATTTGGATGTAAATTAAAAAAAAAAAAAATAGAAAAAAGCAAGGAGGGACACCAGACCAAACCTAGAGGAATAACAGTCTTAGGAAATGATATCAAAGTATGTCAGTGCACACAGCAGGACAAAAGAACTATTTATTCTATTGATTAATTATAGTGTATCATATCAGTCTATGCTCTAAAGAACTTAAAATTAAATTTCTATAGGGCTTAAATGTTAAAATATTTTAAGCTCTTAGGGAAATAATTCATGTAAATCTGTATTCATTTTATTAACGGGATTCCCAGAATATTTTTTAAAAATTCCCTTGAAAAGTTAAACTATCATACATTCTCATAATGAGAAAAGCTTAATACTACTCTAGTTTAATAAAATCCACCCCCCCCAACACACACACACACCCGTGAGCACACACACACAGTACTTCTCTTATCTTACACCATCAGAAGAACTTTTCATACTGAGAAGGGTAGGCTGTTAGCACAAAAATCTTAGCAGGGTCCATCTGTTCCCGGCTCACCCTGGGCTCACCTGTTTATCTGCTCCGCAGCCCTGTTAAGTGCAAGACAGACTCCAAGCTTCCCGCTAACATTACCAGGATAGGCTTGTCTCCATTAAACCATTAAGTGCCAGCAGAGCTCTCCTCTCTACACTTGTTTCAGTCTTCTGAACCTGATTCCTCTCTCCATTTTATCTTCAAGTGCTTTTCTCCTGACTTGTGCATAATTCTTCTTCAGTCCACACCTGAGTCTTAATCATTACCCTCAGCTGCTTCTTTGTTCAGGTGAACTTTCTGCCAACGTTTTCATACATTTAATACCAAAAAAACTAATGGTGTGAATGCATGAATTTACTATATATAATGAATATTAAGGTCCTTTGAAATGAACTCCTATTCTCCCCCCTTTTCCATGTGTATGCCTAAATTTCACAGAGGACATAAATAATTATTTAAAATTACCATTTGAAGCAGTTTAGATGAAATTTAATCTTGGCTTAATCTAATAGTAAAGGCCATTTTATTAGTTTCTAAGTAAGGTAACAGTGTCTATGATTTCCAAATTAACAGGGTTGGCTAGCTCACTTTGTCTTCACTGGAAGCCAAGCAGAATCCATCCTTATTTTGATTTGCTTTGCTACACCTAAGATATTCTTCATCCTACTGTGTTCTTAATTCTATCATAGTTATTAAATTCTATAGAAGTGATAGAAAAGGGAATTTCTAGGTCTTTGTTTTTCTTTCAAATATGAAAGCTTTTTTTTTTATTTTAGGAAAGAAAATGTAGTACAATAAAGCCTCAGTAACAACAACAAAACTAGGAAAGAAATTCATAATCAAATACTTGACTAACCAATGCCAGGAAAAGAAACAAAGTTTGGAAAAAGAAAAAATCCGTGAAATCTGCAAGGCAAATAAAATGTCAGGTATAATTTTTTACAGCACCAAGATTTGTAAGAATTCTTTACTTAAAACACTAATTTTTAAAAGGAGTCATCATATATAAGATATTATGAAGATGAGCCAATTAAATGCAGCTTACATAGGGGTGCCTGGGTGGTTCAGTCAGTTAAGCATCCTTGATTTGGTTTCAGCTCAGGTCATGATCACACAGTTCATGGGATGGAGACCCTTCACACTGACAGCACAGAGCTTGCTTGGGATTCTCTCTCTCCCTGTCTTTCTGCCCCTCCTCCTCCTCTTTCTCCTCCTCCTCCTCTTCTTTCTCTCTCTCCCTCTCTCTCTCATGCACACACTTTCTCCATCTTTTCAAAAAAAATAAAAACTTTAAATAAGTAGGTAAGTAAATAAAAGCTTACATATCTATGATATGCAAGAAAACAAAATGTTTTAGATATTTTATTTGTTCAGAGTATATATTCCACAAATATTTTTCCTTGTTAGAAATGTAGACATAATCGTGACAAAATATCAAAATATCTTTCATATTTTAATGGTCCTAATGGTTTTAGGACCTTTAATGATTCTTTCTCACTCTATTGTGCTGTCTTCCTAGTTAATAATTTATTCTCATCATTAAAACCTATCACTATTTAAATAGAAGTATACCAGTAATTTCTTCTTTGCATAAAACAGTACTTCTCAATGTCTTTTTCAGATTAATTGCATCCTATACTAAATTAAAGCCCAGATCATCAGTATGAGATAGTTTAGTTATTATTATAAGCTTTTTAAGAATGGGGCATGAATTCTTGGTCCCAACAGTCTATGACAGTGATGGGCATGGAAACTCTTATATATTGAACACTAGTCCTATGGTAGACCTTTACCAGATGGTTTCAATATGCCTGGAATTTGATTCTCACAATAACCCTAATAGAAAAGTATCATAAATGCATTATATTTTTCATATACCTTACTGTACAGCATTATTTATATCTGATCTGAATCAGCCATGCTAAAATGTCAAGATAACATCAGAAGGCCTGAGTGTCCACTACCCTAAACCTGCTCAGGCTGCAATAACACAAGATCATAGACTGGTTGGTTTAGACAATAGACATTTATTCTCTCACAGTTCTGAAGGCTGGAAGTCCCAGATGAGGGTTCCAGCACAGTCAAGTTCTTGTGGGGACACTCTTGCTGGCTGGTACACTGCACTGCTGCATTCTGGCTGTGTCTTCACATGACACAAAGAGAGCTGACTCTGGTCTCTTCCTCTGCCTGTAAGGGCACTAATGCCATTATGGGAGCCCCACCCTCAAGACCTCATCTAACCCTAATTAATCCCCAAACACTTCACCTCCAAATACCATCAGATTGACAGCTAGGGTCACATTATCAATTGGGGAGAGGGGGAAACACAAACATCCATTTCATAGCATTGGCTGAATGGAAGTTCTTTATCCTTTCTGCCCTCAGTTTCTAGTACGGTAAAATTGATATGGTTGAACTAGATGTTCATCAGTTCTAATAGTCTTTATCTCTATCTTTAGACAAGTAAGAGCAGCAAGTCCAGATGATTTGTGAAATCTCTGTTCCAATGACAGGGGACATGGCTGGAATTTAGAGAAAAAAAATGTAGAAAATAAACGTTTTTAGAAAATGTATTAGAACAATGTGAAAATTCTGAACTGTCAGTAACCAAAACCTAATGATTTAAAGTAACACACTCTATCAATCAAGAATTCATTGAGCACTGTATATATACTCAGCAATGTATGGGCACCAAGAGGAATACAAAAATATACCTAAAACTCAAACCATTTTGTGTATAAAGAAGTTGGTGAAGATACTGTTTGTTACATCTCATAGATTCCTTCCATGAGTATCCCTGAGAGAATTTTATACCCCACGGAGTAATAGGAAGGGTTGGTTGTCTCCCAAGATAGGTTTTTCTTTTCTCTTTTATTGCCAAATACCTGATCCATCCAGAGGCCATTAATATCGTTCTATGGAAAAATATATTGACCTTATATTGGATACTTTCTTTTAAACATTACCAATGTTTATGTGGATGGATTTTTCTTATTACTATCTGTATGTTACATATCTATGTAAAATTCTGTTGAAATCCACTTCCACCTTTTTATGAGATGAAACATAAGTAAATAGGTACACAATCCCCATACTCAATCTTGATGGGAATACAAAACAATCATCATTGAAACAAAAAGTATTTGTACTGCTACACCTGAGGAAGCGTTAAGAAGGTCAGATAAGAACAGGAGTGGGTCTGAAAGGCTTCATAGCTGTCAGTGAGCACAAAGAATGGAGTATATGGAAGGGCAGCAAAGATATTGGCCCAAATGGAGTAGAAAGCCTGCTTCTATTGGAACTTCAGTTCCAGTATAGTGGAACTAAGTTTTCTAAGTAGAGGAGATAAGATGATAATAGAATGTAAATGTCAAGCAAGGGAATTTTGATTTGAAGGGGCAAAAGGAGCAAAGGGCTTTCAGGCTGTAAATGTTGTCAAAGGAGAGCTTGTAACCTATTTCTAATACAACCTCATGAAAATACTTGGACATGCACTTCTGTTATTAAAAATGACATGGTGAATGCAGCCAAACTGAAAAGGGCTTTTTATTCTAGTTATTTAGAACCCAAGTATAATTTGACCACAAGCAGAGACAGACTATAGACCTTTATTTCAGCTCATTTCTTTTATTCTTGTATCAAAGGACTTGATCCAATATAGAGCAAGAAGCTAAATGTAGTATATACAGAAATTACACCTTTCCATTCAAGAGAAAAAGGCTTCAGTAGGTTACCATAAAAACAGCCTAGTGTCCATTCCAGTTTCTAATGAAGGATGTTAACCTTCTAACAAAAACCTATCAGATAGATATATTTCTACTCAAACTTTCTAGTTACTAACATTCTAAACAGATTTGGGGATTTTTTGTTTCAGTTTGGTTTGGTTTTGGATTTGTGTATGTTTTTATTTTTTTATTTTTTTTTTTATTTTTTTTTTTTTCAACGTTTATTTATTTTTGGGACAGAGAGAGACAGAGCATGAACGGGGGAGGGGCAGAGAGAGAGGGAGACACAGAATCGGAAACAGGCTCCAGGCTCTGAGCCATCAGCCCAGAGCCTGACGCGGGGCTCGAACTCCCGGACCGCGAGATCGTGACCTGGCTGAAGTCGGACGCTTAACCGACTGCGCCACCCAGGCGCCCCAGATTTGTGTATGTTTTTAGAGAGAAACTGTGTGGGCAGGGAAGAGAGGCAGCAGGAGAGACAGAGAGAGAGGAAAATCTCATGCAGGCTCAATGCTCATCTGAACCCTGGGCTTGATCCCACAACCCTGGGATCATGACCTGACTTGAAATCAAGAGTTGGACACTCAACTGACTGAGCCACCCAGGTGCCCCAGAATTTTTTTTTTAAGAAGTAAAATTTGTGTATCTCGTGGGGATTTGCAGAATTTTTTTTGAGGCATTTTTTTTCAAAAAAAAAAAAAAAAAGCTTTCAAATTCAGAGGTGCATTTTATGGTCATGGAAACACCAAGGAATGATCACAGTGGTTTTTATTGTTCACAATGGCCAATGTTTAATCCATGTCTTACACACAGCTAGGGGCAAATGCCACTTCTCTGTGGTAAAAATGGTCACATTATAGTTCCATCTACTAAAGAGAACTTTCCTTCATCTTGCCGGTGAAACAAGTGGCCCAGAGAAGATTTATTACGGGAGTCATAGTGTGTTACAGATAAACCTGTTATAAAGATAGGGCCCCCAATTTTAGCCTGAAGTTTTTAGAGACATGTTAAAATTTATCTCTGAGATCTCCTGTAAAGAAGAATTCCAAATAATTTATGTAGAGAATCCCCCTTCCAGAAGGTAGACTTTAACTCTCTTGCCCACCTTTCAGGTGGTCTGTGCTTCTCGACTTACTTTTAAACAGTAAACAGAGAAAGTGGTGGTGATGGTAAGTTTACAGTGGAGAAACATGGCTGATACTACCTAAGTGATCAAGGCTCTACGCTGTGAGCCATGTTGGTACCATGAACCCCTGATATGATGCGATGAGAACGGCACTTCACCTTCATGGTCTTCCTCTCAAAAACATTCTAATCATGAGATAAACATTAGACAAACCCAAACTGAGGGACATGTATAAAATACCTAACCAATACTCCTCAAAACTGTCAAACTCATCAAAAAGAGGGAAGTCTGAGCATCTGTCTGAGTAGGCTAAGATGACATGATGACTAAATGTAATGTGGTATTCTGGATGAGATCCTGGAAAAAAATGAATAGGAGATTAAATGGACAGTTTAGGGGAAAATATTGAAATCTGAACAGTCTAGAGCTTAATGTTTAAACTATCAAAGAAGGAAATGTTAAGTGTGTGAAAAGAGCATGGGATTTGGGGGCTGATAGGCTGTACATCAAAGACAGTGAGTGACTGAGGGGAATTTATTTAACCTTTCAAACCCCTTACCCCTCATTTATAAAAGAATTCTAATGCTTACCTTGAAAGGTTATTAAAGAAACATATAACATATGATATGTGGATTATCATACCTAGGGTATGCAATATATTTAAAATGACTTCCCTCTTGCCTAACACACAGCAGGTGTTCCCCAGTGGTCTGTACTTTCTCTCCTTCTACTTGCTTTCATCCCAACATCCAAAGGCCACAACCTCTGTCCCTTTGCCTGAGGGTTTTCACTGCCAGAACCTGCTTTGCCTACCTAGTCACTCTTGGGGATTTCCATCCGGAAGCACATCCCAAGCAAACTGATGGCAGATAACATACATTATCCCAAATTCTTCACCCTTTGAGGGGACTGCTTGTTCTATGCAGAGATCCCAAAAGGCATAAGTTCCAGTTATCCATAGTACAATTAATTTGTAATGTACCATTTGTTAGTTCTTTTCCTTCATTACTCACTTACTGGTTTTTCCTGGGATCATCTAAGTAATAAACTACTTACACTTGAATCTTTGACTTGCAAACTAAACAGAGTCTGATCTTTGCAGCAATGATGACTGGCATAAATTATAAAAGGACTACTTTAAGTTTGAAATCACCTGGAAAATTTTAGTTTTATTTGCATTCAGTGCAAATGCTATAATAATCTGGAAATTATTTTTAAAATTATGTCTAATTCAATCTAAAGTACAGTTTACCTTTACAAAAAGAGGCAGTTGTAACTGATACACAATAAATGTATCTTTGTGCCATCTACGACATAATTTGCCTTTCGGGGCTTTTCATATATTCAATCATTTTTATCTATTATTCCATACACCAGACTTTCAAGAAGTACCTAATAAGTGAATACCTTTTAAGATATGAAATATTCTCAAAATACCAGTTAAAAATATATTCAGAAAGGATGGCACAAAAGTCTTTTACCATGAATTTCTGGTTAATAAACACAAACAAATATACTAGTTTATATAGATGTCACATGAATGATATATATTATTGCTGTTGTGTCTATTTTACATTCGCAGGCATAAGTCAGTAAGAACCTAAAGACCAAATATCTTGGTGCTCCATGGTACTAGTGATAAAGGGTATCACTCCATGAGCTAGTGATAAAGGGAAAGTGTGTATTATATTGCCCATGGCTGAAAGAAAATACCCCATCCAGTAATGCATTTGACTTTCCTTGCAATTTATATGTGTGAGGGCAAATTCTTCAGAGAATAAATATATAAGGAATAATATAATCAGGGTAAATGTAGCAGAGAATACCATCAAGAGAAAGATAATTTGTTACAGAAAATCATTACAATGGGAACATGGAAAACAGAGTTTAAGGTAGGCTGGAATACTGGAGGAATCTCTTACAAAAATGTTGGCACTCAATTAGATTATTTGGGTTTTGAATTCAGTTTCAGGAAGAGCCTATATAGTTTGGATAAGGCCTGAAGCATTTAACATGCCCAAAAGTATTTGAATAAATAGATGGATGAATAATTAAATAAATACCTAAATGATAGAGACATAGCATGGGAGAAGGTATTCACATGGTAAGAATAATTCGAATTTTTGTATATATTTCCTTTTTCCTAATGGTCACCGTATTAGTTTTCTATTGTTGTATAGCAAGATACTACAAATTCTGTGGCTTAAAACAACACAAAATTATCATCTCACAGTTCTACAGGTATAATTCAGGAGCAACATGACTGGTTCTTTGCTTAGAGTCTCATAGGACTAAGATCAAGATGTTGGCCAGAGCTGAGAACTCATTGGAGACTCAGGGCCCCCTTCCAAGCTTCCTGGTTATTAGCAGATTTTAGCTCCTTGCAGTTGGGGAACTGAGCTTCCATCATTGGTTTTTGGTGTTGTTTTTCTTCTGGCTGTGTGCCAGGAGTTGCTCTCAGCAGCTGGGGGCTCTTCTAGTTCCCCAAACAAGGCTGTCTCCAAAACAAGGCAGTGTGCATCTTCAAGGGCAGCAGGAAAATCTGTCACTTGGGTTTCTAATTCTAGGTCTTATATAACATAATATAGTTATAGAGTGACTTTCCTGTCAGAGAAGAGTCTCACACACACTCAAGCAAAGGGTGTTTATAAAGGGCATGTGTATTAGGATAGGAATCTTGGGGCCATCTGAGAATTCTACCACAATGGCATAGAAAACATCTGCACATGCAAACGTATCTAGTGGGATATCCAATGGGGCTTAAATTTGTAAGTTATATTCTTCAGTAGCACAATACTAAAATATGAGTACTTGGAGCCTAATGTTTATATTTTACATTTCTTGAAGCCTTCCTTTAAACCCCTTCAAGACAGTAAAGTATTAAACATACATAAACTTTAACATCAATAGTGTCTAAAATGGGAGGATTTAACAATGACGTAGAAGGAAAATAGAAACAAAGAAAAAAAGAAATGTAACATTTTGTTATTGTATTAGTGCATCCTGCTTATATTACTTAACTCTCCTGCACTAATTTTCACAAAGTGAACTAGAGATTCCAAAGACAAATTGTTTTCATTTCAATTGAGTAAGTAATTATTGGGCAAATATTCTTTTCTTAGAATTGTTTCCATAGGTGTTCAAAAGTACATCCTTAGGATTTGTTATTGGGGCAGCAAGATTTGAAATATAAAATAAAATAGAACACAGAGGTGAGACAGAATGTAATCAAATGTGAATTATATGCCTGGATTTTGTGCAGATAACAACGAGTACTGAAATGTTACTTACATCAAGTACTGTGTTTAGAGTTTACATGAATTACCTCATTCAACCTCTGAAGTAGCCCAGAAAACAGTGGGCATCTTTATCCCTTTTCCCAGATAAGGAAGGCAAGATTCTGACAAAGGCTCACAGTAACTGTGGTTCTGATGAGTAGTAGAGGGAAGGCCAAACCCAGGTCTGTGTCATTTTCCCAAAGCCCATTGTTTGAGTGCCATCCCACTCACCATATGTGCAAATGACACCATACCTGCAATACAATGCAGATGAGTAGATGAGAGTAGTTACAAAGTGCTACAAGAAGAAAGTGGAGAAGGTAATAAAACCTTAAGGAGAGTTGCCCTTTTCTGGAAAAAGTGGAATGGGAAGGAGAGCGCTAATGAAGTGATCAAAACATACCCAGTCAGGGATGGAAGGATGAAGTGACTTGCTGATCACAAATTCAGAAATATAAAGTTGTTACATCAAAGTAAAAGGGGAAAGAGTTGATGCATCATGGCTGATGTTGAAGAGAGGATGGGAATATTGAATACGAGATATGTACCAACATTCTGTTTTTAGTAATAGAGTTTTAGAGCATCAAATCTGTAAAAGACCATAGATATCATCTAGGCATGTAAGATAAGTAAAGAGCACACAGCCAGAAGCTACCTATTCTCCTTACCCTCTTCCACACAGACCGCTGAGGTAACAGGCTGGAGATGAAAATTGAAATAATCAATTAAGACAGAAAAAGATCCGGTCTAGAAGCAAAGGTTCTTTCCTTGGCAGCTCCATTGAGGAATTCAATTCCATGTATGCATTCTTCATGCTAATGTCACAATGGTGTGACATACACTGAGAGGATATTTTGAAACATAAATCACATTGCTAAAGGTCTTTTATTGTTAAACAATTCTCCTGGGCTACTTTTACAGAATGAGGGGGAGGAAAACTACTATGATATGTGTGTGTTAGTGGGGGAATGTTAATAATTTATCCTTCTGGATTCTTAACAGATTTCTCAAATTGACCACACTTGAAATACCTAAAGTCATCTCCCAGAGGGTGCAAATTTCCAAAATGACCAAGTGACGGGGGTTTAAGGGGTAGTGTACTCAAGTAAAAGAATAGTGGCAATGAATTTGGGGTCTGGAAAGACCTCCGTCACTAAGTGGCTCTGGAAAATTGTGCGAATCCTGTAACTCTGTTGCTTAGTTTCTTCATCTAGAAAGTGCAGCATTTGGCATACAGTGACAGAGCCTCCCTTCAAACTGAGAACGTTTATAGTAAATAGGAGGACTCAGCAGGAAAAGTATTTTACAAATTCAAAACTAAATCTAGAAAAATCACAGCCTATATAATAAAGGTGAATAAAATACACTTATGAACCCTTTAAACACAGAATACATATAAACATAATATAAATATAGAAAAATTAGTGTGTGTATTACAAAGTATTTCGTCAGGTTAGAAGAAATACTGTAACAATACAGAGCCACCAGAGGGCGTTTTAGCTCCTGAACCCCTGGCTCAGAACAGTGAACTTCCTTTTGCAACTTGTGTTGCTTGAGTGGTTTTGCATACAGCTGCTTATGCTACAAATCTGAGCAAAATTTGCTTGCAATTTTTCAAACTTCAAATTTTTCAAAGGGGTAAAGATAAAAGTAGTTTCAAAAAAGTATCTGTATAACATTAGCATTTTAAGCAAGGTATGTATAGACACAATCTTTAATTGTGTGAAATAAAGAATGAATGCAAAAATACTTTAGATCATTCTCACAACAATCCTTGAAAATTGTTAAAATGTTTTAATTGTAGATATTTGAAAAAATATGAAGTAAATGCCTTTGAACATACTTCCCAAAGTGAAAAATCAAGAACAAACCATACGCATAGGTGAAATAATGAAAATGCTTACCTTCTCTTAAAAAAAAAAAAAAATGTTGATTGAGAGGAACAGATTGAAATTGGCTATCATCTTTTATATGTTGGGCATTACTCCTACAGTTATTTGAGTACATCAATTCAGAGACAGAAATTAATCTGATCTCTATAAAATCTACAATAAAAGCAGGTTATTCACCTCATAGAGCAAAAAGCCACTTTATGAAGATGTATTTAAATAGAAAAATGATTATAAAAATGATTGATGCTTTCGGAAAGTATAACTGGATGTTACCATTTTCAGCCCAGACACCAAGATGCCACTGATGTGAAATCTAAAATCAGACTTTACTATGCAAAATTTGCAACCATCATATTGCAACCATCATAAGAAATAGAAGGAGGCATATAAGTTTCTTAGGGCTGTCCTAACAAACTATCACAAACTGGGTGCCTTGAACAATAGAAATTTATTGTCTTTCAATACTTGAGGCTACAGGTCTGAAATCAAGGTGTTGGGAAGGCCATATTCCTTCTGAAACCTGTAAGGGAGAATCATCTGTTGCTGCCTCTAACTTCTGGTATTTGCCTGCGATCCACATGGCTTGTAGACAACACCTGGCTCCAATCTCTGCCTCCGTCATCACAGAGGCATTTTCTCTCTGTATGTCTCTGTTTTCTCCTAAGGACACCAGTCATTTTGGATTAAGGGTCCACCCTACTCCAGTACGATCTCATGGTAACTTACCTAATTCCATCTGCAATGACCTTATTTCCAAATACATTCACTTTCCGAGGTGCTTACAAGAAAGTACTTCAGCATATCTTTTGGGGGACACAATTCAACCCATGACAGGAGGCATCAAAGGGTGGAGAAGACTGAGGTTTTCTATGGAGGGAGTAGTTGCCCGCCCTCTAGAGAGGAGGGGGTGGGAGTCTAGCTTCCAGGGACAAACCTTATTGAGAGGACTCAAGGCAGGGGTGGCAGCTTCATGGGTGCACAACCCATGAGGTCAAGCAGGGTTTGAAATTTGAAAGTCTGAATAATTCTTGAAAAAAATCCTGCTGGGGCGCCTGGGTGGCTCAGTCGGTTAAGCGACCAACTTCGGCTCAGGTCATGATCTCGTGGTCTGTGACTTCAAGCCCCGCGTCAAGCTCTGTGCGGACAACTCAGAGCCTGGAGCCTGCTACAGACTGTGTCTCCCTGTCTCTCTGCCCCTCCCCTGTTCATTCTCTGCTTCTCTCTCTGTCAAAAATAAATAAACATTAAAAAAAAAAAAAGAAAAAAATCTGCAGTTCATTGTGCCCTGAACATTATGTAGAACACTATTTTAAGGGCTTCATTGCTATGCGCTTCATGCTTTTGGGGAATGTGGCAGGCTGTGACTTGACTCACACATAGTACAGCTGGCCTGTGACAACTGAATTGAAGTGACTGCACCGCCTGAGTCAGCTTGCCTCCTTGGTCAAGCCATAAAAAGTGGCCCACTTGAGGCACCTAGGTGGCTCAGTTAAGTGGCTGACTTCGACTTAGGTTGTAATCTCACCGTTCCTGGGTTCGAGGCCCGATTCGGGCTCTGTGCTGACAGCTCAGAGCCTGGAGCCTGCTTCTGATTCTGTGTCTCCCTCCCTCACTCTCCCTGCCCCTCCCCTGCTTATGCTCTCTCTCTCACAAAAATAAACATTTTTTTTAAGTGGCCCACTTATAAAATATGCATTGTCTTCTCAGCACTGCAGTAAGAGGTGCTTAGCTATGGGAATCTCTAAAGAACCTTAAACACTCTCAGGAGAGGGAGCTTTAAATCTCTGCCAGGCCAGAGAACAGGAAGGAGTTACCAAGGACAGTTCAGGTAAGACCCCTTATACTTTCTACTACCCTGGTGGAATCAAAAACCAATTAGAAGTGTGGGGGAATGTGTGAGTGGGCAGGAGAGATAAGAAAGAAAAGAAGTTCTTAAAATGGTGAGATAAAGGAGTCAACTATGTTCTACCCCACTGCAGGCTTCCAACCTAGGAAAAGGGAAGAAGGTCTGGGATTACATTTCATTCAGAATTTTCACTAGTAATATTCAACAGGCCATTGTGTTTTCTGAATTGAACCCTAGGGGTCCTAGACAAGTGGAAAAATCTACAGTTTTCATCTAGAGGTAGGGAAAGACATGCTATTTCTTTCAGTTTAAGGGGTTAATAGGCTTTAGGGGCTGAATCGTGTCTCTCCCCAACCTCAAATGCATATGTTGAGGTCCTAGTCCCATACCTCAGAATAGGACTACATTGGGAGATATAGGATCTTTAAGGATGCAATTAAGATTAAATGAGATCATTAGGGTGGGCCCTAATAAGAGTGTTGTTTTTATAAGAAGTGACTAGGACACAGCCACAGGGAAGACCATGTGAAGACACAAAGTAAAAGAAGTCATCTACAAGCAAATGAGAGGGGTGCACAGAAGAAACCAATCCCGCTGATACCTTTATCTGGGGCTTCTGTCCTCTAGTGCTCTGAGGAGATTAAAAACCACCTAGTGTGGAGTACTTTGTTACAGCAGCCCTAGCAAACTAATGTAATAGGAGACAATAAAAACTAAAATGTTATAGTCATCAAAGTAGTTTTGGAAGGCATAATAACTAAAAGGGCTCACAAAATGGAACAAAGGATCAATCACTTCTTATAAGATAGCTGAACTTAAAATAATTGAGTAAAAATGGCCTTTTTAGTGGCTGTTTGTAGAGCTAGCTTGACCAGCAGACTACAAAAGAAGATGCGTAATGCTAGATGGTCATAATGTTATGTGTTAAATTTGCTGATTACGTACAAAACAGAATTTTCAAAGCACCATAAATTATTGCATCTGTACAATTCATGTAAAGAGCTCTACTTACTATGCTTTGCAATAATGTTAAGTTGGTGTGCCTAGGAACATGAATGCAATTGTACAATGATACAAAAGGGCAAATTTAATGTAATATATAGGAATCATATTATACATGGTTTCTAAAACAGGTGCTCAATTAATGTTAACCTCCTCCTTATTCCTCTTTTATAATGGATGGGAATACACTGAGATTATTTTACTCTGCTTCTAGTCAACTTAAAGTGATTAGACTTTGATTTAACCAATTGTTATTAGAATCAAACTGCATTAGAGCAACTGGAAATATATGCTCAATATAGTATTTATGTAACTCACTTCTGGTTTTGGTAAGAATCAGTACTGATAACCAATGATAAAGCAATTTCAGTGCTTTAACTAGAAAGGGAGGAATAGTGTCCAATTTTTGTAAAAGAACATACAATTAGACTTCACTAATGAAGGGCTCGATCTCAAAGTCATCAACATGTGTGATGTTAAGTTAATGTGCTTCATATGTGTTCAGGATTTAAATACCTTACCTTATAATCAGGAATAAAGGTTTTAATTATAGCAGGAGAACAGATTGGGCAGATACTCTTCCAGGAGCTACATATACCACCTGAGGGAGCCTATGTGGGGTACTGACACAGCCAATAGGCAACAGCCATAAGGAGCACCTTCTTCCTAAGGAATCTAAGGATATTGTCCCCAAAGTCGTAAGAAATTCAGTAAAGGGTGACTATATATGCTGCAAGTGTCAGGATAGTCTTCAGGTATTACAGCCTCTCCTCAGAACTGCGTGCAGAGGGCTCAACACAGATAGGTAAGAGCAAAACCTGCTGGACCCTGTCCTAAAAATTCTTTGGGTACTGTGCATACTATCAAGGCAGGAATTCACATACAAGGCCACAACCTGGGAGGACCTCTAACACTAAATATCAATTACTGACTGCTTTCTGGGTACCTGGATCTCTGCAAAGTATTTTGCATATGCAATTTTAGTCTATCCCAAAGTGAATTCCATGAACATCCTACAGTAGGAGATATGAAAAAGCACAAAGATGATAATTATGGGTAAAAAGTGGATAGATAAAAAGGAGTAAATAATTGAGATCAAGCCTAATAATTTCCAAATAAAATCAAGAAAGACATGTACATGACATACACTAACCTTTTTATTATTAGAATAAAAACCATCCTAGAAATACTCAAGCATAGTAGAGTAAGGGGAAGATGGCAGCTTAGGAGGACTCTGGGCTCACCGCGTCCTGCTGATCACTTAGATTCCACCCACATCTGCCTAAATAACCCAGAAAACCACCAGAAGACTAGCAGAACAGACTCTGGAGCCAAGCATAGACAAGATGCCCACGGAAGAGGGTAGGAAGGGCAGAGAGGCAGTGTGTACTACACGGACTGGCGGGAGGGAGCCAGGGTGGTGGAGGGGCAGCCCGCCCAGCAAGGCAGAGCCCCCGAGTCTGGCTTGCAAAAGCAGAGGGACAAAAGTGGAGGGGCCGGACTGCGTGAGTTCTGACAGCCAGCAGGTCTTAACATCTGGAATGTTAAAAGTCAACAGCTCTGTGCTCAGAGAGTGGGGAGGGTAAAAGGACTCCAGGAGGGAAAGGTGTTGAGCCCCAGAAGACAGAGCTCAGCTCAGCAGAGAACAAATGTGCTGGCCAGCGCCATCTCCCTCGCCCATCCCCCAGCCAAAATCCCAAAGGGAACCAGTTCTCATCACCAAACTTTCTTTCACCATGCAAAAGCCCATTGCTGTGCTTCTGTGGATCCATCCCTCCAACAGGCCTGCCTCCCTCCCCTACCCCAACCCTGGTGCTGTAGGGCCCCTTCTGCAGGGGACCACTGACAGCAAAGCTAGCTAAGCCTGCCCCTCCCACCCCTGTGCACCTTGCAGATCCACCCTGGCTAATAGGCCAGATCCCATCACAGCAGCACCACAAACCTGGCAGTGTGTAAGTAGTCGAGACAGGGGCCACATCACTTCACAATGAGTCCTGTCCCTGGGAGAGGGGAAGATAAGGTACACACCATTCTGACTGTGGCCCCAGCAGTGGCCTGGGGACAGACATCTGGTCTGACTGTGGCCCCACCCACCAACACAAGTTTCTCCAGACAGCACAGGTGAAGTGCCCTGCAGTTTGGAGCTACCACAGGGACTACCCAAAATGATGAAATGGAAGAATTCTCATCAAAAGAAACTCCAGGAAGTAGTGACAGCCAACGAATTGATCAAAACCAATTTAAGCAATATAATGGAACAAGAATTTAGAATAGTCAAAATTAATTGCTGGGCTTGAAAAAAAATCATAGAACACAGCAGAGAATCTATTGCTACAGAGATCAAGGGACTAAGAAATAGTCATGAGGAACTAAAAAATGCTATAAATAAAGTGCAAAATAAAATGGAGGCAGCCATAGCATGGATTGAAGAGGCAGAGGAGAAAATAGGTGAGTTACAAGATAAAATTATAGAAAAAGAGGAAACTGAGAAAAAGAGATAAAAAAATCCAGGAGTATGAGGGGAGAATTATACAACTAAATGATGCAATCAAACAAAACAATATCTGTATCAGGAATTCCAGAAGAAGAGAGAGAGAAAGGGGCTGAAGGTGTACTTGAACAAATCATAGCAGAGAACTTCCTTGATCTGAGGAAGGAAAGGGGCATTGAAATCCAAGAGGCACAAAGAACTCCCTTCAGACGTAACTTGAATAGATCTTTTGTATGACATATCATAGTGAAACTGGCAAAATACAAGGATAAAGAGAAAATTCTGAAAGCAGCTAGGGATAAACATGCTCTAACATATAAAGGGAGACCTATAAGACTAGTGATGGATTTATCTACTGAAACTTGGCAGGCCAGAAAGGAATGGCAGGAAATCTTCAATGTGATGAACAGAAAAAACATGCAGCCGAGAATCCTTTATCCAGCAAATCTGTCATTCAGAATAGAAGGGGAGATAAAGGTTTCCCCAAACAAACAAAAACTGAAGGAATCCACCACCACTAATCCAGCCCTACAAGAGATCCTAAGGGGGATTCTGTGAGTGAAATGTTGCAAGGACCACAAAGTACCAGAATCATAACTACAAGCATGAAACCTACAGACATCACAATGACTCTAAACCCATATCTTTCAATAATAACACTGAATGTAAATGGACTAAATGCTCCAACCAAAAGACATAGGGTAAGACCTATCTATTTGCTGTCTACAAGAGACTCATTTTAGACCTGAGAACAGCTTCAGATTGAAAGTGAGGGGATGGAGAACTAGCTATCATGCTACTGGAAGTCAAAAGAAAGCTGGAGTAGCCATACTTATATCAGACAAACTAGACTTTAATTTTAATGTTTATTTTTGACAGAGAGACAGAGAGAGACAGAGAGACAGAGAGACAGAGAGACAGAGAGACAGAGAGACAGAGAGACAGAGAGACAGAGACAGAGAGACAGAGAGAGACACAGAGAGAGACAGACACAGAGAGAGACAGACACAGAGAGAGACAGAGACAGAGAGAGACAGAGACAGAGAGACAGAGAGACAGAGAGACAGAGAGAGCAAGAGCGAGCGCATGATCAGGGGAGAGACAGAGACAGAGGGAGACACAGAATCCAAAGGAGGCTCCAGGCATTGAGCTGTCAGCACAGAGCCCGAAGCAGGGCTCGAACTCACAGATCGCAAGATCATGACCCGAGCTGAAGTCGGACACTCAACCAACTGAGGCACCCAGGAGCCCCCAAACTAGACTTTAAATTAAAGGCTGTAACAAGAGATGAAGAAGGGCATTATATAATAATTACAGGGTCTATCCATCAGGAAGGGCTAACAATTATAAATGTCTATGCACCGAATATGAGAGCCCCCAAATATATAAAACAATCACAAACATAAGAAACCTTATTGATAAGAATGTGGTAATTGCAGGGGACTTTAATACTCCACTTACAGAAATGGATAGATCATCTAGACACACAGTCAATAAAGAAACAAGGGCCCTGAATGATATCTTGGATCAGATGGACTTGACAGATATATTTAGAACTCTGCATCCCAAAGCAACAGAATATACTTTCTTCTCGAGTGCACATGGAACATTCTCCAAGATAGATCACATACTGGGTCACAAAACAGCCCTTCATAAGTATACAAGAATTGAAATCATACCATGCATACTTTCAGACCACAATGCTATGAAGCTTGAAATCAACCACAGAAAAAAGTCTGGAAAACCTCCAAAAGCATGGAGGTTAAAGAACACCCTACTAAAGAATGAGTGGGTCAACCAGGAAATTAGAGAAGAAATTAAAAAATATATGAAAACAAATGAAAATGAAAATACAACAATCCAAATGCTTTGGGATGCAGCAAAGGCAGTCCTGAGAGGAAAACACATTGCAATCCAGGCCTATCTCAAGAAACAAGAAAAATCCCAAATACAAAATCCAACAGCACACCTAAAGGATCTGGAAGCAGAACAGCAAAGACACCCCAAACCCAGCAGAAGAAGAGAAATAATAAAGATCAGAGCAGAAATAAACAATATAGAATCTAAAAAATCTGTAAAGATCAATGAAACTAAGAGTTGGTTTTTTAAAAAAAAAATCAACAAATTTGATAAATCTCTAGCCAGGCTTCTCAAAAAAAAAAAAAAAAAAAAAAAAAAAAAAAAAAAAAAAGGAGAGGACCCAAATAGATAAAATCATGAATGAAAATGGGATTATTACAACCAATCCCTCAGAGATACAAACATCAGGGAATACTATGAAAAATTACATGCCAACAAACTGGACAACCTGGAAGAAATGGACAAATTCCTAAGCACCCACCCACTTCCAAAACTCAAACAGGAAGAAATAGAAAACTTGAACAGACCCAAAACCAGTGAAGAAATTGAATCAGTTATCAAAAATCTCCCAACAAATAAGAGTCCAGGCCCAGATGGCTTCCCTGGGGAATTCTACCAGACATTTAAAGCAGTGATAATACCTATCCATCTCAAGCTGTTCCAAAAAATAGAAAGAGAAGGAAAACTTCCAGACTCATTCTATGAAGACAGCATTACTTTGATTCCCAAACCAGACAGAGAGCCAGCAAAAAAAAGAGAACTACAGGCCAATATCCCTGATGAATATGGATGCAAAAATTCTCAACAAGATACTAGCAAATAGAATTCAACAGCATATAAAAACAATTCTTCACCATAATCAAGTGGGATTCATTCCTGGGCTGCAGGGCTGGTTCAACATTCGCAAATCAATGTGATACATCACATTAATAAGAGAAAAGAACCATATGATCCTGTCAATCGATGCAGAAAAAGCATTTGATAAAATTCAGCCTTTGTTAATAAAAACCCTCAAGAAAGTCGGGATAGAAGGAACATACTTAAACATCATAAAGCCGTTTATGAAAAGCCCACAGCTAATATCATCCTCAATGGGGAAAACGGAGAGCTTTCCCCGAGATCAGGAACACAACAGGGATGTCCACTTTCACTGCTGTTGTTTAACATAGTGTTGGAAGTGCTAGCATCAGCAATCAGACAACAAAAGGAAATTAAAGGCATCAAAATTGGCAAAGATGAAGTCAAGCTTTCACTTTTTGCAGATGACATGATATTGTACATGGAACACCCAATATACTCCACCAAAAGTCTACTAGAACTGATACATGAATTCAGTAAAGTCACAGGATACAAAATTAATGTACAGAAATCAGTTTCATTTTCATACACTAATAATGAAGCAACAGAAAGACAAACAAACTGATTCCATTCACGATTGCACCAAGAAGCATAAATACGTAGGAATAAACCTAACTGAAGATGTAAAAGACCTGTATGCTGAAAACTATAGAAAGCTTATGAAGGAAATTGAAGAAGATACAAAGAAATGGAAAAACATTCCGTGCTCAATGATTAGAAGAATAAATATTATTAAAATGTCAATACTACTCAAAGCAATCTACACATTCAATGCAATCCCAATTAAATTGCACCAGCATTCTTCTCGAAGCTAGAACAAGCAATCCTAAAATTTGTATGGAACCACAAAAGACCCCGAATAGCCAAAATAATATTGAAGAAGACCAAAGCAGGAGGCATCACAATTCCAGACTTTGGCCTCTACTACAAAGCTGTAATCATCAAGACAGCATGCTACTGGCACAAAAACAGACACATAGACCAATCGAACAGAATAGAGACTCCAGCATTGGACCCACAGATGTATGGCCAACTAATCTTTGACAAAGCAGGAAAGAATATCCAATGGAAAACAGTCTCTTTAACAAATGGTGCTGGGAGAACTGGACAGCAACATGCAGAAGAATGACCTAGACCACTTTCTTACACCATTTACAAAAATAAACTCAAAATGGATAAAGGACCTGAATGTGAGACAGGAAACCATCAAAACCCTAGAGGAGAAAGCAGGCAAAAACCTCTCTGACCTCAGCCGCAGCAATTTCTTACTTGACACATCTCCAAAGGCAAGGGGATTAAAAGCAAAAATGAACTATTGGGACCTGATGAAGATAAAAAGCTTCTGCACTGCAAGGAAACAATCAACAAAACTAAAAGGCAACTGACACAATGGGAGAAGATATTTGCAAATGACATATCAGACAAAGGGCTAGTATCCAAAATCTATAAAGAACTCACCAAACTCTACACCCAAAAAACAAATAATCCAGTGAATAAATGGGCAGAAAACATGAATAGACACTTCTCTAAAGAAAACATCCAGATAGCCAACAGGCACATGAAAAGATGCTCAACGTCACTCCTCATCAGGGAAATAAAAATCAAAACCACACTGAGATATCGCCTCACACAAGTCAGACAGAGTTGCTAAAATGAACAAATCAGGAGACTATAGATGGTGGAGAGGATGTGGAGAAACGGGAACCCTCTTGCACTGTTGGTGAGAATGCAAACTGGTGCAGCCACTCTGGAAAACAGTGTGGAGGTTCCTCAAAAAATTAAAAAAATAGATCTACCCTATGACCCAGCAATAGCACTGCTAGGAATTTACCCAAGGGATACAGGAGTGCTGATGCATAGGGCACTTGTACCCCAATGTTTATAGCAGCACTTTCAACAATAGCCGAATTGTGGAAAGAGCCTAAGTGTCCATCAACTGATGAATGGATAAAAAAAAAAATTGTGGTTTATATACACAATGGAATACTACTTGGCAATGAGAAAGAATGAAATATGGCCTTTTGTACTAATGTGGATGGAACTGGAGAGTGTTATGCTAAGTGAAATAAGTCATACAGAGAAAGACAGATACCATATGTTTTCACTCTTATGTGGCTTCTGAGAAACGTAACAGAAGACCATGGAGATGGGACGGGGGAAAAAAAAAGTTAGGGAGGGAGGCAAACCATAAGAGACTCTTAAAAACTGAGAATAAACAGAGAGTATGGGGGGTGCGAGGGAGGGGAAAGTGGGTGATGGGCATTGAGGAGGGGACCTGTTGGGATGAGCACTGGAGGTTGTATGGAGATGACAATAAATTTCATATTAAAAAAAAAGTCCATCCTCCCATTTACCACTGTGTAATAAAGTATGCCACTTACTTCAAGAAAAATAGTAATCAAGCATAAAAATGAGATTCTCAGGTATGAAAAATGAATTAATCATATAAATTGTTAGGATTTGTGAACAAATTAATGCCAGAAAATAAAACATTACATACAGTTTTAGGAAAAAATTATCTGTGGACCAAGCATTTTAACATCAGTTAATTTTTTTTCAAGTGCAAAGGCCAAAGAAACATAATTTCAGGTACTATATGTATATAGACTCAGAATATATTCTACAAATATATCTTTATTGAGTATAAATCACTTAAGATAGCTACTGATTGAATTAAAATTAGTAATCAAGGAAAAAAGAATGTGGTAAAGTTTCCAAACTATCATAAGAGACCTGAGGAAAAATCATTTTCAGGCTGTGATTGTATTCCTCATACAAAATTAATGGCAAATGTGAATGCTTTGGTGTTTCCATTTACACTGGCATCTGTATACAACTAAAAGAAAATACTTCAATGTGGAAAATTATACTTCACATTAAAACAAAAGATAAAAGAAATTTCTCCCGAAATTTCCCTCCTTCAAATCAAGGTCTCCTACTAAATTCAGCTATTAAATATGTTTGTATTAAATTGAATATTGTATTAATAAATACCATGTTTGGAAAGGATATAGTACTTATGTTTGATAGGTATTTCTTTTATTCTCTTGGTTACTCATAATTCCCATTAAAAGTGTGAGCATTAAAAAGTACAAAATATAGGAAATTTTTTTCTGAGTGCCATACATCAAATCTATAGTTTACATAGTTTAATTAAATGAATTTCATATACTTCTCAAGGTTTTATACTGTTGAGTAGAATGTAAAACTTTTGTGAAGAATTTCCTGATCATTGACTTTGCATTCTCCTCTTACCACTTGTGATTTTCAGAGAAGTCCTGAGTCTCGGTGCTGAAGAGGCCAACCCCTTCAAGACTAACTTGTTCAGCTTACAGGCCAGGGCTCCAGTGTGTATAATTGATTTCTAGAGCTGACTTCCTCCAATTTTATCAGACTGCATTGGAAAACTAAAAGATCCTCATATAATCTTCCTTATTATATTCCCTCTTGACATTGCAAAGAAAAAAAATACCCACAAAACACTGAACCATGCTTATCATAGCTAACAGAAGAAAGTAACTTTTATAATTTAGGTACTTACTAACTCATGAACCTTCAATAATCAATGTTATAAATAAATTATTCATACCAGGAATTTAAAAAAAAAGAGATTCTTATAGTATCAGTTTAAATTAGCTAACAATGAATCCACAATCCACCTTGACATTTGTTGGATATTTTGAGAATTGTAGCCAATCCCAGCTATAACCGTATAAGATAAGCAGAGAGCCTACCTTTAATGAGCTCTCTGGAGAAGCTAATTCTACAACCTTGGAAACACACTGACAATATTTAATAAAATTTACATGATGTACCTATGGAAAGAAAGATTTAAACGTCTTTATGCAGACATCATTAGCTCTATAGAGCTGGGGTACTGGTCATATGGTGGTGAGAATAAGGAGTGCCCTTTGTTGAGCCCCATATGGTTAACACAGTTTGTTTTATTGAACCGGTTGTATGATATATGAGACAAGTATAGTGCAGGAAATGTGGTGCCACCAAATAATAAGTATTTACTATTTTAGTTTGTTAAACTGAGGCCTCACAAAAACTTTATGAAACAGATGACACGGACTTATTTTGCAGTTGAGGGAAAGGACTCAGAGGTCAACTAGCTTTCTCAAGATCACACGGCAGACACTATTTGAAAACACAAGTTGATATCAATGCTTCCACAGAGAAATCTGCTATATGGTGGGGTTTCTTTTTGTTTTTAAGAAGATTATTTTATTAGCTGAATTTTATATTCCCAGGTGTTTTCTTACACTGCTGACAAAGAAATCCGAACTGATGATTTGTGCTTGGATGTGTCTAGACTCAGCGGACCTGTAATCATGTTAAAATGTCACCACATGAGAGGAAATCAGTTATGGGAATATGATGCGGAGGTACAGTATTTTCTTCAATTTACTTATTATTTAGTGCTTAAACTCATTTATATATTCCAAATACATTTAAATGCTCAGCTACTTTTTCTGCATTGGAAGAACTGTATTTCAAGCATGCACGCCTCTGTCTGATAGCATGAGGATGGTACAGCATATAAATAGGTTTTTTCCCAACTAGTCCACTAGTGTAAAACACGAAGAAGGAGAGTA
This sequence comes from Leopardus geoffroyi, assembly GCF_018350155.1. Taxonomy (NCBI): domain Eukaryota; kingdom Metazoa; phylum Chordata; class Mammalia; order Carnivora; family Felidae; genus Leopardus; species Leopardus geoffroyi. The sequence goes on from NC_059328.1 coordinate 144,826,472, forward strand.
AATTCATTTTTATGTGCTTAAAACGTGTCATCACATGTACATGCTTCGTATAAGTTAGGCAAGCGGCCAGCTACGCTTAGGTGAGAGGTATATATGAAGATGCGCATTACAGGACAATACCAACAATATTTTCAAATTTTAAATTTTACAGCTTCCCAACTTAAAGGAAAAAAGAAAAAAGCTGATAAGATAAGCAAGAATGCTCTTTATAATGGTAAATACTTTGCAAAATTCGATAACCTAATTAGGTACATAATCAGCCAAGCAGCATTTCCTCAATGTAGTACATCTTTCTGATAGAAGAGAGGGAGAGCAAACAATAAAATTACTGTTGGGAATTTATAGCCAGGCTGTGTGTAAAAACCAGATCAACCATCAGATGGAGCTAATAAAAAAGAAATATTTTCTTCTCCAGAAGGAAGTTGCCTTGAAACAGCTCCGTTCCTTTCCGCTCCCTTTGCTTAACAAAATGAATTGGGTCATCCGTGTTACATTTTCCTCATTAAATGGTTGGTGACTTAAAATAAGAACTATTCTTGCAAGATAAATAATGCACTAGAGGTAAACAAATTTCGCAAATGCACTGTTTTACCTAAGCCTAAAATACTCTGCAAGTGTAACATTTTAAAAACCAATCTATAGTCGTTGGTATTATTGATATTGTAAGAATGTCTTCTTTTAAAAAACTTTTTGAATGTCCTTCCAATTTGCATGATGTTGTAGTTTCTTAGCAGGAAAACTTACTGATTTTTTATGTAATTTGAAATTGATTATGTAGGGTTAAAATTTGGCTCCAAAATTTATATAATCAAGCTCTTTGGACATAAAATATTCTTCTTCTGTGACATAATTAAGGGCAAACATCCTGAATCATTCCGATAATGCACCAGTGTGTTCTATTCAGACTTGTCTTCTCTGTACCTTGTTCACCTTTGTCTGACCCCCATTTTTTCTCTTGAGCTATCATCATCACCACCCTTTATATTAAGACTGCAGAAGATACTTCCTTTAATAATACATGGGGGTAAACCTGGACCCTTGGCTCTCTCCTTCTGTACAGTACAGATAAATGTACAGATAAAGGAGAAATCCTACAAGTAGCATTTTTTTTAAATAAAACTTTATGTTGCTGTTGCTCTTTAGTTTTCGCAATGAACCCAGAACTTTATTGGCCTGGTGTTAAAAATTAAGAAATCTAGAATATATATTTATAAGGAAAGGAGAAGGAGTATATGTACTTTTGATAAGGTAAAGCAGTGTTGAATTTCAGAGTACCACTTTTAATCTTCAAACTTTCCTTATTTTTTGAGTGGGCAATGGCTACTATGGTCATAACTCAGATTCTTTAATTTCTGAAATAACTATATTATTGGTACTTAGGTGTATATTTTGTTTACGTTTTTATCAGCCAGCAGTAAGACTGTTGAATACTAAGGGATTTTGAAAGAAAAGAGAAAAAAAATAGATTGCTTCACCTAAGACAAATAAATAGTTTTTGTAAATTTACTATTTTGGATGACTAGTAGTTAGCTACTGTAGTATTTTTATAGCATTGGAATATTTTGTGTCATGTAAACTTCATTTCTGGAACACACATAAAAAAGCTTATAATATTCCATAAATATTGAGAAATGTTTAGGTTTTAAAAGATCTGATCATAGTAATAATTATATAACATACTTTACCCTATGTTTGTTTTTAAAATTAAATCGTGATGTTCAACTTGTCTAAAATATTTAAGTCATAGTATAGATTTTTTTTGCCAAATTTATGAGTGCATAAATCATACTATGGAGAGGTCATAATAGAATAATTGTAGGAATAATGAATCACCTTTCTGGAATTTTCAGCTTTGAAATAAGACTGATTTTATTTGTAAAAAAGTCAGAAGAATAGAGACTTTTTTAAAAAGAAATTTAAATCTAATACTTAGTCTACAGAACAGTCCCAACTCCTACCACTCAAAGTGTGATTCTCAGACTAGGAACATCACCTGGGAACTTTTTGGAAATTTGGAATTTTACAAGACTATATCGGAGTCTGCATCTTAACAAATCCCCAAGTCATTTACATACATATTAAAGTTTGAGAAGGTCTAGACAGTGGCCAAACATCTACTTATCTTCCTTAGTCTTTTTATAAACTGTTGGAATTATTGCAAAGTTAAGAAAAGGCATAAATATACTTTGGAAAATGACAGGCCTTCAGGAGAGATGGGGGAGGGATAGGGAGTAAAGGGTGAGAGGTGCTGGGAAAGAGGAGTCATTGCCAAGTAGTGCTTGTCTTCTGGCATCCACCCTGTGGGAAGTAGGAAGTGGTACTTGCTGCTTCTTTAATTCAGTTATTTATCTACTGCTATCAAAGGCAAAATTAGTTTTCTTTGAGGAACCTGAGGGTGGTATACTATCAAAGCAGAATAAAACTTGGTGGAGTTCACAGGATTACAAGAGCTGAAACTTTTCTTAAAGTTCTCTTCGTTCAGCCTTTATCAGGCAGGAAGTAAGCACAAAGATCACACTGCCAGCGATGGGGGCAGAAATGACATTCTCATATAGTAATCGAAGAAAGCTAGTGACTGGTACAACTGCAAATCTCACAGTGTGAACAACTGAAACATTCCATCACCTCATCTCCCATAGCACTTTCAATTTTAGAAAAGTCATTAATAGGAGAATTATTAGAAAATCCAGAGAAAAATTCAAACAGTATCATAAAACCTCAAAACATGGAGCCTCTCCAGTTTGTTTGCTTCTTGGGTGAGTGAAGGGAAAAGCGAAGGGAGCGAAATTTAGAGGGTCTATGATTTCATCTGTTTTCTCAAAAAATTCTAATAGTAGTCCTGTAAGATATTATTATTATTTGTATTCTTTATATTAGTAAATGTAAGCTTACAGTGTTAAAACAGTTTCTCTAGGTTTTAGACCCCAGGTTTCTGGCACCGAATCCAGCAATTTTTCCACTACCCTACATTGCCTTTTGAGGTCACTGAAAAACTAGAAACAATTTGATGCTTTTAATGATGCTGATCTGATAAGCTAAATGGGTATTATTATAAATGAAAGGGATTAAATATCATCAATTATCAATTGGTTAAATAAAATTTACCAATTTTACTCACATAGAATTTCTCCTTTCCTTAATATTTGGAAAGATGTTCTGCAATAGACTATTTAGACGAATAGTCATAAAACCACTTTGTCAGTATGGTCTAATTGCTTACGAACTTTATACATATTCATAATTTAATATCTAATTGGTTCTCCTTTTATTTGAGTGAAACTAAGCACATGTTGGCAATAGATACATGTCTTTGGCCAACTTTAATTTGAAACATAGAATTTTTCACTTTCTTAATATTTTTTTTTAACACAGACATGAATTTAATTCGGTATCACTTTATACCTGGCTAAACACATGTTCAGTTTGGGGGCAACTGAGCATCACCAACAAAACTACAAGATCCTCACCTGGTCTATAACCTCTTAAATCAATTACCTGAACACTATGGTGCTATGAAAGCAACTGCCACAGAATTAGAACAAAAAAGAAAAAAAAATCTAAATTTCATCGCACTGAAACATTTTAAAAATTATTTTTATAAAGTTGTCACCCATCCATTCTATTCTACTTAGATTTCCTTATACTCAATTTGAACATTGCAGTTGTGTTCCAATGCATTTGAAATTTACATTTTCTGACAATAAGCGCATATGATCACATTTCTTTCTGAACATTCAAGCAGCTATATACAGTGTAAGAATCTAATTTTAGGACAGAGCACTTATGCTCAACAAACACTATGCAACAAAGAAAAAAATAAGGGAGCAAAATATGATGCTAAAAATAAGTCTTGTTTTTCATGTGACTGAGCAAGTTGACTGAAAAAATGAATTCAATATCCATCTGTATCAAATGTTTCCCAGAGTCACAAGATAAGGGATTTTTTTCAGTAGGTAAAATATGTTGGACTGATATTTACTGAAATCACAGAAGCTTATATTTAGACTTTACCTAACACCTCCTCCTTTTACCTTCATCAGAAAGCAGGTAAATGGCAATATAATTTCAAGGTAAGTAATCTATAATGGCAACCCAGCCATTTCCCTGTGTAGCACTCCTAATAAAAACAGTGACTCAATTTACCTTTAGAAGGCTGTGTATATCTGACTAGTGTTACCTTTCCACATTCCCATTGACCCATAGCTGTGGTTTCGTATGTAGACTCAATTAGTGAATAGGAATTTCAATAGTTTAGTATTGTAATTTTAGTTCTTGTTTCTGAAACATTTACACTCATTTTTTTTTTTAGAATACTCATATTCTGTTCTAATGAAACACAGTTCACCATGTCAGGAGATCATACTTAATATTTTGAATAACAACTTCATTATATATTACTGTTTAAATAATTATTATTTCATACTTTATCAATAGGGGAAATCTTACTGCCTTTGCTATTGAATATAACATTGTTTTTGCTTATTATATATAACAATCGAGTTTCATTTAAAATTTTTAACTTTCTAAACTAAATTTTAGTAAGGAATCTTTTAAACTGAAGCCTGTATGATTGATTGGTTCTTTAACCGACGAGGCCGTCACTTCTATTCATTCATTAAATTATCAAGTTGTTCACTTAGTGCTCTCTAATAAAGAAGATGCAAAAGTATGACCTAATTTTATAATTCTTACTTTGTCATTAAACTCGTTTTCTTAGTCTGAGGTCACTTGGCTTTCAATGGTAATTATCTTTTCAAAAGGGTAGATTTAGGGATACTCCATGCATGACACATCCTGTCTTAGATAGCAAAACATATGTATATGTTTAAAGACAGGAATTATTTTCTTATACATCTTTAAATAGTATAATTCAAATTTTGTAAATCCCAGAAAATACTAATGTTTTATACTTCAAAGGAAAATGATTAAGTAAGGTTATAAACAAAAACCAATCCTGGCTTAGGGTTCATCTTACCTTGTTTTCCAGCCAATATTTTTTTTTTTTTCAACGTTTATTTATTTTTGGGACAGAGAGAGACAGAGCATGAACGGGGGAGGGGCAGAGAGAGAGGGAGACACAGAATCGGAAACAGGCTCCAGGCTCTGAGCCATCAGTCCAGAGCCCGACGCGGGGCTCGAACTCACGGACCGCGAGATCGTGACCTGGCTGAAGTCGGATGCTTAACCGACTGCGCCACCCAGGCGCCCCATCCAGCCAATATTTTAAATAAAGCAATAGGGAAAGATATTCGGCAGTATGCTTCATGTCAGCCTGTATGTCACATTACCTTCAAAACTGAATTAACATGACAGTCCTCCAAAGTTGTGAGAGGCATTTGCAACAAGTACGATAAGGGCTGATATGCTTAATAAAAAGTTTTTCATAGAAAATAAAAAGTATACCTAATATAAAACTATGCAAGGTCTTGAATAATCAGCACAGGAGAAATATTTAAATTAACTTTCTCTTTCATTGTCATTGGCTATTTAGAGCTATCAGAAATACGTAAATAAAAAAAAATCATTTCACATGTGTTCTTATATTTATTTCTCTATCCTGTCTGTGTCAAGAAATGTTTTTAATGGAACACACAACACTGGTGTAGATGTAGTAAGACTGACACCCATGCAGTATCCTAGCATATAATAAGCATGAGAAATTTAGCTGCTACTGCTATTATTACAAAACAAGTATCGTAGATTTTTTTTAAACTTTGCTAGTATGTATTAAAAGGTTTATACCTTTTGATCTTGTGATTTCACTTCAAGAATAATTTCTAAATAAGTGACTATACATGTGGAGAGAGATGTTCAGAGGTGTTTATGAAAGCATTATTTATAATAGCTCCAAATTGGAAAGATACTCCCCCAAATGGAAAAGGGAAAGGATTTTTGGCAAATCTACTTTGTAGAAATTGTGTAATTCTTATGTTTTTAGATTATTTGAATACAGAATAAGAAAGATCATGATAAAGTGGAAGGATATTTCATTAGATGAATATAAATTTGCATAATATGAGCACTAAAAATAACTAGAAAACACATAAAATATTAATCATTGAGAAACACTGAGAAAAAATAAGTAAACTACACTTATTTTTCAAACAAATGAAAACTCAATGTTTTTTTGGGTTTTTTTAAATAAAAAATACTTTTTTATCCCAATGGGATTATTTGAGATTTCTAATTTTTCTTCTGGCTTAATGGCTTTAAAAAAATGTTAACATTTATTCATTATTGAGTGACGAAGCATGACAGAGCATGAGCAGGGGAGGGGCAGAGGAGGGGGAAACACAGAATCCGAAGCAGGCTCCAGGCTCTGAGCTATGAGCACAGAGCCCAACACAGGGCTCGAACTCACAAACCATGAGATCATGACCTGAGCTGAAGTCAGAGTCCCAACTGACTGAGCCACTTAGGCACCCCCTTACTGGCTTTTCAGAAGTACCAGGAGTGAAAGTTCTTTGAATGTTTTTCATGGTCACTCATGTGATAAACACTTTAGGGGAAATATTATAATAGTATTTTTTATGGAAAATTTTATACTGTATTTATGCTCTGGAGTTATATTTCCTGAGAATAGGTAAAGCAAGTTTTGTTTTGTTTGAATTCAAGGAAAACTTTATAATTCATTTTTCGTTTTAATAAAAGATGAAATTCACAATCACTAACACTGAAGTCTTTGATGTTAACATGACATTTACCAAGAAAAATTTATTATGAAAAGAAACATCACTGAAGATAGAGGATTATCAAGTTTAGGAATTTTCAACAGTATAGATAGGAAATTCAAGTTTGGCTAAATATATATATATATACATACACATACACATACATGTACATATAAAATCTTAAATATAAATTATATATATGACAATCATATATGATAATATATACGTTATCCTTTGTAGATTTATAAATCATTTGTCTACAATTTTACTATAGACACTAAGTCTATGTCTTGAAATAGAAAATCCAATGATTTGTGTCCATTAAGCAGCAAAAGAAATGTAGTTTAATTTTAACAGAATTTATTTTCTGCATTGGCCTTTCATAAGTGTTTCAATCAGAACTTATAAAGAGCCTCCTGTGGGCAGGCACTAGGCTTGATGTATATAGTTATAGTTCCTGGCCTCCCTGCAGCTAATGCTCCTGAGGAGGAAATAGACTGAAAACAAGAAACAAATTAATTACAAATTGTGTTTGGAGAATTAGGTCAAATTAAGAGCCCAAGTGGAGCTGACCTTTTCTTTTTCCTCTCTTCATTAACTTGCTAATTGACATTTAGATGAATTCGGCAATGCACATGTGCAACACTTTTAACACAGGTCAGCTGCATGAAAACATGGTGGAAACAATTTGAGTACCATACTGTACAAAGTAAAGCAAAGCATTAAATCAATATATTCTCCCCTGGATTCTTCCCTGGCATCTGTTCAAGTTTAGGGCAAAGGAGTGAGGAACTCACAAACCATAACTGAAAAAACTCTGGGTATTCAACAATTTTGAATATCTACTCACAAAATAACCCACTTATCACTATAAAAAAATATTTTTATCACTAGAGTGAACATTGAGAATATACCTTTTCTGTCCAAAATAACCTTTTGCTCAAAATGTTTCAACATCTGATCTCAGGCTCTGCTCCATCTTCCCAGTCTTATCTTCATTTGCTCCTACTTAATACAGTTGATACTAAAGTCATCTAAAAGGATGTGGCTCTTAGCTCCATGGATGCAATTATTATGACGTGTGCCTTCCATCCTTACCCAGTAGAAATTGTATGTTGCCAAGAATGATTGATTTATTACTGTCTTTGTACTTGATTTTGTCATTATTCATTATTTTCTTTGTCAAACAGACCCACACTCTTCTTCACATAATCACCCAGTCCTGTCTCTCAGTAAGCAAAGTAGCTGATGGCTCCCAGAAGCCCACTGTGGAAACATGTAATGATAGCCCTTTGCAAAAATGGCTACTAAGAAACTATACAAGAATGGAAGTTTTTAGAAATATTTTTGAGAATCCTACTGATTACATTCTCTAATAAGTCTTGTAAATTTGTTTTGCAGACTGTTAAATTTATTTTACTCTTTGTTATGTTGTTATTGAAATCTAGAAATTCTTTAAAATGTACTTAAGAAAAATCTTTATGTGCTATTTCTCCACGGAGTTACTTTTCTGTCTTTTACTTTTAGCGGCTTATTAATTTGGAGGCTGACTATATTAAGAAGTGTTTGGTCAATTATTAATAGACATTTTCCAGTTTTTACTTTATTTCAAATATTTATATATGCATAAATATAATTAATGGAATACATTATGACATATTAGCTTTCTTAGGCTAACTATAGTCATGTTTATATAATAGATTTTGCATTAGAGCTAAAAATAATCAATTTAAAAAAACATAGCCAAAACTATGGATTGTTTTGGGGACATTAAAATTAATTAATCTTGTTAATTTTTTATTCAGATACTTCCATTGTGTGCAGATTTAGGGTAGCTTTTCTAGAATTTATTATTTTAACCTGAAGCTTTAAGGAAATGCATTTTTGAAAACTAAAATGTAATTTTCAGTAAGTTTATAACATAAATTATATCTAAGATTTTCTTTGTGGTTGGCTAAGTGATACAATAAAAGCTTTTTAAAAATTATACCTTTTATCACCTGTGTGATTTGTGAATATCTTCTCAGTAAGCAATGAAAAGAATCGTTATTCAGTTTAAGTCAAAAAACCAGTATGGAATTCTTATAAAGAGTGCAAATAAGAACATGTCCTAGTTCTTGATCTTAAGGGGATTATCGTCCTGTAAATAAAGGACATTACATTGTGCAATAGCTTCCTATGAGAACAGATGGGAAGTTAGGGCATTATTCTGGTTCGAATGAACCAGTTCAAGTTGTTAGTAGAAGACACAATGGAGCTTGGAATGCTCAGTGACAAGGCTGAATGGGGTATGGAGACGAGTGAAGACAAGGGGCATTATTTACATTAGAACTACATTCGAGACGTGTTAGAAAGCTGGGAAAGTTTGGACGTTTTGCACAGAGAACTTGTGTACAAAGTAATTTACATGTATTATCTTAGTTTGTTTTCAAAGCCTACCTGGCAGTGTAATGCCCAAAAGGGGTCTTCTTAGAGTTAACTTGACACTTAGTGTCCCAAGTTTATTTACATAATTCTAGGGCAGAAACCACGACTTGCTTCTGTCAGCAGACCCTGCAGCAGTTCATCTAGCCTTAGGGGAGCTAGCTCTTCAACAGGTGACAGCCCTCTGTGAAGGGATGAGAGCCATATCAGGGTGGTGTGGCAACCACCCTTGAAGCACTGAACACGTATGTATGTAACCACTCCATAGGCCCAGCTCTGAGGAACCCAAAAGAGTATGCAAAACTACAAGCCTTGGTGCTTAGAGATGCCCAGGATTTGGTTTCCTATCAGGTGTTTATAATGCGGCGTGTCAGATACAGATGCAGTTTATCATTCAGAGGTTATTTTTAATGTTGCCTAGAAACATGTTAACATTGTTACCCTTATCAGATCACTAAGGGGGGAATCACAGTTATATAGGTGAATAAAGGTTAAATTTGTTAAGCAGATGGGAAAAGAGCATTTTTAAATACTCATATGTATAGTTAAGCATTTTCTGATAAAGAATCGGGTCCTCAGAATGATTTGGCAGCTTGCCCAAGTGTTCATGGCTGGTAACTGGGGCAACAGGAATTCAAACTGAGGTCTACCTGACCCTAAAAGGTCTGGTCTTTCTACTGCACTACATTAAAAAGGAGAGGTTTTTGGTGAGTTCTTTGTTATCTTTACAGTGGTGGCTTTTGACTATTAACGAATTCCTTCAAAGAAAATACTTTTTGGGAAAATATACTAATATTGTGTAAATTATCATTATGTACTTGATAAGCTGATCCTTAAAGTCACATTTAAGAAAAATCTAATGGAAGCAATCAAGGCTAAATTGCTTTTTTTGAACGAGGACATGTATATACGAAGGACCTCAGGTAAGTAACAATAAAGAATATTTTGTTGATTTTAATGAAAATTTTCTAGAAAAAATGTTTTGTTTTTCAAGTTGGTTGCTGGTTCATTAGCCAACAGCATAATTTCTAGCATCATAAGCCATCTTCTGGCATCATCATCCATCTTCTTGCCTATATTTTGCCATTTCATTTTCTCTCTCTTTTTAGTATAAATAGCTTGATTTCATGTATTGAAAGAGCAACAAAGGCCTCAATCTTGAAATCTTCTTCACGTTTAATAGCCTTGTGCTTTTAATTTCCTGCGTGTTGTCTATTAAGCATCCCCACAAGCCTATTTTCCATCCCATCTCTTCTCAGGACAGTGCAGTCCAGGGTATTTGCAGTCCTAATCCAAACAAATTACAACTGTCCAGGCAGTGTTTCTCCACCATTTTTATTTCATGCCCCCTGTTTTTCTTTTCTTTTTTTTTTTTTTTTTTTGAGAGAGAGGGTGTGTATGCACACAGGGGAATGGACAGAGAGAATCTTAGTCAGCACAGACCCCTATGCAGCTAAATCTCAGAACTGTGAGATCATGACCTGAGCCAAAATCAAGAACTGGGTGCTGAATTGACTGAGCCACCCAGGTGCTCCCTCCACATTTTTAAAATCCAACTTTCAATGTAATATCAAGATCCACCCCCCACTTCCCCCAAAAAGACTTGTCGACCTTTAATTTTGGTATTTGCAACAAAAGTATAATATGTGCTTTTTTCAAGATATGCCGGCAAATCACCTGTCATGTTCAAACACTTTTCTTCAGGTTGGGAGTTTTTCCATATAAGAGGATTCTAGGCATTGCCCATGAAACTGAGCAGAAATTTATATAATTTATGTGCATAAGTCAATATGCATAAAACATGTGGATTTAAAATGTATGTTTGAAAAGTTTAAAAGTATGATTTCAAAATATAAATGTGAACTTGGGGCTCCTGGGTGGCTTAGTTGGTTAAGCATCCAACTCTTGTTTTGGCTCAGGTCATGATCTCATGGTTCCTGAGTTTGAGCCCTGCACCAGCCTCTGTGCTGACAGTGCAGGGCATGCTTGGATTCTCTCTCTCTGTCCCTCTTTCTTTCTCTCTCTGTCCCTCTCCTGCTCATGCTCTCTTTCTCGCTCTCTCAAAATAAATAAAACCTTAAAAAATTATATAAATGTGAACTCAAAAGACAAAATATGTGATGACTGGTTCACATGGTACAATTACTGAAATTACATTTCAGCATTTAGGTACTGAGAGGATGCTTATTAATGAAAATCATTATTATGCAGAAAGTAAAATATAGATATAAGATTTTAAAATATATGACCATAACATCCCTTTTTATATTTGGCACTGACATTTTTAATATGCTTAAAAATGAAAACCAAAATATGGTGAGCATACTATCAAGTTCTTTGTTGCTATGATGATCATTCTTCTACACTGAATGTCTCATAGGCACAGATACTATGGTGTGTTTAGTATTTGAAATGGGAACATCTCTAGCAGTTTTGTTCATTTGGGTCACAGCTGTGACATCTCTTTGCATGTTTACCAAATGGTTACTGAAGAACACACGCCTAAGAAAACGAAGGCTTTGTGAAAGCATGTTAATATTTGCAGCCCTCAAGTGAACTCAGAGCTCACAAATGGGCTTTTTGCAAAGGAGCCTGAATTCTTGGCAATGCATGATAAAGGTCAGCCAATTTCCTTAACCATCTGCAGATAAAGGTGCATTAGACAATGATGAAACTGTAACACTAAAAGTTATATAATAATTCAGAGCCACATGCACAGTTTGATTCACAAACATATAGATCACTGGGTTTACAGTAAAAAAATAAGGGGTTTTTAAAAGAGATTTAATCTGATGAGCTAGTGAAGTTCAAGATAAAATAGGTTGCACTGATTATTGGTTATCTTTTACAGAGACTCACCTTGAGGCATGTTAACAGTAACCAATGCCTCGATGAACCTTCCGAAGAAGACAAAATGGTGCCTACCATGCAGGACTGTAGTGGAAGCAGATCCCAACAATGGCTGCTAAGAAACATGACCTTGGGGGCATGAAGATCGTTTCCCCAAAGCCGTGGAAGTGTCTACACTTTTGTTTTTCCATTATTTCAATTAGGGAAAAATATTAACTTTGCTGAGTGGGAAGTTTTAAAATCCTTTTAGTATTCTAAAATACAGTTGTTTATAATTCATTTTTAGGAATGTTTGCTTATTTCCCTACTAAAATTTGTATCTGATCAAAGAAGCACATAAAATACATAAATAACAGCAAACTGTTATTAAACATCAGAACAACTTGAAAAAGAAATTGTGTTTGCTTTAAAAAGAAATCTTTACTGCCCTCATCTCACAAGATTAGTCAGGGGCTTGTTTTAATTTTGTTCTTGTCCTAGTGATTGAAAGAGAAACAATGTAAATGCCTTATGAAATATCTTCATTAGGATAGAGTATCAAATGTTTTTAAAACTCACTCGGTTTCTAATGGACCTTCATGGAAACATGTTGAATTTCTGTGTCAACAAGGCCACGAAATTATTTCTGAGCAGTGAATTCATCTTACAAAATAAGTTTAAATTTTGTAGGAAAAAAATTAAATTGGATGACTTAATTAAATTGGATTGACTTCTCACAGAGTCCTCATAAAAGCATCACAGTTACACAGAATAGAGGAGAGTTTGAAAGTTCAATTTAAAGGGCATGAAATCAGAAGAAACTAGTTAGGCATTGAGGGGGGCAAGGTGAAGCTAAGGTGAAAAAAAATAAATCATTTTAAAAGATATTCTGTTTGGGTTGCAATCACTCCTAACATAGTTTGAGCATAACCATCATCTTGGTCCCAGAGTTGATGCCAGAAACTCAATTCTTAACCACTGCCTCTGTGTCGCATAAACTACATAAACCCTTTTCACTCTAGAGCATGACTTGTCTCTTAAGCTATACAGAATTGTAGGGAAGGGTAGAGTATTATCCATAATTTTTAATTCTATTGCATTTAAAAAGATTCTAGTTAGGTCACTATTACCACTTTAACTTCATGTTTTAAAAAACAATGCAGTACTATCAGAATTTCATTGCCATGCAACAGTACCTAAGGTTTTCATCATCAGGGGAATGAACTCAGTAAACATCCATTAAACTTTTGTTCTAATTAAACTGCTTAAAGTCACTTGCCATAAACTGTAGTTCAAGAGCACAATCATAACTAGGCTAGCTTCACATGTTCTTTTTCCATCTTAAAACTCTTTGTGTTCAAAATCCATGAGTAGAAGACGTGAAAAGGAAGGGAAATCTATCTGAGATTTGTGCTAGTAAGTTTTAGTATCTGATACCATTTAAAATGACCGTAGAGTTGCTCAACATATCTTATTCATTAGAAGTACACTTGGCTGCTTAAAAGAAATTTGGGGGAAAAATGAAAGCATCCTCTGGAGTGGCAGATGCTACATCTCTGGCCCTCATCTTAAAAATCTCAGAGAGATTTTTTAATCAGTTTTTCTACACATAAACCCTCTGTTTTTGCCTCTCTCTCTCTCTCTCTCTCTCTCTCTACACACACACACACACACACACACACACACACACACACTCACACACACAGCTTTATAATGAAAAGGAGGACACTTTCTGAAGGCCAGTAAACTCTTGTATGACTTTCTTAGCTAGCATCCCTTTCTCTTTTGGCTGTATACTGGTACAAATCTAAAGAAGATTTCTACAACCTGAAGCATTTCAGGTTTACTCCTTCAAGTGTACATACATACCCCTTACCTCACGGTGTCTTGGAATCCCTGATCTCCCAAAAATTATAAACAAAAGTTTGACTGTTGGGGCATAATGTTTTGAGAAAAGAATCTATAGCTTCCAGCAAACTTCAAAGGAACTATGACTCCCAAGAACCAGTGAACCACTGCCTTAAATTGATAGTGTCCTCACAAGACAACCGAAGCCTGAGTTAACAATTACATTTTCCATTTTGCTCTCTTTGCCTCCTGTCTTGACTAAAATACAGTAAAATGTCCCTGCACTGTGTTCTTCCTTAAACTTGAAAAGCTCAAACACTCAAGGATTCCTTATGCTATCTGTTCCAATTATGGATTTGCCAATAAAAATGCTTAGGTTATCTACAAAGTGGACAATGACAAATTTTTAAAAATACAGCTGCTCCACAGAAACTGAATTTGACCCGCTGTGGCAGCATTTTTAACATATGAAAGTCCATTATATAGCAACAATACAGGAAAAATTAAAACTGTAAATTTCATGCCACAGAAGATTTTCAAAGAACACTCAGATGGTTTAAACACATTGTATCACAGGGTCTAATAAAAAAGGCATAAAATGTTATAAAACACCAAAACCCTGAAAACAATGACTAACACTCAATTTAAACAAAAATACTTATTGTATGCAGTACAGAAAACTAAAAATGACAGTTGGATTCACAATACATGTTATCTGTGGGGCTAGACTAATAGATAATTTCAAATGTTTTCAAACTTCCCCTTCTAAAGTTTTCCCCACCACACTGAATGCCAATTCCAACCTTCCCGATGTTCAGATCAAAAACCTTAAGTCACTTGATTCTCTGTTCTTTCAACTTTCATCTAATCCATCAGCAAGTTCCCTTGATTCTATCTCTGAAATATAACCAGAAACCAAGGACTTACCACGACATCCACGGTGTGCCACCACCTCTAACTTTTTAAATTGTGATAGGGTTGTAATTTGGTTCCCCGATTTCCCAGCCCTTGCCTCTAACAGTCTCTATCAAATACAACAGCCATAGTGATTTTGTTAGACATAAATTTGGTTGGGTCACTTCTCTGCTCACGACCCTGCAAGGACTTTCCATGTCTCTCTAACCAAACTTCTTACGGTGTTCTTCAAGTTCCCTGGTGAACTACACCTCTGAACTCACGCATGCGCGCTTGATTCCACCCCCCCCCCCCCGCAAGAGCACTCATTTCTGACTGCATCTGCTCAAGTGCCCCCTTACTTGCTCCACTCTGGCTGCCAAGCAAGTGTCCCTGCTATTGTTTGGCTCCCTGTGCCCCACAGAGTTCTCTCACCTCACTTTCTTTAGGTGTCTGTCCAAATATCTCATCAGTAATGCAAACTCTTCTCCCCCGTGTCCTCCCAATCCCGTGTGTTCTCTGACAAACTAAATTTGCTTCCTTATTTTCTGTCTAACCTTTCACGTCTCCCCACTCCCCAACATTCTCATTACACACCCTAGAATATAAACCCCCTAAGTCCAGTTTTTGCCAGTTTTATTCACTGTGGTATCCCCAGCATCTAATATAGTTCTGGGCACAAAGTAAGTATTCTTTAAATATTTCTTGAATTAATGAACTGAAAAATGTGTGTTAAAGTTGCTAAGTGCTACTGTATCATATTTTTTGCACAGCATTTTAAATTTTAAAATAAAATCTAGTAATATATTTAGACAAGATTTGCATAGCTTTGTCTCCAAATGATAATTTTCTTCCTAATATTCTTTACATTAAAGTATGGACTATATTTTGTTCTCTATGGTAAAATATCCTGCCTTATGAAAGTGAAATATGGCAGATTATAAACATGCTGCTATATTATTTAAGTTGCTTTATTAAGATAAAAATTTTTATTTTTAGTTTTTGGTTGTATTCAATGGCTACCTGAAGGAGTTTCCCCCCCCCCCCCCCCTTAGAGTAGAGATGTATCAGCCTCTGAAAAATCACATGTATTTTCATGGTTTCATAGGAGCTATGACTTACTTTCTCGGTGCAAGTCTATGAACAAAACACAAGCATAGTAACTTTGAGAGGAATTTAAGATGATCTATTCCTCGCTTCTTCATTTACAGGTAATGAGACTGACATCCAGATATGTAATGTGGCTCGCCCAGGGATCAGATAACCATAAGCGGTGTTGCCAAGACTCATCGTTGTTAATATAACCTATTATTGTCTTCCATTAAAAAGCACTCAAAAAAGTAGAAAGGGCACAACAATGAGAAAATGTCTTCATTAAATATTTTGTGATATGTACATTGATTCCTTAGAGATATATAACTTCTCACTACCTTTCATATTTAAGTAAGCTTAGTTCTATAAAATACCACCACAGGAAATAAAGACCTGTAGCAACAATAAAGAAATTAACAGGAAACAGTAGGATTCCAGAACATCCTGGCATTATTGGGCAAAATGGGTTTCAGGGAAGCAAGCCTCTTAAGAAGTAATGGAGCATACCCTCTCCTCACTTATGTTTTCCTTATAATTATGTTCCACTTAAAAATGATTGTCCTATAGCTTGCACAGAGAATTAGAAGATCTATTACTGTGAGCATCGGTAGATTCTAGGCTATGCAGGCTTCAAGTCAGCAGGGTAATCACTAGAGATTTCTCTGCTTCCCAGTGGAGCTCCCTAGACTCCAGTAAACACCACCCATAAATTCGATTTTGCCATGGTTCTTGGAAGAAGCCTAATAAATAAAAGGTGGGGGGAGCAAAGAGAGAGAAAGAAAATGAATAACTACAACCATAAAACAATGGGAATGATGTTATCTTTTTTTTTTTCTTAGTGGGAACTTAAGAGAATAGTAGGAATTGGTTCAGTAAACCTCAAAATATTGGCTGCCCACCTACATTGCTTTTTACCACTTGAGAAATGATGACTGTATGTAAATCACAACCATTTTATTTGTATCTTATTTATAGATGTTCTGCCTAGACTCAGAGGAGGCAAAACTTATATGCATTCATAAGTCATCGAGTATACTCATTTAACAAATAGGAAGATGTAAGAAATTTAAGATCTTAACGGATGTGTCATTGTCCACAAGCTGTGTCTCTGCAAAGTGGAGATCTGCACATCTTGGATAAATTTCTAATTAAGTCGAACAGAAAAAATTCAATTAAGTTTGAAAGCAGTTTGTTTTCCAGGATTCAGTCACTACCCACCGCTTTTTTTTCTTATTTTTCCCCAATATGTCAAAGTATGGAATAGGTAAAATCAGAGCTCTTCTGTACAGCACATGAACTCATCTGGTAGGACTATACCACATTCAAAGCGCTATTAAGTGTCAGCTATTGTAGGAATTGAAGGCATTGAATGGACACCTGCAACGTATTTTAAATAGTTTGTGTGCATGTGTCCAACTTTTTTTTTATATTGTTCAATAAATTCTAAAGGCAATTTTCATTGTATTTGTTCACAAAATCTCTCTGAAATCCTAGTGATGAAGGGCAGATCTTTTGTTAACTATCTTTTTAGATAAAGACCGCTTCTACGTTAACCAATATCATCATGATATAGAGTTATTTTGTTTTTGTTTTTAGTTAGGGAGAACAAATCACTTAATACTAGGTTTTTAATGAGTTCGAATGAGAGTGGAACATTAGATGATTAAGGCTAGATCTATAATGGTTTAAAAAATGAAATCTTCCTCATGCATTTAATTTGGTGTAAAAAGGAATGTAAGCTGCTGCTTGCTTTCAGTTCTACTCTCCACTAAAAATAGCACAAGTGAAAAAAGAACTTGATGATTATATGATTTTTATTTTTTTGGAGCTTTTGTTTGTTGTTCAGTGTAGCCACAGCTAACGTGAAATAATCTTAAAAATGGTTTAGATATATGCTTGGCACATGGTTCTTTAACATTTATAAAAGTAGCTTGTGCATAAAGAATTACACATTTTAAATATTGTAAGCATTACTAAACGGTATAATTGTTCTTTTGCTATAAATTTAAATATTTATACATTTTTGTAGAATTAAAAAAATACCAATTTAGTTTTCTGCTACATGCTGTCTTTTTAAAAAAAATTGTTAGCATTTTAAACAAACAAGTTCAGTGTTTCATGCTTATGCTCCATTTTGTAGATTATTTAAATAAATGATTAAGTGCCTATGGATATCTCTTAGCAGTAAGAAAATATTGTGATCCTACAATTTTGACAGCAAAAAATATATAAAATAGAAACATTAAAATGTGCATGATTTGAAGAATTTATCATTTTATTTTTCTTCTAAAATGATTTGAAATTGATATTTTTTTTCTTTCTGGTTTATAAAAATGAAACAGGAAAGCTAAAACGTTTCATATTATATGATGAAAATTTGGGGCGCCTGGGTAGCTCAGTCGGTTAAGCGTCCGACTCCGGCTCAGGTCATGATCCTGCATTTCTTGACTTCCAGCCCCACATTGAGCTCTGGGCTGACAGCTCAGAGCTCGGAGCCTGTTTCGGTTTCTGTGTCTCCCTCTCTCTCTGCCCCTCCTCTGCTCGCTCGCTCTCTCTCGCTCTCAGAAATAAATAATAAAACATTTAAAAAAAGAAAATTATTCTTCAGACTGATGTGACTCATGGCAAATTCCTTGCTTCTGACACTGGAATCCTAGACGACCTTCTGTCAGGGTTAGGAGGGAAGGTGAAGAGGCTACCCCTTCCAAGGATAGTATCTCCCAGGATCAACCCTGCAATCCTAGTCACACACAGACTCAAGGGAGAGAGTTATCGCTTCATTTGCTAAGCTAAAAGAAAGAAGGAAGAAAAAAAGGGAGGAGAGAAGGGAGGAGGATGGGAGGATTCTAACGCTAGTTTAATATTTTATTTTATTCTGAAGAAAACTCACCTAAAATATCGTTCGCATGATTCGGAAGCTGATTGATTTGCAAACACCATGAATAGCTCATTAACTTTCCAAAAAGTTTTCTATGTTAGTAAGAGGAAAGTACGTCGTCTAGACTTTGTGTCTCCCGCACCCTAAGAAGTCCCTTCTTGGCTTTCTGTACCCAGGCGGGACTCTCTGTTAAACCGGCTTTCTGTTTTCTTACTCTTGCCCAGCAGCACAGCCTTGCATTTCAAGCACTAACCAGGCTAACCAGGAAAGCAGCTCCTAGTAAAGCAGGTAGTCCTGTACCTTACCTGCTTTGCTTTGCTTCAGCGCCTGGTAGCAACAAAATGTGGGCTCTTCTGCTCCACAGCGGCTCCTTCCTGCGTCCTCAGTGGAGGAGCTATTTGCTGGCCTCTGATAACTCCCTCTTTACTGACGTAACGATTATGTTTTGCCACGTGGCAGAGGATATTACCAGGCTCAGCTTCTACCATCGGAAAGAGTTGGCAGAGAATCGACTGAATTTCTGCTGACAAATCTCTTCACCAATTTCGTGGAGCGGAAACCTAGATAAACACACAAACGCCTGTTCATAATTTTCTGTTAAGGAGACACGTGAGCCTGGCGCAGCAAGAACCCCGTGCGGACCACGTGGAAACTTGTTTTCCAAGGCGGAGACCAAGAGATGGGCCCTGTCGAAACGATTGAAAACGGTCTTCTCAAGGATGAGTGGCACCTGTGCTCTCGGCGCCTGCCGGGGAGGCCTTCCTCCTTCCTCTCCTCTCTTACTATTGGAGCGCTCCAGAATGCAAGCCTTGGTCATCGTCTCTGATTTTTTTTTTTATAAGTTTACTTATTTATTTTGTGAGATAGAGCACGAGCGGCGGAGGGGCAGACAAAGAAGGAGAGAGAGAATCCAAAGCCTGACGCAGGGCTCAAACCCACGAACCATGAGATCATGACCTGAACCCAAATCAAGAGTTGGAGGAGGTTTAACCAACTGAGCCACCCAGGTGCCCTGGTCATCTTCTCTTAGGTACACTCGCTCCCTTGGGGATTTCTTCTAGAACTGTGGATTTTGGTACCTGCCACAGGCTGGTGTCTACCAAATGTCTCTCCTGGGTCCAAACTCTTTAAAATTCAACTCTCCACTGGACTTCTCCACTGGATGACTAATACGCATACCAAACTTTATGTGTCTGAGACTGAAGTCCTTACTTTACCCGACAAATATGTTCAATTCAAAGATATCTTTCCATCTCAATTGGTGGCAACTCCATTCTGCAGTGACTCAGTCCAACAATATTGGTGTCCTTGGTACCTCCTTCTCAATTAGCAAATCCTGTTGATCCCACCTTCACAATATTTCCCAGGTTCGACCCCTTCTTGACACCTGTGCTACCCCACGCCTGTCAGGGTCATCATCGTGTTTACCACAGTGCGCTTGTAATTGGTTACACCCTTGCGTCTTCCATCTGTTCTTACCAGAGAACCAGAATGATGCTGCCGGATGTAACCCAGTATGCCTCTGCGCTGCTCAAAACCCCCCAGTGGCTTTCTGTTTTACACAGAATAAACGACTGTGGCCTCACAAGAGCCTAAAAGCCACTGCATGCTTTGACCCCTGTATACTCTCTGGCCTCCTTTCCTACTCCTACCCCATCCTGTTTGCTTCATTCCAGTCACTCCCCTTGCCATTTCTTTGAGCAAGCCAGGCATGCTCTTGGTTTAGGGCCTCTGCCTGGAATACCTGCTCTGAGATATCCACATGCTAATTCTCTCACGTTGATTACAACTTATGTTTTCAGGTGGCTCCCCTTCCCACTTGTTTAATGCATTGGCCTACCTCCCCTCTCTCGCCAAATGAACCAGTCCGTAATCCTGCTTCACCTTTTTGTTCCATAGCACTTATTACCTGCTCACATATTATCTAGTTTACTTATTTATTATTTTTTAATGCTTACTTATTATCTCTTTCTCTCCAACTCCCACCCCTACCAAGCATCCACCACTTGAATACAAGATACCAAAGAGCAGGGATCTCAACATCATTGTGATACATTGCATGTATCTAGGACACAATGCCTAATACATACTAGGCATCCAACAAATATTTGTTGAGTATTGAATTAATCTGCATCTTTTCTCCCCTCTACTGGTGTACTATATTCCTACATGCAGAGGACAAGGGGGAAGCAGAGAGAGAAGGACTTGAATATTTTTCTCATTATTTTTGTGTTGATATTTTAGCTTCCTCTTTACTTTTTAAATGTCCTCCCGTAAGGATTACACTGTCTTTCTTCATTGCAAAACAGTTAATTTTTAAGATAATAAATTTGGAACTTGAGAAAATGCATAATTATATGAATATTACAGTAATTAAATTTGATGTGACCCCGATGGGCATTTTTCCTCTAAAAGAAGCATTGTATTTTGTGATAGGATAATGAAATGTTAGGATGACAGGGCAACACCTGAAATGTAAAAAAAAAAAAAAAAAAGTTGCTATCACAGGCGAACTTTATTTGTACAAATTGATTGTAATTTGTAAGCTTTCTTTCGTTTTTTTTTTTAAGTTTATTTATTTTGGGAGTGCTAGCGAGGGAGGGGCAGAGAGAGAGGGAGAGAGAGAGTCTGAAGCAGGCTCCATGCTGTGAGCATGGAAACCAAAGTGGGGCTCCACCTCATAGACAACAAGATCATGGCCTGAACCAAAATCAAGAGTCAGATGCTCAACCAACTGAGCTATCCAGGTGCTCATCTAAGATTTATTTCTCAAAACTGCGTCCTTAGACATTTCTGAAATGGACTTCAGACATATTCTGAAAACTGCACTTAGACATTTCTAAAGATGTATGTTTATGCATTTAAAGAAAATACATCGTATAAATGTATACATTTCAAATTTTAAAAATACTGAAAGTTAAATTTTCCCTGCCGTGCCCTTCGTTGGGGTCAAAATGTATGTGCACAAGTCTCTGGATGTGGGCAAGTAGATGGACTGTTCCCTATTATATTCCCAGGTCTAAAGTGGTATTACCTCTACACTAGGACTTTCTCTTTTCCATCCTCCTTGGGCAAATCCAGGAAGCTCTAACCACTATGTCACTTTTGGCAACAGGTGAAAGTAGAGGCTCTTGTTAACTGCAGTACAGGGGGAAGACTTGGAAGATCTAATGACAGTTGCTTGCACCTGTCAGAAATCCATTTCAATACCAGTCAAGCACCAGAAGAGCTATTCTTGTTTAGATAACCACAGGGGTCAGTCTTATTTGCCTTGAAATGCATCCTGACCTTCTAACCCTGTAATTAGAGTGTGGTAGGAAGAATACGGATTTTGAAACCAGGTGACTTATATGGCCATTTCACGTGGGCCACACATCTGCAAAGCTGCAAGCCTCCTGGTCCTTATCAGTCAACGTGCCCACCCAGGGCATACCTTGAAGAGCCCTTGGGAGGGTTAGCAATGATTCAGGTAAGTGTTTCTTGAACAAAACGCAAGATACACAGGGCAGGTTTATGCTGTGTCTGGCATGCTCATTGTCAATCCCTCGATCTAGAAGAATAGCTGACACAAAGCATGCTTTTGATGGTTAGGAAATGTCCAAGCATTTCATACTTATCCCTCATTTTCCCACCGTGTGTGGAAATAAGCTTCTGTTTTGCACAATAAGCAGCTAAAAGCCCTGTGTTTATCCCTGTGGCCCCACAATCAGTGGGATAGGATTTAAACTAGAGCACCCTGAAGCAGATTCATTCTGGAATTTAGGAACTTTATGTAAGAAGCCCTTCAGATCAGCTTCTCTGAAAAGAAGCAACATAGATTTGCAGAAGCCCAGAATGCAAACATTTTAAGCTGTTCCTCAGTAGCTACCGAAATACAAAACTCCTTGTGATAAGCTCTACTGATCCCTGATTCTGGGTTCTGCAGATAAATATTTTTAAAAGATGTCCAATGCTGTTAGAGTTATTGCTGCTTTGTTTTTCAAAAGACTTAATTATCAGCAAAGCTCAAGTTAATGTACATGTGCCTATACACGAGTCATTATATAAATTAGTTCTGACCTGAGAAGCTGAAGTTGCCTATAGCCTTGAACTTAAAAATATCATTAACTATTACCAAGGACTAAAAATTAGAACCATTTATTTTGCCCATAATGACTTGTTAGAATATTTTCTGATTAAAAAAAAAAAAAAAACTATTTACAGAGAAAGTCACTAAGTGAGAAACATTTGACTACAGGTACAGTTTGTGATTCTGAAACTATTTGGTTTTGGTCAACTGCCAGATTCTCTTAGAAGATAAAATTTATTGACTTTTTCTTTTATGCTCTGAATTTTGCTAGGAAGCCTAGCATAAGAACACTTGGTGCAAGAAAGTGTTCGCAGCGTGTGTGGTGTGTGTGGACTTGCAGTATGCATCATAATTAAACGTCAAACAGCAGTTATTACCTGATTACTGTCTAATGTCACTATCCAAAAATGAAAGAAAGGTGAAAAGCATCTATTTGCATTTTCTAACAGTTAAGTTTAAATTGACTCATGAAGTCATAAGCTTCAGAAAGGGTAAGGGACCCAAGTAAAGCAAAAGAACTCACCTCATTCTTTGTTCTCCACTCAGGCAGAATGTTTCAATCTGATTCCCCGCCCCCCTCCCTTTCCCAACCAGGATGATGTGCTTTTGGCACTTCGGAAATCTGCCAAGATCTGAGGCAAGGGAAGGTGGGATTAAGGCAAAAAAAGCGGTTGAGAAAAGTAAGTTTAAAAAAAAAAAACGAAGCAAAACTGAAATTCTTATAAATCTCTGTAAAAAAAATATTGTTCTAATTAAAATAACACGCATATGTAAGGAAAATTGTGATCTGCTCACCCAAATGCACTGAAAACAAGAAGGATATAGTAACATGAATCCTTATGCTTATATGCTAGTATTTCATGGTTAGAGAACATGGTTAGAAAATCATTCTCAAATTAAAGCTCTTGAGCTAACATGTAATTAGATAAATCTAGTTTCTGACAGATGCTCTGTGAGGAGACTGCTGTTTGAATATTCAGGTGGTGATGAAATGGGTAGACGGAGAGAAATGCTCACACATTTACTGTGATGTTGACTTATGACTTCCTGCCTACTATAACAACTATTTATTTTATTACTTGAAAATAAGAAGTATCCCCTCTACGTCAAAGCTGTATAGTCAAAAGAAAATGTCTGTGATGTTTCTTCAATATAGTTTGACTCAATTTTAACCTAACCCTCCATAATTATAGTAAATGTGTTTTTACAATAATGTGGTGCATTTGAAAGGACAGCACTGGAGTTGATAGATCCCAAGTGAATTGACAGTGGCAGCATTGGGAAAGTGTCTTAAAAATATTGCTTTCATGGGTCAACTACACCGACCATCCCTACCTCATACCCTCTTCTGATAAGAGGTAGCAAGCCCAAACAACAGGAATAAACACATGATTCAGAATGAGCCAATGGAACTCTCTGTTCCTGGCTGTGGTGATTGTTCCAGAAATGGACCTGTGACAGAAGCTAAGCCAATTAATTTTTTTTTAAGTGTTGTATTTGGACCTATTGGGAAATATTCTCATTTTCTCTAAGAATCAACTAAAAGAGCCTGCGCTCCAGCCTCATGCAGAAATGAGTTGAAAGAAAATACAGAGAATAGAGAATAATGAAAAAGAGTTTAAAGAGTTTGGGGTCATAGATCCAAACATCACTAAATCCAGTCCTATCCTCATCCTTTTTTTTGTTTGACTAATGCATCAATAACTGCCTTTTTTCCTTAAACTAGTTTAGATTAGGTTTTAGGCACATGAAAATAAGATTATGCTAGCTAATCACATAAGCTGGCTGGGTCTGTTTCCTTATTTGTACAGTGTAAATGATAAAATGCATGTCATATATTTCTTTTTTTTTAATGTTTATTTTTGAGAGAGAGGAAGAAAGAAATAGAGTATGAGCGGGGGAGGGGCAGAAAGGGAGGGAGACACAGAATCTGAAGTAGGCTCCAGGCTCTGAACTGTCAGCACAGAGCCTGATGCGGGGCTTGAACTCATGAACCACGAGATCATGACCTCAGCCAAAGTTGGCCACTTAACCAGCTGAGCCACCCAGATGCCCTGTATGTCATATATTTCTTATAAACTGTAATCTATGCAAGTCATCTGACTGTATGTGAGTTAAGAGGGTATACAAAAGAAATTAGTTTTTTCTATCCACTCTTATTTCCAATACACCAAAGAAAAAGAGCATGTAAAACAGACATTATTATATACCCAAGTGACATGCTTACACACCATTAATGTACCTAGAGTTTAAGCTAAATGACAGTGACTTTTTTTCTTTAATGTTCACTGTTTTAGTAAAAAAAAAAAAAAAAGTGGGCTTTAATATCAAAATTTCTCTCAATTGAGATGATTTTTTTAAGTTTTTATAAAGATAAAAATATCTTTTGGACTATATTAGCTACTTTTAAAATGTAATGGCTTCAAGTGTAAAAATGTGTTTATTAAATAGCATCTAAGGTACAGTGATTATAAACTATAATTCTACCCGTTTATAGCCAAAACCTTCACCTCTGTTAAAGTATGCCCTTGGTTATTATAAAGGAAGCCATTATAATTCTGCTTCCCATAAAATAGATTCTCCAAACCTGTAGCATCTAATAAGAAAGTCTTTTTAAAAGTTTTCTTTTAAGTTTATTTATTTTGAGAGAGAGAGAGACAGAGAGCACACGAACGCAAGGAGGAGAGAGGCAGAGAGATAGGGGAGAGAGAGAATCCCAAGCAGCATCCGTGCTGTAAGCATAGAGCCTGATGCAGGGCTTAAACTCACGAACTGTGAGATCATGACCTAAGCTGAAGTCAAGAGTTGAACACTTAGCTGACTGAGCCACCCAGGCACCCCAAAAAGTCTTTTTAAAATCAAGACACAACTAAGTGTTTTAGTTGTGGACAATGAGTGACAAGAGATATGAATGGATTAAAGCAATGATGAAATTTACTTTGGAGAAGATAAATCACTTTGTATTTGATTAGATCAAGTGAATGTTTTCATCACTTAAATTATCAAATAATACCAGCAATAACATGATTAACATGAGTAATATGAATATTAAGTAATATTCATCACAATTTTAAATTATGAATAGTCTTGTGAATAACATAAGTAATATGAAAATTAATACTCATCACTTAAATTTTTTAAGCACCTATCTTCTGAGAACTAAAGCTAAATACTCTGTGAATGATTTAATAGACCCAATTTCCACTTTCTAGGAGCTTTCATAAGTAAGATGGTTAAATAATGATATTATGAAAAGACATCAACATTATTGTCACCCTTGCTTACCTTCACGTGTCATCTGAGAATATATTAACTTTGTAATTTTGTCTAGTATAATGGAGTAAATGCAATATTCTAGTAATACAATATCATTTAGTATATTGTCTGTGGGAAAGGTGTGCTATTGAGTCAGTGCTTGAAACCAAAGTAGCTGTGTTATAGCAAGAATAAAACCTCAAAGGTAATCCTTCAGAGGCCAAAGCAAGTATTTTCGTGACTGGCTTTCCTAATAAAGATGTGAAATCAAGACTTTTAATAGTTATAAAATGTAGACCTAAAGCCAATACACAAAATCTTAAATTATAAAAATATTCTTAAATTCTATTGAAGAGAAACCTTTCAAAACCACCCATCAATTAGCATGCACATGTGTGTCTGTGTATGTGTGTAAAGAGATCTTGTTTTAAAAAACAACAATAGATACATGCTTGCAACCAGCCTAAGAATAATCTGCTATGCTTCCCTTGGTTTGATGGAACAGGTTTGGAATTTAATTTTTTTTTTACATTTATTTATTTTTGAGAGGCAGAGACACAGAGCACAAGTGGGGAGGGGCAGAGAGAGAAGGAGACAGAATCTGAAGCAGGCTCCAGGCTCTGAGCTGTCAGCACAGAGCCTGATGAGGACTGGAACTCACAAACTGCAACATCATGACCTGAGCCGAAGTCGGACGTTTAACCGACCGAGCCACCCAGGTGCCCCCAGGCTTGGAGTTTAAAGTTGGGTATTCTGAATTCAGTCTTCTGCTAAACTTCAGAAAATAAA
Organism: Leopardus geoffroyi; assembly: GCF_018350155.1. Taxonomy (NCBI): domain Eukaryota; kingdom Metazoa; phylum Chordata; class Mammalia; order Carnivora; family Felidae; genus Leopardus; species Leopardus geoffroyi. The sequence goes on from NC_059328.1 coordinate 144,853,221, forward strand.
GCTTCAAGGCACTTTTGCCATCTCTGATAAGCAGAGCAGGGGTGGGAAGAACAGCGGGGCTTCCTGTGAAGATTTCCTGTCAGAGCTGATCTAACCCGGTTGCTTTCCAAGGTCACCTTTCTCTTTCAAGCTGCCTCCAGGATGTTTTCTCTGTGTATTCTTTCCCTAGGACTGTTTTATTTTTGAGAGAGAGAGAGAGAGAGAGAGAGAGAGAGAGAGAGAGAGAGAGAGAATGCCCGCGGGGAGGGGCAGAGAGAGAGGGAGACACAGAATCTGCAGCAGGCTTCAGGCTCTGAGCTGTCAGCACAGAGCCCGATGCGGGGCTCGAACCCACAAACCACGAGATCATGACCTAAGCAAAGTTGGATGCTTAACCTACTGAGCCACCCAGGCACCCCATATTTTCCTAGAACTGTTGTAACAAAGTACCAAAAACTGAGTAGCTTAAACAACAGAAATTTTTTCTGTCCCTATTCTGGAAGCTAGAAGCCGGGAATCAAGGTGTCAGCAGGGCAAGGCTCCTTCTGAAGGCTCTAGGGAGAATCCTTCCTTGACTCTTCCAGCTTCTGGTGTTTGCTGGCATCCCTGGTGTTACTTCACTTATAGAGAAGTATCATTTCAGTCATGTGGCCACCTCCTCTCATTTTGTCCTCTCTGTGCCTATCTGTCTCCCCTTTTCATAGGCTGGTTGTATAGGACTATGGCCTCCACTAATGACCTCATTTGTCTCACTTATACCTGGAAATACCTTATTTTAAATAAGGCCACATTCTGAGATACTGGAGTTTAGAATTCCAACATATCTTTTTGGGGAGACACAATCCAACCCATGCCACTTAAGGTTTGCCTCTTCCTTTAAAGCTCACTCACAAAAACAAAAGTGTTAAGGAAGTCATGGAGGCACTTTAGTTGCCTTCAATTACTGCTATCCTTATCCATGCTCTATACCTTATGTGTGCTTTGTCCCTATTCTTCCATACCCCCTTTTCTTCCAAAACGTGAATATTGTTTTATACTCACACATTTTCTCTGTAATACTCTCCCCTATTCCCTACCTCCTTTATACAAATACTGATGATCACCAATCAGAACTTCCTCTAAGAAACATTAAGAAGTATGCAATGTTATTTTCAAGCTTTCCACTTGATTCAAGTCTCACCTCATGTGGTTCTAACGTCTACGTGGACAAGACTCCATTAATAACCAGGGCAGTCAGGCCGAAATAAGAAACATTGCCGTATCACTGCAGTGGAGAAATCTCTCTGAGAATGTGGTAAGATGAAGAGATCTGTCCCTTTCACTCCTTATTCTGTGAAATACTTTAATTAAAGAAATGGGGAATTGGAAGTGAAACACGATGAAACTCTTTCCTTGAAGGGTCAGACATTTGATAACCATGTGTAACAATCTGCTTTTCATAAGGAAAGGGGTTCTTTTAAAACTTTTTTTTAATGTTTATTTACTTTTGAGAGAGAGAGAGAGCGAGAGAGAGCATGGGAGGGACAGAGAGAGAGAAGGACAGAGGATCTGAAGCAGGCTCTGTGCTGACAGCAGAGAGCAGCCAGACATGGGGCTTGAACTCAGGAACTGTGAGATCATGACCTGAGCCAAAGTCAATGCTTAACCAACTGAGCCACCCAGGTGCCTCAAGGAAAGGGGTTCTGAGGATGGCTTTTGATTTGCTTGGTAGGAGTTTATATACAGGATTGTTGCCAAAAGTAATCTTTTCTACCTGTCATCATTTTTCCAAAATCTCCTGTTAGAACTCTTCACACTGAATATTAGGTTAAAGGTATAGAGATGATGTTATACCTCAGTCTTTAAGACAGGTGATGGTTTCTGCTGCCAGACTGTGCCATGAAGCATTGCTCTATACTGATAAAGCACAGTGCCCAAAGACAATGAGAAACACGCCCATTGTCAAACAAAATCAGGTTTATTAATTTGTCACAGCAAGGTGAATATCCTGGTGAACCATGGGATGTCTTTGTGAGAGAAAGTTGGTAGGTCAAGAGGAAGAACTGTCTGAGCAGAGGAAGTAATGTATGCAATGCATAAAGATACAAATTTCGATGGTACAATTAAGGGGCTGTATGAGGTTTACTGTGCCAGGAGCTTGCAGTTTATATGGGGGCGGACAGGAATAAGAGGGGGCCAGGTCATGGACAGCTCTGTATGCCTCATAAAGATTTGGAGGTTTTATTTGCATTTTAGAAATACCTCTTTAAAACCAGAAGGGATAGAGTAGAGAAGTTGAGACTTTTGCAATAGATTAGGCTTGAAAGGATTAGACCTTGAAATAGAGCTGTGACTTAGGAGTGATTTGTGGGTTGTGTCAGAGATGAAATTCTATGACTTAATAGGTGATGGGGATGAAGTAGAGGGAAGAATTCAGGGCAGGAATAGCAAATAGATTTCAATAGAGAGTGATAACTCTGATGAATTTAAAGTGCCTGCCGGGAGTCCTCAGTTCAGAGTGATTGGAGGGCTATTTGAGCATGTTCTAGAAAAGTGATGGATTAAACATAGTTGGTTGGCATGAAGGGAGAGATGGGGTACATTTGTCATGTGAAAATGGCATTATTGGTTGCCTAACTAGAAACTGTTTCCCCATTCTCTCTTCCTTCAAGAACTTTAATTTTCTCCCAGACAGCTACTCTGGGATATAATTCATATTCTTTGAGAGAAGTTGTTCACATAAGGAAACCTCAGTAGATATTCATGATAAGTTATCCAATCCATCTTTGCAGATGGATTGGTTTATGAACTGAGGCCAACGCTAATCAGCACTTGACACTTCCCCAAACATTGTGGTTAGTTTAGGAATGAGCATGGCAGTTCAGGTCAGTGAGATGCCAGGGGAGTTTTTCTGTGAGTTTCTAGGAAAGAAGTTTCCTGCTCTTAAGAGTAAGCCAGGATTTAAGCCAACCTTAATGATCTAATAAATATCCTTGTTTAAATCAGTTTAAGATTTCTGTTACCTGCAGGTAAAAAGCATTAATTAATAACTTCTTTTCTCCATCTAGCACAGCTCCCATATTTCTACTTTCAATGACAAGGTGGATGTTGGTTCCATTCATTAAGCTGGAAAATAGAAGAGAGAAGGTTTGATAGGTAGTTGGATTTGTGAGACATGTAGGACATCTATAGAAAGATACCCAATAAAAATACGTATATGCATGTCTAGACTTCAACAATGAAATCTAGGTTGGAGTTTTAGATTTGGAAATCATTAATGTACAGTAAGTACTTTAAGGAATTATGCAAATTAGATATTATATCACCCTAGGGGATGGAAACCAGTGTGTTTGTGTGTGTGTGTGTGTGTGTGTGTGTGTGTGTGTGACATAGTAATACAGTAGTTAGGGTTGGATAGAATACAAAATATGAGCATATATTGAATGTAATGGAGGAAAGTATTGTGTCTTAAAACTTTTACTTTTTTAATTAAGTAGATTTGTGTTCTGGGTCATAATATAAAATATATTTATTACTATACATAACAAAGTTTCCAAAGCATTAATGTAGAGTGAGAAGTAGAGAAAAGTGGCAATAAAACTGGGGGACCATGTAAGGAGAAGGCATGGGAAGAGAAATCTGGATAGGAGGTGATAGAGAAAGTAAAAGGGAGCCAGGGAAGTAATGAGCTGCAAAACCCACATGGAATGCTCTCATCTCTTTTCAAATCCATCTATAATTCCCTTTTAACGAAAATTTCTTATGCAACCACAGGCTGATGGATGTCACATTGGGTAGTTCAACATTTGGTGTACAGATGTTACACATCTTATCTGTCCTGCCCCTACAAACAATATACCCTTACTTCACACCCACTGATCCTATATGCCTGGCACATCCAGTCTCCTGAGTCTTGAACCCTCATCTTTTTCTCAATACCCCATTTCTTTTTCCATAGTAATTTCTGAATTTTCATCAGCTTCAAAAAAATTTTTTCAGCACCCTTTCATACCTGCTTAAGAACCCTCTACTTCAGGAGGTGCCCGGATGGCTCAACTGGTTGAGTGTCCAGCTCTTGATTTTGGCTCAGGTCATGATCCCAGTCATGGGATCCAGTCCCATGTCAGGCTCTGTGCTGAGCGTGGGTCCTGCTTAAGATTCTTTCTCTCCCTCTCTCCCTCTCCCCATTCACATGTCTGCACTCTCTCTAAAAATATTTTTTTTTTACTTTGAAAATTAAAAAAACAGTACGCTCTACTTCAGGTATTTTAAACTTCTTAGATTACTTCACACCTTAATGACTAAGAATATAAAACATGACTAAGAATGTAAAAAAAAAGCAAAGAAAATCATCAGTTTCAATTCTTAGAGCTGAATTATCTCACATAAATACAGTATTTTTCAATGAAAAGTTTAATGATATTGGCGCATGTGGATTTAGATTGACAGACTGAATCAGTTTTCTTTACTTAAATCATAGAAAAACCTCATTTTCACAGAGAAAGCTGTAGTGTGATGTTAGAGGAAATCCCCACAGACTTAGTTGGATCAAAATTGAATTCTGCTTTTAACTAGATCTGAAACAGCATGGATCACTGTTTTTTGCAGAATCCCATGTAGTCATAAAAATTTCATGCTGGCGTCAACGGTATTTTTTAAATCAATGGTATTTTTTAAAGACTTTTTCTTCTTGTGGACTTGTTTGAGAAGCTAGAAGGATTAATTTGCTTTCTCATCAAGGTACAAACCACATAATGCTGCATAATGAATATTCTAATACACTGTCTATTCAATGATTGCTTCTTTGTTATGTAATATGTACCATAATTTCCAAATATGTCTGGGACATTATTTGGTTCTTATTGTATAATGTTAATTTATAGTCCACAAATGCATCCCTCTAAGAATCTGTGAATAAAAGTGGCTCATCTCAAGAAAAGAATAGAATGTTTTGTTTCTCACTGAATTTGGATTAAAAAGCAAAAATAGAAAATTTACAAATGCATACTTTTAACTCTGAAGACACACAAAAAATAAAAAAGAGTGACTTTTGAACAAGGTTATTCATTACAGCATTACTTGTGTAACAATTAGTTTTGTTAAACAAACCTATTTTTTATACCAAACCAAAATATCTACCAGTAGGGAGCTGGTTGAATGAGCTATGGTATAATCACACAATGGAATATGATGCAGCTATAAAAAAATATCTGTCTATATTACTCTGTAGTGATCTCAAATACCTATTCTTAATAAAACTTCAGTTTATAGAATAGTATATTCTATTTTCCAAGAATTGTTCAACTTATTTTTTATCCAACATTAACATGTTCATTTGAACCCTGCTACTCCTCCTTCAAGAAGTTGAGTATATAAAAATACATATCTCACTTTGAAACTCGGGAGACTTTTTTACTGTCTCATTAAGGTATGGTGGAAGTGAATTATGTCACTTCCAAGACTAGGTTATAAATGGCAATTAACTTCTGCCAGTCACAAGGTTGATTACTTTTGACTATATTCATCATGGATAGAGTAGCATGGATTCATCATGGATAGAGTAGCACTCTATTTTCAGTGGAATACACACTAATTCTAGATGTGGATTTCCCTTCCTTCCCACAATATTTCCACAATCACCATCTTTGCATTTACAACATGCCTTATTCACTTTCATGATATTCTACAAAGAAACTTCTGACCAAGAAACTACTTTTTCAGCAAATGAAGCAATGAGTTCATGTATATTGCGTGGATTGGCCTTTGAAGACTCAGTAATGGAACCAGCTTTTTTGCTGTACCTTGTGGAGTGAGAGTGTATATTTTCCAGGATGCAGTGTATATTCTAAATGAACAACTAATATATAATATGGTTTCTCTCAGAGTTAGGATTTATGCATCTGGGAATCAAGGAGTGGGAGTAGGAGTGGCTGTTCTGTCTATAACCCCAGGGATATAGTAGTTGCTTCCTATATCTGTAACATTGGGCTCTGCTGATATGGAAGTCTTAGATTACAAGGGCAAAATGCTTCCACCAGGGGGTACAGGAATGAATCATTAAATTGGAACCAATAGGCAAAAAGGGAGTTATTACACTTATAGGTTGGATTGATCCTAAATATCAAGGGAAAATTGGGTTGTCATTATATTATGAGAGTAAGGAAGAGTACAGCTAAATTCAGGAGATCCTTTAAGGTGCCTCTGAGAACCCCCATGTCTTGTCACTAAAGTCAGTGGTAACTAGAATGGATCCATAGAGGGAGCAATTCCAATGGCCCAGACCTTCAGGAATGAAGAGTTAGGTCACCCTCCTAGGCAAGGAACCACCATGCGTTAAGGTGCTTGCCAAGGTCATAGCGGAAATGGAATGTGTAGTGGAGGATCATCATAAAATCAGTAATGACCATTTGTCAAGTTGAAGAAATGAATTGATAGTCATGAATATTTCTTCCTCACATTGATATACATACATAAACATATGTGTTTACATATATGTTTACATATATGTGTTACATATATACGTAAGCCATCTTTTTCTTACTCTCTACCATTCTCTACCATCTAATGTATTAATAGTAGGAAGCACCATGTCAGTACTTAAGTTATAGAATACCAAAGGGGAAGCATGCTTCACCAAGAAGAGGAATGAACATTATTCAAGATGAGTAAAAGAACTTTGTGTCCTCTTTTGGGAAGAGGGTGGTATGTTTTTGGTTAAATGAGGTATAGTTGCATTATGTTAGATGGAATCATGATTTTGCTATTGAATTTTGGGGGACACTTAAGTATGAATAAAAGAGATGTATATTGGATAACAGAGTGACAAAGGATGGACTGTGGTAGCTTTGTATGGTGTCAGCTTAGTTGGAGCTAAGTTTTCTAGAGTTCTCTTCCATGCATAGTTCTAGGTTAGGATTGGTCACAAGCGAAATTTGCATGGTATTTGAAGACTGATTGGAATCAGCTGCTAGACATATACTTCTATCAATGTGAGGTCAGGCACCATTGCAGCTCATACAGCCTATGTCATTGTGATGGCTCTGCATAGGGCAGCGGCTCAGCAGGCAGCTCCTTCAAATTCCCCTGGATTCTCCTTCAGCTTCTGCCAATACTGGTGGTGTGGGGGGCTAACATTGTGGCAAGGCATTCCAGCTCTTGGGCACGTCATCCACATCATCAGAGTCAGAGGCTTGGAGATGCTGAGACACCATTGCCAGTGCAGATGAGAGACAGATGTAGGTTCCAGCACCTCTTCAGAGGCTCTGGTTTGTCCCTATTCTCCTCCCTTTATGTGCAGCATTCCTTCCCTGACGGCTGGGCAGGCTGACTTTAAGCCCAGCACGAGATCCAGGGGCACCAGGCTTACATAGACAGCTTAACCAGCGTTCTTGATTGCATAATGTCTAATCCCTACAATAAATCCTTTATATCACTCATAGTAGTTCTCCTTCACTGATCAAATCCTAATACATTTAAGAAGAGTTTGCTAACTTTTTTTTAAGCAGAAAGATAATCTGGAAAGTAAGAAAAATGGTTACTCTATGGGAAGGAGAGAATAAGGAGGGAAGAGGATGAAGCTGGAAACTGAAAGTGTTTTAGTTCATAGTTTTGACTTTGAAATCCTGTCAATATTTTTCATTAATTTAAAGCCAAAATAAAATAAAAACAAACAGAAAAACCAAAGTAATCCCTTAAAATGGAAGAAACCAAAAATGAGCCTGTTAGAATATAAACTTGGTGGAATAACCAGGTACAGCAGTTATTTGAAATGACTTTTAAAAACAATACTTGACTCAAAAATGCAGAAGTACGTATTCTAAGTTCTGAAAAGAACAACACAGACTGTAAACTGCCCTCCGTGGACAGGCTTATTTTTAATGACAATGTGGATAATTATATTTTGAAACTATATAATATACATATACAAACTGTGTTGGATGTAACACACATACATATTAGCATAAGATAAAGCAAATATAATTATGCTAACATCATTTAGATTCCCAGTTTTGTTGTTTTTTTTTTTTTAATTTTTTTTCAATGTTTATTTATTTTTGGGACAGAGAGAGACAGAGCATGAACGGGGGAGGGGCAGAGAGAGAGGGAGACACAGAATCGGAAACAGGCTTCAGGCTCCGAGCCATCAGCCCAGAGCCCGATGCGGGGCTCGAACTCACGGACCGCGAGATCGTGACCTGGCTGAAGTCGGACGCTCAACCGACTGCGCCACCCAGGCGTCCCTAGATTCCCAGTTTTTAGGAGAAAAAATATACATATTTTAAAAATCATGTAAAGTGTTACACATTAAACCATATGATGCTAATTCCAAATATCAGCATGAATTCATAATTTATTGTTTTTCTACAATTTGTATATCTTCTAGCTCTGTGCCCTGAAAGTTCTAGAAGCAAGCAGCATTCCTAATGCCCATAGTGTCATCCCTAAATGTAACTTACCAGTGAAAGGAACTGTGGTCCTTGGGAAAACGGCTGACTCAGAGTCTAGGGCAGGAAATGTACAAGATGAACTTGAAATAGACTGCTGTACCTAAAAGCAAGAAATCCATCAAAGAGGAAACAGGAGTCACTGGCATTGACAGGATAGCTTGAACACATGCACGCACACACACACACACACACACACACACAAATTATGGTTGCAATGGACTGAAATCATAAAGTATGCTAAAATGCATGCGTTCTTAAAACAAATGACAGAACAGAGAAAAAATTGTTGGTCTCCTTAAGAAAGGGCACCAACTCAAAATTATTTTGAGAATTAACAAAAAGGAGGAATCAAACATTCCCCTGTCTTCAGTAGGTTTTCTAAGTCATCAAATTGTTGATTCAGATTCTTTATGTAAGAATCACGGCTATTCAATGCAGGAGGACTGCTAAACTAGAAAGTCCTGTAAGTCCAATAACTAAAGGAATAATATACCTAGGCAATAACATTAATAGATGCTAAAATCCTTCAGTGAAAATTTGATAGGGATGTAAGAAAGGGATGATATTGTAGGAATCTATCGATGAATCTTTATAATATTAAATTCAGAGGACTGATATAATGTGTCTCTTAATGCAATGCAATGGGATGCTCAATATAATACTCAATAAGTAGATCTAACTAACTAGATCCAGAAAATAAAGGAAATTATTGGTAAAATAATAAAAATAACATGTTGGTAATTATTGAAGCTTGGTTATAGGAACATGGAAGTTTATTCTCTCATTTTCTATGTACATTTGCAATTTTCATAATAGTTATAAATTTCTAAACATTGTATATTTTGATTTTTAAAAGAAACGCTCAATTATTGGTGAAGAAACAATTTTTATTTTTGTTTTTTAAATAATTTAAAACTCTTTTAAAACCTGAAAATTGGGGCGCCTGGGTGGCGCAGTCGGTTAAGTGTCCGACTTCAGCCAGGTCACGATCTCGCGGTCCGTGAGTTCGAGCCCCGCGTTAGGCTCTGGGCTGATGGCTCAGAGCCTGGAGCCTGTTTCCGATTCTGTGTCTCCCTCTCTCTCTGACCCTCCCCCGTTCATGCTGTGTCTCTCTCTGTCCCCAAAATAAATAAACGTTGAAAAAAAAAATTAAAAAAAAAAAAACCTGAAAATTGTGTGATTCCATGTTGCTTCTTTTTCTATATATCCTAAGGCATAGTATATATATGTTACTCGATAGTGTAAACAAAGTATTATGATAAGCAGGATGCTGCTCTTGAGGTGAGAATCAAACTCAGCAATATTTCTAATATTTTTCCAATGTCTAATATTCAATTACTGAAAAAAAGTAAAACACTCTTCTGGTTTTAAATGCTTTTAAATTAATGTTTTGTAAGAGTGTTGCAGAATAAAAGTCGTTTGCTTTTGTAAATATTAAAAGTAATCTTAAAACTATGAATTAAACTTACTTAAAACTAGTAATTTTCAGGAGTTACTATGATGACTTCAGCCCCCAAATTCAGATTTTTATCATCTCCTTTTGATAATTTCTTCTAGCAATTGATTTGTGAGGCTGTGTGTCTTTTTAAGTTAATAAGTGATTTTTACCTCCTGAACTCAGAATCATAGGGATATACTATAACACCAGCACAATCTCAAGGTTAAATGAGTTTGGGAAACTCATTTAGAATTCCAAATTTGCTGTTTCCTTGAGATAGGTAATGGGCCACCGGGGTCAAGCTTCCTAACATAGCAGTGGTCAGCACAAGTCATTTGCAAAACCCCCTTTCTCAAAAGAAACTGTACTGATGATTTTCTTTTAAAGACAGTATTTGTGGTTTGATGCCTGCCCTCTTTGTTCTCCAGCCTACCTGAGCCTTGGTGCTTAGTGGGTGGGAAATTAATGAATGAATGCAGCAGTCTGGGAGAAATTAGAGAAAATAATGCTTAACCCAGCTCTAAGAGATTAAGCAACGACCAGAAGAAAAGAAAAAGCTGCTGAAAAAGCTGCTCACTGGAGCCCTATCAAGGGGATGTTTTCCAAAGCAGCTGCACAAATATACCCACTAGAGTAGGGCAGCTTTCACCCTGCAAATGTTTGGAAATATATCCTCCAGGCTTCTCCCTCCTGCTGTAGATCCGTAGGGTATATTAATGGCTGGCAGACAGCAGTATGCTGTGTCTGATTGCTCATGGCATTATTTTTTCCTCCAAAGTTTGCATCAGAGAATATTTTTCAAAATGTTTCTAAAGGTCATTTCGAATCTTATTGAAAGTAAGAAAATAATGAGATGCCTGGAAATGTTGAAACACTTCCTTTCAAATTGGTAGCTGAAACACAATAAGCCTTGATGTATATGTCATCAAGACAGGCTTCATTTTCTGCAGAGATGCTCTCTCCCAAATGAAGCAACATACCTAAACTTGGCAGAGTTCAGTCTCATCTGTGCTAAAGTTTTTAGGACATATATTGTGAAATTTCTAAAACATTTTGTGTATTTCCAAGAATATAATTTCATTTCTGCCTCTAGTAATTTCCAATAATTATAAAAGAGTTACTAAAATGCAAAAGAACAGGGGAGCCTGGGTGGCTTAGTTGGTTAAGCATGGGACTCTTGAATTTGGCTCAGGACATGATCCAAGTCTTGGGATTAACACACGGCTTCAGATTTTCTCTCTCTCTGTCTCTCTCCCCCTCTGCCCCCCTCCTGCTTATGGGCATGCTCTCTCTCACTCTCTGCAAAATAAAAATAAAAAATAAAATAAATAAAATACAGAAGGGCAAAATCCTTGCAAAAGTGTCACTAACGATTCACCCAATGCTAAGATTCCTAAATATAAGTTGCACTTGTTTCTCTAATAAACAGCAAAACCATATAATATAAAATGCTGTGCAAGCAACACTTTTCAATTCTAATGAAATAAATAATGATGATGTTGATGATTAAAATAATCATTTGGGAAGTATAGTTATTTACTACCCCTGAACGAATTGGTAGTATTTACTGCTTATAAATTACAACAAAATAGCTATAAGGTTGCAATTATTAGCAAATGTAAAAATTTGACTTACTAATTTTAATTTTTTTAATGTTTATTTATTTTAGAGAGACAGAGGGAGAGTGGGGGAGGGGCAGAGAGAGAGGGAGATACAGAATCTGAAGCAGGCTCCAGGCTCTGGGCTGTCAGCACAGAGCCAGACATGGGGCTAGAACCCACGAACTGTGAGATCATGACCTGAGCCGAAGTCGGTCACTTAACCAACTGAGCCACCCAGGCACCCCTTGACTTACTAATTTTGACGCTTATAAAAATCATGTCCAAATAATCCCTTCTGAGGAGAGTGTAAGAGGGGAAACTTAAAAAATCATGCAACTTTAGAGCTGAAATGAACCGCTGAGATCATTTCATTTAACCTCTTACTTTTTCCCAGGAGGAAATAAGAGGCCCAGACAGCAGAAATTTTTTTGCCTACAGTAATTAGTGCCAGTGTTGGAACTAGAACCCAAATTGTCTATCTCCAAATTGAGGGGGCAGAAAAACAGTAAGGTTGGCAAGCATCGCTACCTTCTTTTGGAGCTGTCAACCTTCAAAATGAAACAGGCAGTTATTTACTAGCAAAATGAGTTTGTTCTGGAATGGCAGGGGAATAACAATTTGAGATACAAGCTGTACTGAATCATAGGCAGATCTGGAGAGACAAAGGGAAGGTCAGCTTTTATTAGATTTTATGAGAAACGTGGGAAGAAGGGTTGTTTTAAGCAAAAGTTCATTGGAGAAGAACAGAAGTTCGAGGTCGGAGAGGTTCCTTGTTGGTTGCAAGCGTTGGTTAGTGTGTTGTTGCTGGGGCACAGAGGGATCTTCCTTCTTTGTCTTAAAAACAGGAGATAAAATGCCCCTGTGAACAATATCCTTCCTTGTCAAGACAATTCTTACTTTCCTTTGGTGGTTATGCAGGCTGCAGCCAGTGGTGTATGTGGGAAAGCACTCTTCCATGGCAGAATAAGATGGAATAGATGTAATGTAGACAACAACTTACTATGGACCAGACACCGTCCCAATGCCTTTTATATGGATAATCATATTTAAATTGCTGAAACTCTATGAGGTAGTTATCACAGATGATAAAAGCAAAGCACATAGTTTGTAAACGATCTACGCAAATCACATGGGTAAGAAGTGTCGGAGGCAGAATTTCATTCCAAACACTGTGACTCTAGAGAAGTGTTCTTGATGATTATTCCACACCATATATGAAAATGTGCCAGTTCCGTCATTACAGATTATAGTCACAGTCAACTTTTGAAGTTTCATTTTGGTAAATAATTTCAATCTTATGCAGCATGCATTTTACCACAACTCACGAGGAGTAAACATCACTGATAGGATTTTTAGTTCCTTTGTCTGGGGGACAGGAGGTGATGCCTATGGAAAGGAGATTCATCAGTCTATTTAATAAACAGGGCCTATTCTGCATGCCAGGCACCAGGCATGGAAATACAATGGGAAGCAAGAGAGGTGTATGGAAGATGAGTCATATAATACATCATGAAAAATAAAAATCCAAGACATATATCACTTATGTTAGATTTAGAAAATTTTCATGAATTCTCTTAAACAAGTAGAAGAGATGGTAACTTGATTAGAAAAAAAAAGAAAACAAGGTAGTTTCAAAAAGCCAAACTATGAAGAATGATCTCTAGGAAATATTGAGTGCTGGAAACAGTGCATGTCAAAGACCTCCATTCTCCAATATTGATTAGAATTGAGTGAAGACCAAACTCCCTTTCAAGGGTATTAACTTTCTTGACAGATATTTTACTGGGGCAGTAAGTGAGGAGAGAAAGAACATCTCTTTCTTTAGCTCTCAAAACACCATCTTACCCATTTTTATTTCTTATTCTTCCCTGAACTAACAATGAAAAGGTCAAGGGAATTTTTTTAAAACACTGCTCTATACCTACTATCAGAAGTTTCTACTATATTTAAGAAATGGCAATGGGATTAGTAGGCAGTAAGACCTTCCAGAACATACAACATGGAATATGATTTAAAATCTTTTATTCCCCCAAGACAAATCAGAATATTGGTTAAAAAAAAGAAGCATCTCATTTACCCTAAAATGGGAAACATCAATGAACTTGGCACAGGCTTTTATTTGTAATCACATTTTTCTAACCCAAAATACTTCACTTTGATCAAAATTGGAAGCAAACATTTTCATATCTATGTAGTCTTCCTACAGATTTGATCAAGGATTTCTGGATTGTTTTATTGCAAATGTGTGTGCATATCCATATTAGGCACATTAGTCTTAGGTGGAAAATCTGCTGGGTTAATTGTCTTTGTTCTATTCTAGAACAACACATGTAATTAGCCGTTTAATTAAAGCTTGCTGAGGAGGGTGATTCATATTCAACTATGTCTTTGCTTCGAGTATGCAGCAGTGAGGAAAGGGGTTATCACCTCCAGTCTCTGCCTACTGCTTTAAATTTCATCCCCTAAATAATGAGGAACTTAAAGTTCTCTCTTTCTTACTGGCCTTTGGGATTGAGTCATTATTAATCTTTATAAAATAAGGCATTCTTTAGGGTAGCAAAGTGGCTTTACTTGCTATGATTTGGTTGATACTGGGTAGAACCCTGATACAAACAAGTGAACAAACAAACAAAACAAAACCAATAGCTTATGTCACGTATAATGTTTTCATACTTAGCAACAGTTCCTATACGTGGCTGGCACCTCACAAATATTAATGGAATGAATGGGTGAATCCCTTTCAATCCAATACTTTAGAAGCACCCTATCAAAAAGAGATCAGAACTAGTTGAAATCAAAGCCCCTAGTGGATGAAGCAGGTTAAGCCTTTGGAGTGGTAGAGAACAATGAGGGATCTGGAATGATTCACAGGCCAATAAATTCAGAGGAGAGAGTCTCAAAGCCGAACACCAATTAACTGCTTTGCACAGCACCTTGGAAAGAAGGCCATAAAATTATAAAATCATGTGTGTGGACCTTATAAATTGAAACTTTTGGGTGATGATGCTGGTGTTGTTATTCTGTAAATGGGAACTGTTCCAATTATGAATTATTGGTCTGGGGACAACTCTAATGGTGAATTATCAGAAATGACATTTGATAATCTTCAGAAAAAAATCGTTAGTAAATCTCAGTATTTTGGGCATTGCCGAAGACACAAAGAAATCTGGAAGAAGGTTTCCACTCTCTGTGATGCACATTGCTTTATTTAGTGCTTATAACAATAAGTGAATATTATTTGCCCTTGTATTACAGATGGGCAAATGAATCTCAGACAGTCTAACTATGTTGTATAATGCCTCATAAATAGTAAGAAGCTAAGCTGGAAATTAACCAGAAGCCCATATCCTTGTTATTACTCTACTCTGAAAACCCATAGTAGAAGATAGTGTATAGCAAGTACTAATACCCTTGTAGAAATCCTCAGCCTGGTCCATAATAGGCTCACCTAAGAAGTTAGTAAATGAGTAACCCATTTAGCATATCAATCATCATTTTTATTTTATTTTATTTTTTTACTGAGCTAATACCATCAGAACTACCCAACCCCAACACCCCTGTTTTGTCGAAATTAGCTGAATGTTTGCCTCTGTTCTCTAATTTCATATCAATTGAAGAGATTTAGTGTATAGAGTCTTATTTTCTGATTATAGAATTTGCAAATTCTAGCCCCTGAGGACTGAATTGTGTAAGGTCAAATTAGAAAAGTGTTTCCTTATGTTCTGTTCTTTAAATAATTTTGGATTTGAATTGTCAGACTCAGAAACCAAGTTTCGTGATTTCCAGTTACAGGAGAGCATGGGATTCAGTCTTTAAAAGACAAAAATGAGAGGGCGCCTGAGTGATTCAGTCATTTGAGCTTCTGACTCCTGATTTAGGCTCAGGTCATGATCACATGGTTCATGGGATGGAGTCCCATGTCCGGCTCTGTACTGACAGTGCAGAGCCTGCTTGGGATTTTCTCTCTCTGCCCCTCCCCTGATTGTGCGCGCTCTCTCTCTCTCTCTCTCTCTCTCTCTCTGTGTGTCTCAAAATGAGTAAACATTTTTCAAAAAGAGACAAAAATGAGACGAGAATGTGTCCTAATATTTAGAATATTCTTAGGGGTTTATTAATATTTCCTCTAGCAAGATGAAACTATGGTATCAACTACCCTTGAGGAAATGTGCTTAAAAGGCAGGGATCTGGGTGTGGACTTTGGTCTATTTTTATTCCTCCCTGGATATTCTGTATGATTTTCACACAAAGAAGTGTTGGAAAGGATGGCACTACTAATTAATTTCTTCCTGGTTTATTTATATATATATTTTTCATACCCTGAGTCTGCTAGATTGAATTTTGGGGGAGAAAGTAAAACAAATCAGTGTATTAAGAGTAGTATGACTATCTACCTGGAGATTCCCTCCAAGATGGCAGGGCTACACAAAAAACCTAGGGAACAGGTATATTGACTTTTAACTGAATTACTTTGCATTCCCTGGAAAGGTGAAAGTACAGAAGAATGCTACCTACAGAGAATTGACCTTGCAACTTGGCATGGTAAATTTTTTTTAATGTAAATCCAGCTATAGATGAAGAGTTACGTAATTTATACTACGTAAGGATATCATTCAGAACATGTTCAAGAAAAATATACCAGTTCTAACACTTACTTAAATGTATCCCCTTGAGAAGTTATTCTCCCCAAGCCTCAGTTTTTCCCTCTGTAAAATGCCATAGTAATAATACCTACTTCAAATGGTTATCTTGAAAGTCAAATGAGAGAACCCATGTTTACTATTTAATGACAAAAGTTCTGACACACAATGAGTGCTCAGTTATGGTGAATGATGACAATTACATTCTTTTAGAGCTCAAGTTGTTTTCACACACTTGCCCTTATTTTTCTTCAAGTGACTACATGTATGTAATAGCCTGATTTTCTCACAAGGGTGGAGAGTAAGATTTTGTGAAACCAAAGGAAACATTTCATTAATTAAAAACAAAGCAAGCAAGCAAACAAACAAACAAAAAACCCTCCTGAAAATTAGGAAGAACAAAGTAGAAAAGGAAGATGGGTGCATTCAAGGTTGTGTTATTCTACCCTTAAAAGCTAGAGGAAGAGCAAAATAACAAACCCCTTCTGTTAATATAGATTCAGGAGACTGAGAATAAGTGACTTTCTCGGGATCACAGAGTAATATTGCTACAGATGGGAGACTAAAGCTTCATGAATGGTAAATCCCCACAGTCACATCTGCATCTTTTCAAGGCTTTTCCATTTTTCTGATTGCTCTTTCTACTATTTCACAGTGGTATGTTGAAAGCACTAATGGAATTTTAAGGCTAAGAATATTTCACATTTAATTACATACTTATGAGGTAATATCTGTCATCACGTGGTAATGAAGACACAGATGACAGGTAATAGTAGTTGCTGTTCCTCATGGAACTTCAGGGAACAAGGGGGCACCATTGCTATGGGCATGTAGGCCAGGCTTAACTGCAAGCCTGATAGTCTTAACTGGAGGGGAAAATCATATTCAATACAAAAGGGTCGGTTGTGGGGCTCCTGGGTGGCTCAGTAGGTCAAGTGACTCTTGTTTTCCGCTCAGGTCATGATCTCACAGTTTGTAGGTTCAAGCCCCCCATTGAGCTCTGTGCTGACAGTACAGGGCCTGCTTGGGATTCCCTCTCTCTCTCTCTCTCTCTCTCTCTCTCTCTCTCTCTCTCTGCCCCTCCCCCGTTCACACTCTCTCTCTCTCAAAAAGAAATCAACATTAAAAAAATTTTTTTTTGAAATGTCGATTGTAAGAAAAATTCCTAAGGTTGTGTCTGCCACATGAACAACATTTTACTTGACCCTATTATTGTAGCTATGTCCTGTTACACTGCATGTGATTATAAAGATCAGACTGTGGCTGAAGGCTAAACTGTAGCTCTCTCCAGGGATTTTTGTTTTCAAACTGCAGAGTCTGGTGTGTTGTTAGTCACTTTGGTTTGAATGAAAGCTGAGTTAATTACGTCCGGTTAACTTCTTTAATCCTTCTCTCTCCCGTCTCCTGTCACTTACCTATGGAGTTCTTGCCCAATCCTCACTCACGGCCAGGAATTTAGTTATAAGTGCAAGCTGGGATCTTGTTTCCTTCAGGACAGTTTGGTTAACGGGCATATTTCCTTCGTGCTCAGTACCTCCACTGAACTGTGATTGTAGTCAGAGCTGTGGCTGCGTTCCCTTTGCTCGGCAGTGTTTCCCTCGTCCATTGTGGTGCTTGGGCACCAAGTGCCTCCTGCAAACATTTGATGAATGAACACGTTTTGAATTAGGTGGAGAAATGGTTCCTGGGCTCTTCGTAAAAAATTTACCTGTGTTCATTTTTGGAGAAAAGGTTTATCTGGCAATAATATTAATAGTTCTATATTGTAGTCTTGATGAAGTTCTGATCAAGGAAGATGTTCAGGCTTTTCCCAAAAAGTCAGTCTTTTATTATAGGTAGAAAGAGTTAATGAGTTTGCGTTCACAGTGGTACTCAGGAAGTGGATAAACTGAGTAGGCTGGTGATTGGCTCTGAACTTTTAAAGAAGATTGGAAATGTGTGTGATACCTAAAGTTGCCTCATGTGTTTTATCTGTAAGACCAGCCCTGAACAGCCTGGTCCTTCCTTAGGTACTATGCCCATAGTTTCAATGGCAAACAGCTTGATGGCCAGTCCAGACATGGTTATCTGAGAGACAGTATTGGCTCCCATAGAATCAATTTATCTAAGCCATTCCCAAGAAAAAATGAGCTTTTGGATGTTTTTGTTTTTGCCAGTTTATATTGGTAGTTTAGTCATAGTTTTAACTGAGAAGTATGTTGTTTCTAACACTACAAAAGGGGTACTTCACCTATACCTTAAAATCTTTTCTGTCAGCTTCAGTGCCAGTATGGCTTCTTCCCATTTTGCTTTGACTCCCCCTTGGGTCTTGCCTGATTCTGTTGGAGAAATTTTGCCATTACCACAACCTACATGGGGATGCCAATACCTATGCCAGAGGATGGTGTCTTTCTCTCAATATGGGGTAGTAAAGGTTGTAGATAGTGCTGATTTCCATGCAGGGAGAGAATGAAGGTTCTCTCCAACTTCCAGACATACCTTCTTGTCTGAGACCTGAATTTTCAGAGTCTCCAGGGAATTGTTCCTGCAGATCTGGCCAATATTCCTCACTCACGGGCAATCAGTTCTACAGTCAACATATGCCAGACATGGTGCCCTAACTTGACACTGAAGAATGGAGGACATACAGGTTTCAGTGTCATCAGTGTCCTTTTCCCCTATCCCTTCCTGCTACACGGAGGGAAAGATTTGAATGTAGAAAATTGGTACTTAGCTTAGGGTGAGTTAGGCTGTTGATTTATGTTAAACTAGTCAAAGTCTTTTTACCTTAGGTTGCAGTGTCTATAGCAAGAATTTTCAGAGGCACCCTGAAAATGGACTAGTTTTATCTTTGTCACCCTCTTTTCTCCATCTCTTATCCTTCCTTCTTCCCTATAGGAATTAGGAGCTTCTTTAGTGTTCGGTGTCTAAATATTGTCTTCCTGCATCTTTCTGGCCATCCAAATAGCTTTATATCATCTCTTCCCCTTCTAAAGCAAAAAGTCCCTTTGTTTCAGTCCTTGACAAGGTAGATGGCATTTTGATGTTAATAATTCACAGTAAGAGATAATGGACATGGTAATGGAGGATGGATATTAACATGAGATATTTCTTTTTAGGGGCATCTGGGTGGCTCAGTTGGTTAAGTGTCCGACTTCAGCTTAGACTGTGATCTCATAACTCATGAGTTCGAGCCCCATATTGGGCTCTGCACTGAAAGCTCAGAGCCTGAAGCCTGCTTTGAATTCTGTGTCTCCCTCTCTTTCTGCCCCTTCCCCACTCACACTCTGCCTCTCTCTCTCTCTCAAAAATAAACATTAAAAAATTTTTAAAAATGAGATATTTCTTTTTTTTTTTCAACGTTTATTCATTTTTGGGACAGAGAGAGATAGAGCATGAACGGGGGAGGGGCAGAGAGAGAGGGAGACACAGAATCGGAAACAGGCTCCAGGCTCTGAGCCATCAGCCCAGAGCCTGACGCGGGGCTCGAACTCACGGACCGCGAGATCGTGACCTGGCTGAAGTCGGACGCTTAACCGACTGCGCCACCTAGGTGCCCCGAGATATTTCTTTTTAAAACAACTGACAGCCCAAATGAACCTCAGATTGGAGAATATATGAAAAAAAAAAAAGTCATTCTGCCCATTACTTCCAGGGAGAAAAACTTGAGCCACACAATTCAAGCTAGGTTCTTGCCATTCCATCAGATTGTGTAACACTCAAGTCATAGTAAAGGGAAGAAGACAAGCGTTAGTTGTTAGATGTAAGGTTCGATGAATTGTTAGATTTTGAAAACTATAAACATAATTTTTAAAAATATAAAAGCCTTTCAAATTAAGGAAAGATACAATTTTAAGCAGAATTTAAACAAACAGCTGGGCAACTTTCTGAATCCTTAATTATTAGTAGTAACTTTTGACTTTAAGCCTAATTTTCTTTTTGGGGGGTTAAATTTTCTTATATTGGCAATAAAAAATGTTTTTAGTTAAGTATTAAAATTCCTTTATACAGTGGTGGGATAAATCATTTGTGATTTTTAATCCCGGAAGTCTACATATGAGGCCTTGATTTACATCAGAAGGCAAACTTTCTCTCTCATTATTAGCCTTGGCCATGAAAGAGATCATTTGGATAGGACCTGGTGAGCCCATTACCAAACTCATCTCTTTAAAAGGTTTTATACTTAAGGATGCATTTACCTGACAACTACATTTATCCAGCACTGATATCTATCATAGTTCAACATGCCCAGGCTTGGGGTACAGAGTCCTAACACAAAGAGACAGGCGGAGGTGAAGAAACTCTGGCACTAGCTATGGTGTGGGGGCATGCAGCCATGGCCGAACGCTGGAGATCTGGAAGCCTGGCAGCTGGAACAGCATCACCAAAGAGCCCATCTACAGCTCTTAATCTAATTCAGCAGTTTTTTTCAAGTATACCCCAAAAGTGTAAATATGCCATTCAGTACACAGGTAACGAGCAGTCTTTGCATTGTTCAAAAATTCAGTCAGGCAGGTGGCTTAATTAAGGAAGAATAATACATAAGCCCTAGGGGCCTGGATGTCGATATTTAACCTGATGTTTTCATGAACGCTGGAAATATAAAGGTATATTGATTACATATTTTAGAATATGTTAGCATGACAACATAGAAATACACTGAGCTTAGAGTTAGATCATGGGAATTTCATCCAACCGTTTCCAGTGGCTACCTACTCAGATTGTGAAAAATACTGCTTTTAGTTTATTAATTTATAATGGGGTTTATATGGCCTACCCTTCTCATAGGGAGGGTGTGAGGCTCAGGAGAGGGGTATAAACAAACACACATATGAAGTTAAATGCTAAGAAAAAAACAGAAGAAAATAAGGAACAGAAGACAATAGGAGAAAGAGAGCCCAGCATTAGCAATATGATGGGAAACAAACAAGCTGGAATAGAGGGTAATGTCCACAGAGAGAATTTAACTCTGTACTCAGACATAAAGGAAGGTTAGAATAGAGACACAATGAAAAAGATAGACAGCCTACTTGAATATTCTTTGTGGGGGTAACTCCCAGAATATAATCACTTCTCATTGCCCTTAAATGCCGGAGACCAGCTCCAGCAACCAGGGGTTCCCGAAGGAAGAACGGCATCGGTGAAAATAAAACAAAACTAAAATAAAAAACTAGAAAATAAAAAACTAAAATAAAAACTAAAACTAAAATAAAAATGGACACAGACAACAGCAGTGTATTGAACTGGCCGATTTATTGCAGTAAACGTGGCATTATGTATGCTAGTGATTTCCTTGTAGCATACGTCATCTATGTTTTTCTAACATTACCTAATTTTGAAAATGTTCCTATGTATAAACAACCTTTAAGAAATAACATGGTGATTTTCCCCTAACTTTCCCACATACCCTTTGATTATAGATTAATTTCTTACATTATCCCATTATGCATCTGCGTTTATCTATAATCTACAAAGCATTTGCTTTGCTGTTCTCGTGAAAGGCCCTCCATTTCTCAACACCTCAAGTGGAACAGTTACAGGGACATGACCTCCTAACCACATGAGGCCAGAAGAACAAAGTGTTTGCCTCAGTCCAAGATGCCAGAAAGGGGCTGAAAAAGCCTTAGAAACCCATGCCTCATACATTCTCAGAGAGACAATGCACCTAGGAACCAATGAACCATTCTGTAGCTTAACCAACTAGGTTCAGTCATCATCTGGAATGCCTCCGGGGGGCCGGGTGGGCCTAGGGGTTGAAGTCACCTGTGCCCAGAGATACACTCCTTAGTTGCCGGAGTGGGGCTTTCAAATCCATATGTCTCTCCTTTACAGGCCCTCCTTGCTGGCAAAGGTGCGAGGCTATCCTTCCTGTAAGTAGAGGAGTCTCCATAGAGGATGGCGAGGGCTAAATGTAAGGCCGCACAATTTTTTGCAGAACCTTATTTTTTTCCCTAATGGTTCTTTTCCCAGGGTCCTGCCCAGAGCAATTCCCCAACAGACAATACCCCAGGTAGTTTTAAGGCCAAATTACCTAAAAGCGGGAGTACAAGAAACTTCACTATCGGCGGGCCGCCCTGCAGTCACCAATCTGTCCACAGCCCGGGCCCTGCCACTCAGGCTGGGATAGCTCGGCTTCCAGCACTTAAAATGAAAATCAATTAACTCTTTATCCCAGCTCTTTGGCTCCTCTGTATTCTTAAAGTCTGAGTAATGATGAGATTGGTTAATCATAGCCGTCCATATGAAGCAAAATTATTTTTGGGTGGTTGTATTAACAGAGAAATGTAACACTGTGGACTTACAGTAAATAAATTGAAGCCTATGGAGGTCAGCTTGTCTAACGCTTATCCCCATGCAACTATTGTTCCCAAGGGAAGAAATTCTCGAGTGCTCTCCCACCCCAGGTCAGGAAGTGTGCCTGTCTCACCTAATCCCTATAGTCATTTTATGATGAGAGTGCTATTTACATTTGGGGAAATGAAGCCCTATTGAAGTTCAGTAGACAGAAAGATTTTTTTAAGCTTATTTAAGAGAGAGAGAGACAGAAAGAGAGAGAGATGTAATGTGCATATGAGCAAGGAAAGGCAGAGAGAGGGAGAGAGAATCCCAAGCCGGCTCCACACTGTCAACGCAGAGCCCAACATGGAACTTGAACTCACAAACTGTGAGATTATGATCTGAGCCTAAATCAAGAGTCAGACACTTAACTGACTAAGCTACCCAGGCTCCCCAAGAAAGATCTTCTAAAGGCACTTAGATACTCTTAACTGTGGTATTGCTAAAGTAAAAAAGTCACACTGGTCGGTCGGAAGACAGAAGTTAATTTCATTCTATACTATTGTTAGCAATAGGGGTGAGCACAGGTCAAGTGTAGACAGCCAACTCTACTGGGACAAAGGGTGGGAGGGTTTTTATGGGTTGGAGTGATTTAGTTGAAAAGTCCTGGAGGACATTAGAAGGAATATTCCTCAATGGGGTATAATGAGCACATTGAGTTACTCCTGAGTGGGGGACTTTCTCTGTGAATGTTTAAATTCCAGAAAGTAGTAAGCAGGTCCTTGAGAAAGATACTTCCTTGTCTATAAAACTGGCAACAGGCTAGGTAAAGATTTCCATACATTTCAAAGGAGCAGAGGAAAAAAAAATTCAAGCTTTCTAAAGTAAATGCTCTAAGAAAAGGAAGGGCAGAGGCCTACAGTGAGGAAGAAACCTGTTTTAAGTTTGGTCAAGCTAAGGGAGCCATCGAGACTATCTTGGTCAGTTATACTTTAGAATTGTCATGGTAATATACAACTAACCAATCAAAAGCCAAACCAAGAACATCCCAGGCCCTAGCCCACACAAATTAAATCTAAAAATCAGTATCTCGGGGCGCCTGGGTGGCGCAGTCGGTTAGGCATCCGACTTCAGCCAGGTCATGATCTCGCGGTCCGTGAGTTCGAGCCCCGTGTCAGGCTCTGGGCTGATGGCTCAGAGCCTGGAGCCTGTTTCCGATTCTGTGTCTCCCTCTCTCTCTGCGCCTCCCCTGTTCATGCTCTGTCTCTCTCTGTCCCAAAAATGAATAAACGTTGAAAAAAAATTTTTTTTAAATCAGTATCTCTAGTGACATAGACATTTACGTGTGTGTGTGTGTGTGTGTGTGTGTGTAATTGTGTGTGTGTGTGTGTGTGTAATTGTGTGTACGTGTGTGTGTGTGTGTGTGTGTGTGTGGTAAAAAACATATAGCACGAAATCTACCCTGTTAACAAGTTTTTAAGACTACAATTGTTAACGACATGCACATTGTTATACAGCGGATCTCTAGGACTTCTAGAACTTTTTCATTCTGCGTGACTAAAATTATAAGCCATTAGAAAATGTGGTATATAGACAAAATGAAATGTTATTCACCCCTAAAGAGAAGGAACTGTTGTCACCTGCTACATTATGGATGAACTTTGAGAATATTATGTTAAATGAAATAAGTCAGCCACAGAAGGACAAATACTGCGTAATTCCACTTAAGCAAGGTATTGAAAGTAGGCATCAGTACTTTTAAAAGCAGCTCAGGCTTTTAGAATGCGGCTTAAGAATCAAGTGTGTAAAGTGCTTGTGCCTTTATGTCACACACCAAGAACCCCTGACTGAGCCATGAATCTATTCCTCATCCTCCACAATTTCACCTTTTTTGCCCCGTGATTTTGTATCAGCAAAAATTATTTTAGATTTGGTGATAGTATAAGTCATTTGGTGATGGTGCAGTTTTAGTAATGATGTAATTGCTGAGACTTTGGTTATATATTCTGGCAGATTCTCTTGGTTGTCAGTTCTGTTTTCCTCCCCTTTTTGGGTCAACACAGTTTCAGATTTGTTTGGACAATGACAGACTCAGGGAAAGCAGGCCCCTCCACAGACTTAGGAAATGATCTGTAATTGCTCAAAGACAAGTAAGATGACTGTTTTCCCTTTGGCTACGTAATTCCTTTATGTGTAAACATGACTCAGGACTGGCAAAGAAGATGTAAGAGAAATGTCCTGGGTTGCTAGTGGGCAGGATATTCATCCCTGCTATAAAGAAACAGTGAGAAATCTTACCCCTTTCTTCTTACTTTGGATAGATTAGATAGCAAATGATGTTTATAGCTGAGGCAGCCCTCTTGCAACCAGAGAGTAACAAACTAAATAATTAAAGATCAAGTACTGAAGATGACAGAGTGGAGAGTTAGAAAGAGCCCAGGTCCTTAATGATATTCTTAAGGTACTGCATCTCACTTAGAAATCACCTACGTCAAACTATATTTTCTGTGTGTAAGATTTCTTTTTCTCACTAAGCCAAGGCTAATTATTATTGTACTTGCAACTGTAAGTGTTGTACTTAGTAATATGTCATAGCACGGTGAGCAAAAATTGAGTCTTCTGTGAGGAGGTTGCAAAAGTCATCAATGGAAGAAAGAAAATGGTCTTCCTAGATGCTTGCACACAGTCAGAATCATCTCTCTTTCCACACATAATAGTAGAAACACTCATCAAAGATCCCCTTGTTTTACTTATGTATTTTATTTAAAAAAATGTTTATTTATTTTAGAGAGAGGGTGTATATGGATGAGGGGCAGAGAGAGAGGGAGAGAATCCCAAGCAGGCTGTCAGCACAGAGCCTGATGCAGGGCTCGATCTCATGAACAATGAGATCATGACCAGAGCTGAAATCGAGTTGGATGCTTAACTGACTGAGCACCCACCTGGGCACTCCATGACCCCTTGTTTTACAATTACTGATGTATGTTTCTCTCCTCCCTATTGGACTGTGATCCCTCAGGAGGGTGGAGGCGACGTTCTATTTATCTTGGAATCCCCTCAAGCCCCAATTCAATCCTTGGCACTTGCTAGTTGCTCAATAAGTGTTGAATTGAGTGCATTGAAGTTTGAAGTCAGTAGCTGAGTGATTTATGAAGAGTGGGATAATGTGTGAGCTGAATGAAGTTCTCCATGGAAATAAAAGTGCTGGTAGGATTAAACATTTTTTTTATTTTATTTTTTAATTTACATCCAAATTAGTTAGCAGATAGTGCAACAATGATTTCAGGAGTAGATTCCTTAATGCCCCTTAACCATTTAGCCCATCTCCCCTCCCACAATCCCTCCGGTAACGCTCTGTTTGTTCTTCACATTTAAGAGTCTCTTATGTTTTGTCCCCCTCCCTGTTTTTATATTATTTTTGCTTCCCTTCCCTTGTGTTCATCTGTTCTGTGTCTTAAAGTCCTAATATGAGTGAAGTCATATGATATTTGTCTTTCTCTGACTAATTTCGCTTAGCATAATACCCTCTAGTTCCATCCACAGAGTTGCAAATGGCAACATTTCATTCTTTTTGATTGCCAAGGAATATTCTATTGTATATATATACCACCTCTTATTTATCCATTCATCCATCGATGGACATTTGGGCTCTTTCCATACTTTGGCTATTGTTGATAGTGCTGCTATAAACATGGGGGTACATGTGCCCCTTCGAAACAGCATACCTGTATCCCTGGGATAAAAACCTAGTAGTGCAATTGCTAGGTCATAGGGTAGTTCTATTTTTAATATTTTGAGACACTGCCATACTGTTTCCCAGAGTGGCTGCACCAGCTTGCATTCCCACCAGCAATGCAAATGAGATCTTCTTTCTCCACATCCTCGCCAACATCTATTGTTGCCTGAGTTGCTAATGTTAGCCATTCTGACAGGCGTGAGGTGGTATCTCATTGTGATTTTGATTTGTATTTCCCTGATGATGAGTGATGTTGAACATTTTTTCATGTGTCTCTTGGCCATCTGGATGTCTTCTTTGGAGAAGTGTCTATTCATGTCTTTTGCCCATTTCTTCATTGGATTATTTGTTTTTTGGGTGTTGAGTTTGATAAGTTCTTTATAGATTTTGGATACTAGTCCTTTATCTGATATGTCGTTTGCAAATATCTTCTCCCATTCCATCGGTTGCCTTTTAGTTTGGCTGATTGTTTCTTTTGCTGTGTACAAGCTTTTTATTTTGATGAGGTCCCAACAGTTCATTTTTGTTTTTGTTTCCCTTGCCTCCAGAGACGTATTAAGAAGTTGCTGCGGCCACGATCAAAGAGGTTTTTGCCTGTTTTCTCCTCGAGGATTTTGATGGCTTCCTGTCTTACATTGAGGTCTTTCATCCATATTGAACTTATTTTTGTGTATGGTGTAAGAAAGTGGTCTAGGTTCATTCTTCTGCATGTCGCTGTCCAGTTTTCCCAGCACCACTTGCTGAAGAGACTGTCTTTATTCCATTGGATATTCTTTCCTGCTTTGTCAAAGATTAGTTGTCCATACGTTTGTAGGTCCGTTTCTGGGTTCTCTATTCTGTTCCATTGATCTGAGTGTCTGTTCTTGTGCCAGTACCATACTGTCTTGATGATTACAGCTTTGTAGTACAGCTTGAAGTCTGGGATTGTGATGCCTCCTGCTTTGGTTTTCTTTTTCAAGATTGCTTTAGCTATTTGGGGTCTTTTCTGGTTCCATACAAATTTTAGGATTATTTGTTTTAGTTCTGTGAAGAATGTTTGTGTTACTTTGATCGGGATTGCATTGAATATGTAGATTGCTTTGGATAGTATTGACATTTTAACACTATTTGTTCTTCCTATCAGGAGCATGAAATATTTTTTCCTTTTGTGTGTGTGTGTGTCTTCTTCAATTTCTTTCATAAGTTTTCTATAGTTTTCAGTGTATAGATTTTTCACCTCTTTGGTTAGGTTTATTCCTAGGTATTTTATGGTTTTTGGTGCAATTGTAAATGGGATCAATTCCTTGATTTCTCTTTCTGTCACTTCATTGTTGGTGTACAGGAATGCAACCAATTTATGTGCATTGACTTTATATCCTGAAACTTTGCTGAATTCATGAATCAGTTCTAACAGTTTTTTGGTGGAATATTTTGGGTTTTCCATATAGAGTATCATGTCATCTGCAAAGAGTGAAAGTTTGACCTCCTCCTGGACTATTTGGGTGCCTTTTATATCTTTGTGTTGTCTGATTGCAGAAGCTAAGACTTCCAATACCATGTTGAATAACAGTGGCAAGAGTGGAAATCCCAGTCTTATTCCTGACCTTAGGGGTAAAGCTCTCAGTCTTTCCCCATTGAGGATGGAATTAGCGTTGGGTCTTTTGTATATGGCTTTTATGATCTCAAGGTATGCTCCTTCTGTCCGTACTTTTTGAGAGTTTTTATCAAGAAAGGATGCTGTATTTTGTCAAATGCTTTCTCTGCATCTATTGAGAGAATCATATGGTTCTTGTCCTTTCTTTTGTTGATGTAATGAATCACATTGATTGTTTTGCGGATATTGAACCAGCCCTGCATCCCAGGTATAAATCTCACTTGGACATGGTGAATAATTTTTTTTAATATATTGTTGGATCCAGTTGGCTAAGATCTTGTTGAAGATTTTTGCATCCATGTTAATCAGGGAAATTGGTCTTTAATTATCTTTTTTAGTGGTGTCTCTTTAGTGGTTTTGGAATCAAGGTAATGAGGCTTCATAGAAAGAGTTTGGAAGTTTTCCTTCCATTTCTACTTTTTGGAACAGCTTCAAGAGAATGGGTGTTAACTCTTCCTTAAATGTTTGGTAGAATTCCCCTGGAGAGACATCTGGTCCTGGACTCTTGTTTTTTGAGATATTTTTGATTACTAATTCTATTTCTTTATTGGTTACGGGTCTGTTCAAATTTTCTATTTTTTTCTGTTTCCGTTTTGGTAGTGTATATGTTTCTAGGAATTTGTACATTTCTTCCACATTACCCATTTTATTGGCATATAATTGCTCATAATATTCTCTTATTATTTGTGTGTTGTGTTGGTTGTGATCTCTCCTCTTTCATTCTTGATTTCATTTATTTGGGTCCTTTCCTTTTTCTTTTTGATCAAAATGGCTAGTGGTTTATCAATTTTGTTAATTCTTTCAAAGAACCAGCTTCTCGGGGCGCCTGGGTGGCGCAGTCGGTTAAGCGTCCGACTTCAGCCAGGTCACGATCTCGCGGTCCGTGAGTTCGAGCCCCGCGTCGGGTCTGGGCTGATGGCTCGGAGCCTGGAGCCTGTTTCCGATTCTGTGTCTCCCTCTCTCTCTGCCCCTCCCCCGTTCATGCTCTGTCTCTCTCTGTCCCAAAAATAAATAAAAAACGTTGGAAAAAAAATTAAAAAAAAAAAAAAAAAAAAAAAAAAAAAAAAAAAAAAGAACCAGCTTCTGGTTTCATTGATCTGTTCTACTGTTTTTTTGTTTTGATAGCATTAATTTCTGCTCTAATCTTTATTATTTCCTGTCTTTTGCTGGTTTTGGGTTTTATTTTCTGTTCTTTTTCAAGCTTCTTAAGGCATAAAGTTAGGTTGAGTATCTGAGATCTTTCTTTCTTCTTTAGGAAGGCCTGGATTGCTACATACTTTCCTCTTATGACCACCTTTGCTGCATCCCAGAGGTTTTGTGTTGTGGTGTTATCATTTTCATTGGCTTCCATGAACTTTTTAATTTCCTCTTTAACTTCTTGGTTAGCCCATTCATTCTTTAGTAGGATGTTCTTCAGTCTCCAAGTATTTGTTACCTTTCCAAATTTTTTCTTGTGGTCGATTTCAAGTTTCATAGCGTTGTGGTCTGAAAATATGCACAGTATGATCTCGAGCTTTTTGTACTTAGGGCTGATTTGTGTCACAGTATATGGTCTATTCTGGAGAATGTTCCATGTGCGCTTGAGAAGAATGTATATTCTGCTGCTTTAGGAAGAAATGTTCTGAATGTATCTGTTAAGTCCATCTGGTGCAGTGTGTCCTTCACAGTCATTGTTTCCTTGTTGATTTTTTTATTAGATGATCTGTCCATTGTTGTAAGTGGAGTGTTGAGGTCCCCTACTGTTGTGGTATTACTATTGATGAGTTTCTTTATGTTTGTGATTAATTGATTTATATAGTTGGGTGCTCTCACATTTGGCACATAAATGTTTACAATTGTGGATAGACCCCTTGATTATGATGTAATACCCTTCTGCATCTCTTGATACAATCTTTATTTTAAAGTCTAGATTTTCTCATATAAATATGGCTACTCTGGCTTTCTTTTGTTGACCATTAGCATGATAGATGTTTCTCCATCCCCTTATTTTCAATCTGAAGGTGTATTTAGGTCTAAAGTGGGTCTCTTGTAAACAGCATATAGATGGACCTTGTTTTCTTATCCATTCTGTTACCCTATGTCTTTTGATTGGAGCATTGAGTCCATTGACGTTTAGAGTGAGTACTGAAAGATATGAATTTATTGCCATGATGATGCTTGTAGAGTTGGGGTTTCTGGTAGTGTTCTCTTCTCTGGTCCTTTCTAATCTTTGGTGCTTTTGGTATGTATGTATGTATGTATATATGTATGTATTTTTTCATCTTTTCTCCCCTCAGAGAGTCCCCCTTAAAATTTCCTGCAGGGCTGGTTTAGTGGTCACAGACTCTTTTAATTTTTGTTTGTCTGGGAAACTTTTTATCTCTCCTTCTATTTTGAATGACAGTCTTGCTGGATAAAGAATTCTTAGCTGCATATTTTTCTGATTTAGCACATTGAATATATCCTGCCTCTCCTTTCTGGCCTACCAAGTTTCTGTGGATAGGTCTGCTGCAAACCTGACCTGTCTTCCCTTGTAGGATAGGGGCTTTTTATCCCTTGCTGCTTTCATGATTCTCTCCTTGCCTGAGTATTTTGTGAATTTGACTGTGATATGCCTTGTGGATGGTCAGTTTTTGTTGAATCTGATGTGGGTCCTCCGTGCTTCCTGGATTTTGATGTCTGTTTCTTTCCCCAGGTTAGGAAAGTTTTCTGCTATGATTTGCTCACATAACCCTTCTACCCCTATTTCTCTCTCTTCCTCTTCTGGGAGCCCTAAGATTCTGATGTTGTTCCTTTTTTAATGAGTCCCTGATTTCTCTAATTCTTAAATTGTGCTCTTTTGCCTTCATCTCCCTCTTTTTTTCTGCTTCATTATTCTCTAAGTTTGTCCTCTATATCGCTGATTCCCTGTTCTGCCTCATCCATCCTTGCTGCTGCTGCATCCATCTGTGATTGCTGCTCAATTATAGCATTTTTAATTCATTCTGGCTATTTTTTACTTCCTTTATCTCTGTAGAAAGGGATTCTAACCTATTTTCAACTCCAGTTAGTATTCTTATTATTGTGATTCTAAATTCTGTTTCAGACATCTTGCTTGTGTCTGTGTTGGTTAAATCCCTGGCTGTCATTTCTTCGTGCTCTTTCTTTTGGGGTGAATTCCTTCGTTTTGTCATTTTGAAGGGAGAAAAGGAATTAATGAAGTAGAAACATTGAAATTAAAAAAATTAAAATTAAGAAAATATTAAAAGTGAAACACACACACACACACACACACACACACACACACACAAATCGAATAAACGATGCTAGATCCTAGGTGTGTTTTGGTCTGGGTGTTGATAGTGGTTTGACAGATTAGAGAGAAAAAAGGGGGGGGAAAGGAAATTGTTTGAGAATTTGAAAAAATAAATACACTGAAGTAGACTAAAGTGAGATGATGGGAGTAAAATAGAATTTGAAAAAAATATACACAAAAGTAAAGAATATAGTAGAAAAAATTAAAGAGAAATATTTTTAATAAAAATTATAAATATTAATCTTATTCTGTATTTAAGAAAAAAGAAAAGAAACAAAAAAGAGAAAAAATTAAAAAAAAGCAAATCGTTTGAAATTTGAAAAAGTGAATACACTGTAGTAGACTAAAATAAAATGATGGAAGTAAAATAGAATTTGAAAAAATTTACACAAAATTAAAAATATAGTAAAAAAATTAAAAATATATTTAATAGAAATTGAGAATAAAAATGAATTTTTTCTCTTTCTGTATTCAAGAAAAAGAAAAGAAGTGAAAAAGAGAAAAAATAAAGAGAATTGAATAGATGGTCCTGCTAACAGATTGAAATAGGTCTCAAATTACTTCGTTTTCCCCTAGAAGTCAGACTATGAAGCACTTTATAGTTCATAAACTAAGCATCTGGTGAGACTTGTGTTCTTGAAGAGGGAGGTTGGCCCAGTTGGGCGGGGCTCAGTGTAACAGCTCCGTTCTCCACTAGATGGCGCTGCTAGCCTACTGGGGTGGATTGTTGCAGGGCTCATAGGTGCAAAAGCGCATGCGTGGGAGGGGTGAAAATGGAGTCATCCAGATCCTCAACCTCTAGTATAGGAACTTTTCTCTCCAATCAGCAATTGCGCACCCGTCCTCTGTCTTCAGCTCTTGCCCACTCCCCGCTTTTTCACTCTCCGTGACCGGGACCCAGGCAGTACCTCTGTCCCAAGTTTTGTCTCAGATGCGGCTGTTTTCCCCCGCTCCTTACTTCTGAAGGACTGCGGCTTTGACCCGTTCCGCCCCTTTGCGGGAGGGTCTCACCGAGCAATGGCCGAAAGAGCAATGGCCAAATGTCAGCTGCACCCAGGAACGCTTGCTGGACCCTGCTGCTGCTGGTGGCCAGAGACTGCGGCCAGGTGCCAGCACGCCCCAGAAAAAGTTCGCGACATAGTTTAGCAGCAGGGATTCAGGGATTATGGAAAATCGCAACATACATCTGGCAGGAGGCTTCACCCTTAACGACCTTGTTCCAGCACCAGCGAATGTGGTAGTTCTCTGGGGTCTGCTGGGACGAGGTGGCTTCAACAGTCTCTACCAAATGTCTTTCCCAGCAGTGGAACTGCTTTTCCCCGTGTGGCCCGAGGACCTCCCGGACCCCACTCTGTTCCTGGGATTCGCCCTTCCTGCCAGAGCACCGTCAGGTATAGAGCTGTGGAGTTGCAGCCTTTGCGCTCCCCTTGTTTACAGTCTTAGTGGAATTTAAACCCTCTCCTTTCTTCTTTCTCCCTTTTTAGTTTAGTTGCTGCGCCTCTTTCCAATTTTCCACTTTGTCTCCAGCTGCTTTTGGGGAGGGGTGCTTTTCCCATATCCTCCCCCTCTATCTCCATCCTCTCTCCGCCCCCAAAAGCGGCTCCCTCCCCGCCGCGGCTTCTCCCTCCCCAAGTTCACCTCTCCGCACTTCCGTACCTGCTGAATTCTGTGGTTCATGTTGTGCAGATTGTTGTGTTAATCCTTCAGTCAGTTTTCTAGGTGTGCAGGATGGTATAGTGTTGGTCTGGCTGTATTTCATGGATGTGAGACACACAAAAAGCTTCCATGCTGTTCTGCCATCTTGGCTCCTCCCATATGTTTTCACTTATACGTGGATTCTGGGAAACTCAACAGAAGACCAGTGGGGAGGGGAAGGGGGGAAAAAGTTACAGAGAGGGAAGGAGGCAAACCATAAGAGATTCTTAAATACTGAGAACAAACTGAGGGTTGATAGGGGGTGGGAGGGAGGGGAGGGTGGGTGATAAGCATTGAGGAGGGCACCTGTTGGGATGAGCACTGGGTGTTGTACGGAACCAATCTGACAATAAATTTCATAAAAAATAAATAAAATAAAATAAAATAAAATAAAATAAAATAAAATAAAATAATTTTGTCTCTGGAGTTATCTCCGGGAGATGCCCAAATGCTACCTTTCTCATGGGGTGATTCTGTGACTACTAAGAAGTCCCACTCATTTGTGACCTCCCAAAGCTGAGTTGCTCTTCAGGTGACACCTTTCTCCAGCTGGCTGCTTATGACTTCTTCAGCTCTTGGCTTCTGTTGTCAAAAGATGCTCTTGGTTGAATGGACTTTGGCCATGCGGTTAGGCCTTGTACATGGGGTTCCTTTCAAGGTAACTGAATTCTAACTCAGTTCTTCAGGTGCCATAGTTGGCTCCTCGAAGCACCTCTGCCCT
The DNA here is from genome assembly GCF_018350155.1 of Leopardus geoffroyi. Lineage (NCBI taxonomy): Eukaryota > Metazoa > Chordata > Mammalia > Carnivora > Felidae > Leopardus > Leopardus geoffroyi. The sequence continues at coordinate 144,886,616 of NC_059328.1, forward strand.
GTCGCTGGTAAAAGAATGGCTTGTTCCCATTGCAGATTTCTCATTTCTCTTCTTACAGAGACAGCTCCAGCCAGGCTTTGACCATTAGCGATTATTTACATATGAGGAAGATACCAGTTGTTGTGGACACCCAACTTTTAAGTTCTCCAAGGGGTTCTCTTGAGCATGACCCAACGTGATTGATAAAGACAGAAGCTGCTCCCTTTTCTGAGCAGAAGGGTGGGGAAAAGAAGACGATCCTTGAGTAATCTTTGCAAAGAAATTTCTCTAGGCATTCTTCCTTCTGTGTTTTGCAGCCTTTCTTTCTGTAGCCTGGAGGTGGAAAGTGCTAGCCTTTCAGGATGCTTTAGAAAGTGAGCATTTTGGGGCACATCTTGTTCTTTGTTTACTTCAGTCAATATTCCCAAACATGAAGACTTGTTTTTACCTCCTATTAAAAATCCTAAATTTGATCAAAGAATGCAGCAGAAAAAAAAATGCAAGAAATGATCTGTTGAAAATATATGTTGATATCGTTTTTAGGTTCTGGTAATGAAACAGTGAAACTGTATCTCTTCATATCAGCTCAGTTTTTGGAAACAAATAAATCACCTCTTTGTATGCTGTAATTATTTGTAAATCAGAATATTATATAAGGACTATTGAGTACATAATTGTATCCTATTCAAGAATATAAAATGGAAGGAGATTAATGATTATGGGAAGAGAGTACTCTAATAATTGTTAATAGAGCTGACATGTTCTTTTTAATAAAAAGTAGAATGAATTCATTGCTTTAATTTTCAAAAAATGCTGGACAGTGGAGTTCTTATTTTGAAAGTTAAAAATTATAATGATAATCTTGCTCATTCTAGTCATAGTTTTTTAAAGAGCATGAAATAGTGGAGGTCAATGTCAACATCAATCATCGCTACAGTAAATGAGAATATTCATCTTCCCTATCCTTTTCATGTGCCAGAAAAATTTCCATATGAATTTAATGCACCAGAGGGGTATACCTATGATTGGAAGAAATGATTTATGTTCAGTATCTCAAAATCATTAGTGTATATACATAGCATTTAATAAATGTAATTAACAAAACAGAATGACCATGTTTACGTATTTATCTGTAAATACTTGAAAATATAGGCATTCTCCTGCCTTAATTATGCATAATAAAAACAGTACTTAAGATCGCTTTAGATATAATAGTTAAATTTTGGCTGTTATTCTTCAAATCTGGTAATGTGAAAACTGTGACTTGTTTACTTTCATTGCTAGTCCTCCAGGAAGAAATGTTTACAGATTAGTTACTGAGAAACTGTCATTCTGTATTCTTAGGAGGCCACCTGTTGTCAGACAAGTAATTCTAGGAGGATAAAACATATGCTGAAAAGAAGTGACACCCAAACAGCATATTTATTTTGTACTTTTCACAAAGTAAGTTACATGGTATTAACACCTAATGGCTCTGACTTCATACAGAGAATTCTTAGTGTCTTTTTACATATAAAAAAGGTCAGGCAGGAGATTACAGTAAACGTTATATATGGTGGTAAATATTTTGTATCTGGATCCAGATTTGGATCATATACACTAAAATTACTTGTCTCTATATCCTAAAAATGTGTCAGTAGGTTGTATTGTATTTTGATTCACTTGGCCAGTGAACAGTTAGGTAAAACTGACTCAGTATTTTAAAATACTTTCTCTGATCATGATCTTGCAGCTTATGGGTTCAAGCCCTGTGTAGGACTCTGTGCTGACAGCTCAGAGCCTGGAGCCTGCTTCAGATTCTGTGTCTCCCTCTTTCTGTCTGTGTGTCTGTCTGTCTCTCTCTCTCTCAAAAATAAATAAACATTAAAAAATAAATGGATAAAATAAAACTTTCTGAACAAGTTAAAAGGGACAAGCTCAAGATTTATTTTATTTTTGAAAGTTTAACAGTGATTAAACCTGCATTTTATAATAATTAGATTACTCATCTACCTAGTTAATTCTTCACATTCATTACAAACAGAACTAAAGTGGCCTGCAATAGCTACACCAAAATAGTGAACCCTGGTCTCATTTGTTCTGTTCCCATCTTTTGCTTCTACTTTGAACGTCCATCTCCTCCAGATTTTAGATGGTAAAGTGCTTCTGTTCTCTTATATCTGTTCGTCCTTTCGAAACAGAGGAGACATTTATTTCATCTTTTTAAGCTTGGTAGTTAATGGGCTGATCACACATTCATTTCAAGGAGTTTTAGCCATGCCTTAACCAATTGTTTGTCTTGTAAGCCTGTCTAATTATAAATGTGGACATCACCACATGTAACGCATAGTATTCTGGGGTGCTGGCAGGTCTCTGAAGTTATTCCACAGCAATTAACAAGAATCTTGTAGAGGATTAGGATGGCTAGGAGGTGAGGACTGACAATGAGCTAGAAGACAGAAAGACTTGTTTCCCATGTAATTTTTTTTTTTTTAGAAATCTTAGCATTGAGACTAATTGCATCCTGAGCATTTAATTATCAGGATTTGGAAATGAGATCACCTGTGTCAACTTGATGTAAACATTCCTTCCAGGAAACTCTTACCCAAGACAACAATGCTGTAAAATAATAAATAACTTCAGGAAATTCCTGAAGATCCATTTATTTAGGCAAATAATTTCCTCACCTGAGCAAACAGCTAACTTATCAAACAAAAGCTTTATTAGACCTGAATTAAACCACTGAGACAAAACCTAAACCCTATAAATATCTTTATGTGATTTCCCTCTTCTGAGACACTATTAAAAATGTCAAGATATTGTTCATTCTTTCTGAAATAACTTAAGTAAACTTTGCTTGCTTGATCACAGATTATTCTGTTGGTCTCCTGGGGGAGGAGTAGGCAGTCGACAGGTCTTAAGTCTTGTTTCTGGCGGGAATTGTTCCCATTGTCATTTTTTTTTTTCCTGACACAGAGAGCCCCATGGAGTAACTGTTCTGCATTCTCTACTGTGCCATCCTCCCTATCTTCACATGTACATCTTGGGTGTCTTCTGTGCTCCAGCACCACTGGGGAAATATTTTGTTTCTAAAACCATGTGCATTTTGGTTGTTATTAACATACTCTCGGGATAAACTGCAATGTCTACCGTCTTGAAACACTCCTTTATCTGACTGAGAGTTGTCTAAATTTAGGTAATTTAAATAATCATTGGTAGCAAGAGATTTGGGGAATAAATAACAAATGAGGTGGCTTCGCAAATATTTCAGGATTCTTTGAATCTAGCTTGACCTTGGATTCTGTTCTATTTATGAATAGACAACAGGACCATGATATCTGCCATTCCACTAATCTATCACCATAGATTTAACTGACCTTCCTGGCACAATTCCTCTTTTCTTGTCACAAGGACTGCATAGAATCCTCCTGAATCTCCAAGTCCATTTGAAAGAATAACCTTCTTTACTAGTGATCTCTCACATGTATTAGAGTTCAAAGTGCAGTGCAGTAAAAGTGTGAACACCAGGTTAGAAATATGTGTACACGTTGCATTTATTTACTTTATACTCTCTAGGATCTTAATAAGTTTCAGTTGAGACACTCAGTCCAAAATGACTGCCAACAAAAATAATTTAGGAAGTTATCACTAATATGACCTAAAAATCAGTAAAGAATGGACAAACTAAAATAAATACTTTTCCAACTCTACTCACAATGACCAAAAATTGCATGAAGCCATTGGACTTTAATGTATTTTTAATTTTTGGTTGACAAACATATGTATGATATTTTCCAGAAATGAAAATGGATTACAGTGTATGGTAACTTGAGCTTTAAGATAATATAAACATTTTATAGATTTTATTTCCTAAAATTTGAAGTATCTGTATAAGAGATACTATTACTGTTAAGTTACAAGCTAGGAAAAGTGTATAACTTCTGGAAAGCATTAACACCCATAATATATAATAAATCCTACAGATAATAATATGAACATTCAAATGTAAAATAGGAAAAATAATTACATTAGGAAATTACAAAAATTGAAATACAAGAGGTCAATAAGTATATGAAAGCATTCAATTTTGCTAATAATCAAATAAATAAAAAATAAAAATACCAAATAAGGTATAACTTTTCAGCTGCCACATGGGTAGTATTTTTAAAAGTCTGAGGTAACCAATACGAAGGCTCTTACACTGTTGATGGGAGTGTCAACTGATGTCACTTTTAAAAAAGAGCAGTTTGGGGGCAGAGCTAAGGGGACAGAGTAGAGGTCTTCCCTCCAACACAGCTAGATAACTATCAAATCTTCCTAAATACCCCAGAAATCAACCTGAAGACTGACACATCAAACTCTACAACTAAAGAGAGAAGAAGCCACATTGAAGAAGATAGAAAGTGTAGATCATAGTTTGAGGGAGAAATGGATTGGATTGCAGAGGAAAGGGAGCTATGGTCATGGAGAAGGGGAGGGAGGGAAAGAGGGAGGGAGGGAGGGAGAGAGAGAGAGAGAGAGAGGGGGGAGAGAGAGAGAGAGAGAGAGAGAGAGAGAGAGAGAGAGAGAGAAGGGGCACATAGGGGAATGCACAAGGAGAACACTTCCCCAAAGCCATAGACTGGAAAAATGAGAGGGGCTGATTTTTGTGAGTTCTTTTTTTTTTTCAATATATGAAATTTATTGTCAGATTGGTTTCCATACAACACCCAGTGCTCATCCCAAAATGTGCCCTCCTCAATACCCATCCCCCACCCTCCCCTCCCTCCCACCCCCCATCAACCCTCAGTTTGTTCTCAGCTTTTAAGAGTCTCTTACGCTTTGACTCTCTCCCACTCTAACCTCTTTTTTTTTTTTTTCCTTCCCCTCCCCCATGGGTTTCTGTTAAGTTTCTCAGGATCCACATAAGACTGAAACCATATGGTATCTGTCTTTCTCTGTATGGCTTATTTCACTTAGCATCACACTCTCCAGTTCCGTCCACGTTGCTACAAAGGGCCATATTTCGTTCTTTCTCATTGCCATGTAGTACTCCATTGTGTATCTAAACCACAATTTCTTTATCCATTCATCAGTTGATGGACATTTAGGCTCTTTCCATAATTTGGCTATTGTTGAGAGTGCTGCTATAAACGTTGGGGTACAAGTGCCCCTATGTATCAGTACTCCTGTATCCCTTGGGTAAATTCCTAGCAGTGCTATTGCTGGGTCATAGGGTAGGTCTATTTTTAATTTTCTGAGGAACCTCCACACTGTTTTCCAGAGTGGCTGCACCAGTTTGCATTCCCACCAACAGTGCAAGAGGGTTCCCGTTTCTCCACATCCTCTCCAGCATCTATAGTCTCCTGATTTGTTCATTTTGGCCACTCTGACTGGCGTGAGGTGATACCTGAGTGTGGTTTTGATTTGTATTTCCCTGATAAGGAGCGACGTTGAGCATCTTTTCATGTGCCTGTTGGCCATCCGGATGTCTTCTTTGGAGAATGTCTATTCATGTTTTCTGCCCATTTCGTCTCTGGCTTATTTGTTTTTCGGGTGTGGAGTTTGGTGAGCTCTTTATAGATTTTGGATACTAGCCCTTTGTCCGATATGTCATTTGCAAATATCTTTTCCCATTCCGTTGGTTGCCTTTTAGTTTTGTTGGTTGTTTCCTTTGCTGTGCAGAAGCTTTTTATCTTCATAAGGTCCCAGTAATTCATTTTTGCTTTTAATTCCCTTGCTTTTGGGGATGTGTCGAGTAAGAGATTGCTAAGGCTGAGGTCAGAGAGGTCTTTTCCTGCTTTCTCCTCTAGGGTTTTGATGGTTTCCTGTCTCACATTCAGGTCCTTTATCCATTTTGAGTTTATTTTTGTGAATGGTGTGAGAAAGTGGTCTAGTTTCAACCTTCTGCATGTTGCTGTCCAGTTCTCCCAGCACCATTTGTTAAAGAGACTGTCTTTTTTCCATTGGATAGTCTTTCCTGCTTTGTCAAAGATTAGTTGGCCATATGTTTGTGGGTCTAGTTCTGGGGTTTCTATTCTATTCCACTGGTCTATGTGTCTGTTTTTGTGCCAATAGCATGCTGTCTTGATGATTACAGCTTTGTAGTAGAGGCTAAAGTCTGGGATTGTGATGCCTCCTGCTTTGGTCTTCTTCTTCAAAATTACTTTGGCTATTCGGGGCCTTTTGTGGTTCCATATGAATTTTAGAATTGCTTGTTCTAGTTTCGAGAAGAATGCTGGTGCAACTTTGATTGGGATTGCATTGAATGTGTAAGTAGCTTTGGGTAGTATTGACATTTTGACAATATTTATTCTTCCAATCCATGAGCATGGAATGTCTTTCCATTTCTTTATATCTTCTTCAATTACTTTCATAAGCTTTCTATAGTTTTCAGCATACAGATCTTTTACATCTTTGGTTAGATTTATTCCTAGGTATTGTATGCTTCTTGGTGCAGTTGTGAATGGGATCAGTTTCTTTATTTGTCTTTCTGTTGCTTCACTGTTAGTGTACAAGAATGCAACTGATTTCTGTACATTTATTTTGTATCCTGCAACTTTGCTAAATTCATGTATCAGTTCTAGCAGACTTTTGGTGGAGTCTATCGGATTTTCCATGTATAATATCATGTCATCTGCAAAAAGCGAAAGCTTGATTTCATCTTTGCCAATTTGGATGCCTTTGATTTCCTTTTGTTGTCTGATTGCTGATGCTAGAACTTCCAACACTATGTTAAACAACAGCGGTGAGAGTGGGCATCCCTGTCGTGTTCCTGATCTCAGGGAAAAAGCTCTGTTTTTCCCCATTGAGTATGATGTTAGCTGTGGGCTTTTCATAAATGGCTTTTATGATGTTTAAGTATGTTCCTTCTATCCCGACTTTCTCAAGGGTTTTTATTAAGAAAGGGTGCTGGATTTTGTCAAAGGCCTTTTCTGCATCGATTGACAGGATCATATGGTTCTTCTCTTTTCTTTTATTAATGTGATGTAGCACGTTGATTGATTTGCGAATGTTGAACCAGCCCTGCATCCCAGGAATGAATCCCACTTGATCATGGTGAATAATTCTTTCTATATGCTGTTGAATTCGATTTGCTAGTATCTTATTGAGGATTTTTGCATCCATATTCATCAGGGATATTGGCCGGTAGTTCTCTTTTTTTACTGGGTCTCTGTCTGGTTAGGAATCAGAGTAATACTGGCTTCATAGAATGAGTCTGGAAGTTTTCCTTCCCTTTCTATTTCTTGGAATAGCTTGAGAAGGATAGGTATTATCTCTGCTTTAAACGTTTATTTATTTTTGGGACAGAGAGAGACAGAGCATGAACAGGGGAGGGGCAGAGAGAGAGGGAGACACAGAATCGGAAACAGGCTCCAGGCTCTGAGCCATCAGCCCAGAGCCCAACGCGGACCTCGAACTCCCGGACCGCGAGATCGTGACCTGGCTGAAGTCGGACGCTTAACCGACTGCGCCACCCAGGCGCCCCTGTGCTTTAAACGTCTGGGAGAACTCCCCTGGGAAGCCATCTGGTCCTGGACTCTTATTTGTTGGGAGATTTTTGATAACCGATTCAATTTCTTCACTGGTTATGGGTCTGTTCAAGCTTTCTATTTCCTCCTGATTGAGTTTTGGAAGAGTGTGGGTGTTTAGGAATTTGTCCATTTCTTCCAGGTTGTCCAATTTGTTGGCATATAATTTTTCATAGTATCCCCTGATAATTGTTTGTATCTCTGAGGGATTGGTTGTCATAATTCCATTTTCATTCATGATTTTATCTATTTGGGTCATCTCCCTTTTCTTTTTGAGAAGCCTGGCTAGAGGTTTGTCAATTTTGTTAATTTTTTCAAAAAAACCAACTCTTGGTTTCGTTGATCTGCTCTACAGTTTTTTTAGATTCTATATTGTTTATTTCTGCTCTGATCTTTATTATTTCTCTTCTTCTGCTGGGTTTAGGCTGCCTTTGCTGTTCTGCTTCTATATCCTTTAGGCGTGCTGTTAGATTTTGTATTTGGGATTTTTCTTGTTTCTTGAGATAGGCCTGGATTGCAATGTATTTTCCTCTCAGGACTGCCTTCACTGCATCCCAAAGCGTTTGGATTGTTGTATTTTCATTTTCATTTGTTTCCATATATTTTTAAATTTCTTCTCTAATTGCCTGGTTGACCCACTCATTCTTTAGTAGGGTGTTCTTTAACCTCCATGCTTTTGGAGGTTTTCCAGACTTTTTCCTGTGGTTGATTTCAAGCTTCATACCATTGTGGTCTGAAAGTACGCATGGTATAATTTCAATTCTTGTATACTTATGAAGGGCTGTTTTGTGACCCCGTATGTGATCTATCTTGGAGAATGTTCCATGTGCACTCGAGAAGAAAGTATATTCTGTTGCTTTGGGATGCAGAGTTCTAAATATATCTGTCAAGTCCATCTGATCCAATGTACCATTCAGGGTGCTTGTTTCTTTATTGACCGTGTGTCTAGATGATCTATCCATTTCTGTAAGTGGAGTGTTAAAGTCCCCTGCAATTACCACATTCTTATCAATAAGGTTGCTTATGTTTATGAGTAATTGTTTTATATATTTGGGGGCTCCGGTATTCGGCGCATAGACATTTATAATTGTTAGCTCTTCCTGATGGATAGACCATGTGATTATTATATAATGCCCTTCTTCATCTCTTGTTACAGCCTTTAATTTAAAGTCTAGTTTGTCTGATATAAGTATGGCTACTCCAGCTTTCTTTTGGCTTCCAGTAGCATGATAAATAGTTCTCCATCCCCTCACTCTCAATCTAAAGGTGTCCTCAGATCTAAAATGAGTCTCTTGTAGACAGCAAATAGATGGGTCTTGTTTTTTTTATCCATTCTGCTACCCTATGTCTTTTGGTTGGCACATTTAATCCATTCACATTCAGTGTTATTATAGAAAGTATGGGTTTAGAGTCATTGTGATGTCTGTATGTTTTATGCTTATAGCAATGTCTCTGGTACTTTGTCTCACAGGATCCCCCTTAGGATCTCTTGTAGGGCTGGTTTAGTGGTGACAAATTACTTCAGTTTTTGTTTGGGAAGACCTTTATCTCTCCTTCTGTTCTAAATGACAGACTTGCTGGATAAAGGATTCTCGGCTGCATATTTTTCTGTTCAATACATTGAAGATCTCTTGCCAATCCTTTCTGGCCTGCCAAGTTTCAAAAGAGAGATCAGTCACGAGTCTTATAGGTCTCCCTTTATATGTGAGGGCACGTTTATCCCTTGCTGCTTTCAGAATTTTCTCTTTATCCTTGTATTTTGCCAGTTTCACTATGATATGTCGTGCAGAAGATCGATTCAAGTTACGTCTGAAGGGAGTTCTCTGTGCCTCTTGGATTTCAATGCCTTTTTCCTTCCCCAGTTCAGGGAAGTTCTCAGCTATTATTTCTTCAGGTACCCCTTCAACACCTTTCCCTCTCTCTTCTTCCTCTGGGATATCAATTATGCGTATATTATTTCTCTTTAGTGCATCACTTAGTTCTCTAATTTTCCCCTCATACTCCTGGATTTTCTTATCTCTCTTTTTCTCAGCTTCCTCTTTTTCCATAATTTTATCTTCTAGTTCACCTATTCCCTCCTCTGCCTCTTCAATCCGAGCCGTCGTCGTTTCCATTTTATTTTGCATCTCATTTAAAGCGTTTTTCAGCTCCTCCTGACTGTTCCTTAGTCCCTTGGTCTCTGTAGCAAGAGATTCTCCGCTGTCCTCTATACTGTTTTCAACCCCAGTGATTAATTTTATGACTATTATTCTAAATTCACTTTTTGTTATATTATTTAAATCCTTTTTGATCAGTTCATTAGCTGTTGTTATTTCCTGGAGATTCTTTTGAGGGGAATTCTTCCGTTTGGTCATTTTGGATAGTCCCTGGAGGGGTGCGGACCTGCAGGGCACTTCCCCTGTGCTGTGGTGTATAACTGGAGTTTCTGGGCGGGGCCGCAGTCAGACCTGACGTCTGCCCCCAGCCCACCGCAGGGGCCACAGTCAGACTGGTGTGTGCCTTCTCTTCCCCTCTCCTAGGGGCGGGATTCACTGTGGGGTGGTGTGGCCTGTCTGGGCTACTTGCACACTGCCAGGCTTGTGATGCTGGGGATCTGGCGTATTAGCTGGGGTGGGTAGGCAAGGTGCACGGGGGCAGGAGGGGTAGGCTTAGCTCGTTTCTCCTTAGGTGATCCACTTCAGGAGGGGCCCTGTGGCAGCGGGAGGGAGTCAGACCCGCTGCCGGAGGGGTGGCTCCGCAGAAGCACAGTGTTGGGTGTTTGTGTGGAGCAAGCAATTTCCCTGGCAGGAACTGGTTCCCTTTGGGATTTTGGCTGGGGGATGGGCGAGGGAGATGGCGCTGGCAAGCACCTTTGTTCCCCAACAAACTGAGCTCTGTCATCCCAGGGCTCAGCAACTCTCCCTCCCTTTGTCCTCCAGCCTTCCCGCTTTCCGAGCAGAGCTGTTAACTTATGACCTCCCAGATGCTAAGTAGCACTTGCTGTTGGAACACACTCAGTCCAGCCCCTCTGCTTTTGCGAGCCAGACTCAGGGGCTCTGCTTGGACCGCGGGCCGCCCCTCCGCCCTGGCTCCCTCCCACCAGTCCGTGGAGCGCGCACCGCCTCTCTGCCCTACCTACCCTCTTCCGTGGGTCTCTCGTCTGCGCTTGGCTCCGGAGACTCAGTTCTGCTAATCCTCTGGCGGTTTTCTGGGTTATTTAGGCAGGTGTAGGTGTAATCTAAGTGATCAGCAGGATGCGTGGTGAGCCCAGCGTCCTCCTACGCCGCCATCTTCCTCCTGATTTTTGTGAGTTCTTGCAACCAATGGAGCTTAAAGCCTGGAGTTTTAAAGGTTGGTGGGCTTGACTGGAATAGAGCCCTGAGGGAGCTGCCCTGCTCATGAAGAGCAAATTAGGAAATAAAAATTTTCTAATTTAATTAGGAACCCTTCAGAATGGGAGAAGGTATTTGCAAATGACATGCCTGATAAAGGGTTAGGATCCAAAATATATAAAGAACTTATCAAACACAACACCCAAGAAACAAATAATCCACTGAAGAAATGGGCAGAAGACATAGACATTTTTTTAAAGACATACAGATGGTCAACAGACACATGAAAAGATGCTCAACATCATTCATCATCCATTGGGGAAATACAAATCAAAACTACAATGAGATATCACCTCCTCACACCAGTCAGAATGGCTAAAATTAACACAGTAAACAACAGATGTTGAGGAGGATGCAGAGAAAGGGGAACTCTCTAACTGTTCATGGAAATGCAAACTGTTGCAGCCACTGTGGAAACAGTATGGTGTTTCCTCCAAAAGTTAAAAATAGAACTACCCACAACCTAGCGATTGCACTAATAGGTATTTATCCAAAGGATACAAAAATACTAATTTGAAATCATACATGCACCCTGATGTTTATAGCAGCATTATCAACCATAGCCGAATTATGGAAAGAGCCCAAATATCCATTGACTGATGAATGGATTAAGAAGATGTGGTATAGGGGAACCTGGGTGGCTTAGTTGGCTAAGGGTCTGAGTGGCTCAGTTGGTTAAGTGTCTGACTCTTGATTTCAGCTCAGGTCATGATCCCATGGTTTATGAGTGCCCCATGCTAGGCTCTGTGCTGACACCATGAAGCCTGCTTAGAATTCTCTCTCCCTCTCTCTCTGCCCCTCACCTACTCATGTGCTTGCACTCTGTGTCTCTCTCTTTCTCAAAATAAATAAACATTTAAAAAGTTGTGGTATATATATATATACCCAATAAAATGAAATATTACACAGCCATAAAAAAGAATGAAATCTTGCCATTTGCGACAACATGGATGGAGGTAGAGAGTCTTATGCTAAGCAAAGTAAGTCAGAAAAAGACAAATACATATGATTTCACTCATATGTGGAGTTTAAGAAACAAAATAAATGAACATGGAGGGGTGGGGAGAGAAAACAGACTCTTGACTATGGAGTATAAACTGATGGTTACCAGAGGAGTGTTGGGTAGGGGGATGGGTAAAATAGGTTATGGGTATTAAGAGGGGCACTTGTGATGAGCACTGGATGTTGCATGTAAGTGTTTAATCACTGAATTCTACACCTGAAACTGATATTACACTGTATGTTAACTAACTGGAATTTAAATAAAATCTTATAAAAATGAAAGTAAAAAGGAGCAATTTGGCAATGTAGAAGTATACCTTAAATGTATACCAAGTAAGTTATCCTTAAAGATATTCACATTTTCATGTAAGTATGCAGTGATATGGATTCAGGATACTCTCTGTCACACAGTAATGACGAAATAAAATGACACAAAATATTTATCCATAAAAATTTGTTTTTTTTTTACAATATGGCTCTGTACAATTGACTACCTGCAGCCACTAAAGTAATGACATAGATCTACATATCCTGACAGTAAGATAAATTTATAATTTATTATTAGTTGATGAGTGCATGGTACAAAATAACATGATTTGTATAATCTAAATTTTTGAAAATTAAAATTATATTAATTGAGGCGCCTAGGTGGCTCAGTCAGTTGTGTCTGACTCTTGGGTTTCACTCGGATCATGATCTTGCGGTTCATGAATTTGAGCCCTGCATCGGGTTCTGTGCTGGCAGTGCAGAGCCTGTTTGGGATTCTCTCTCTCCTCTCTCTGCCCCTCCCCTGCTTGTGTACTGTCTCTCTCTCTTTCAAAAATAAATAAATAAACTTTATAAAATTATAGATGTGATAGGGAGACAGGTACCCTGTAAGGACTAATCATCTAGCTTAACAATGTTTGTTTCTGGAAAGTAAAATTGTAAGGACAAGATTGGGAGTGGTTTCAGTTTCTGTTTTTAGCATCTCTGTATTGTTTAAATAATCCTATATTTTATATAAAAAAAGAAATTTTCATATTAAAAATAAACTAATTTTGGAGTCCCTCTGTTTTCCATTTCATACCATCACTTCTGTATGCTTCCCCAGTTAGTCTTTGTCTGAAGAAGCTGCTATTCCTATCCAAGTCAAACATTTTCCCAGTACTACTTCTTTGAAAAGGCAAGTAGAATTACTTTCTGATATACTTGGAAATCTTTAATACCTGAAACTTTGATTTTAAATCCCCCAAGATGGTAACATAGAAAGTGGAAACAGGGCAAGGTCAAGTCTCCAGAAATGGATTTTGCATGGCTAATAATGGTGCTAAAGTGACCCTAGAGAAAAAGGGAAAAGTAGAACTGAGAAGATCCTGTGTGCTTATTATTTCTTGTTAGATTTATGAGCTTTGGAGCCTTACTCACCCGATACGGATGGATAAAATGCTCTTCTTGGCCATTTCCACCTGAAGATGCAACCACCACGGCTACTAGGTGTAGTGATCCCAGGGTAATGTTCTTACCACTTCCATGTTTTGCCCAGTGGCATAAGCCCTTCTGCACGCAGAAAAGATGATCAAATTATCATGGTTAGGCGTTCAGTGGGGCTGAGTTTAATTCCCAACTCTCCCAAGTAATGGCTCTGTGAACTGAAGCAAACTATGGAAGTTCTCAGGTTTTGCACCCAATCTGTAAGATTGCAATAACAGCAGTACCGACATTCTAGAGGTATCGTGAGGGTTAAGTAAGATAACACATACAATGTACTTATCATGGTGCCTGCACATAGTAACACCCAAAATATTAGGTCTTAGTATTTATATATAGTATTATTATATAAGTAGTAGTATGATGGGGCTTAAAGTGTGCTTACCAAATATTTTAATGTTCACGTAAATCCTTAGGAATCTTGTTAAAATTCAGATTATTATTTTTTGAAAATATTTAAATGTTTATTTATATTGAGAGAAAGACAGACTGACCACAAGACAGGAAGGGGCAAAGAGAGAGAGAGGGAGACACAGAATCTGAAGCAGGCTCCAGGCTCTGAGCTATCAGAACAGAGTCCAACTTGGGGTTGGAACTCACCAGCTGCAAGATCATGACCTGAGCCAAAGTCAGACGCTTAACCAACTGAGCCACGCTGGTGTCCCAAAATTCAGATTATTATGATCAGGTCAGGGGAGGGACCTGAAAGTCTGAGGTCTACACATCGAGTAGCAAAGTATTAAGGGATACTAACAACCAGCTGACTAAAGAAAAATATTCCTTTAAGCCCAAAATTAGTGCCTGAAATCCCAAACACAATATAAATTTCTTTAGATTAATTGTCCCTAGAAGGCTTAGATTAGTTTTTTACCAAAGATGGATAACATTGTACCACGGAGTCTTACAAACTAATTAGCATTTGAGTTAAACAAATTAGCTAGTTTTCACTAAAACATGGTTTTAAGAAAACGAGACACAGAAAAGTTATGTTTACATTAGAATTTGAAAAAAGAAGCAAAGATCTAGAACACAGAGATATCCGGATACAGGAGCCAGCCTGTGTGGCAAAATGACGTCAATGTCCCCATGGTCTATAGTGGGATATTGTAAAGAAACAAGGAGCACGATTAGAAAATGGGAGAGTGTTGGAGATGAAATATCCTTGCAAATTTAGCACAGAGAGAGCCTTGAAAAAATATGAGTATGATATAAACAGTAGACATTGAAAAGATTAAAAACATCCTAGTGGCATTTGGTCTTAAAGACGATGATAACTATTGTACAATTTTTTAAAGGTTTGGAGTATGAACTCATCCTTTGGTTTAAAAATACTAAATGTAACAGAATTGTTTATTGACTTATACTCCTGCTGGAGAAACTTATTTAATTGCCTACACTAATGAAAACTAAGAAATACAAGTAATTAAAACACTATTCAAGTTACTTAGTACTGCTTTATTTCTTTTCCTTTTTTAAGTTCACTTATTTATTTACTTATTTATTTATTTAGAGAGAGAGAGACAGAGACAGTGAAAGTGGGGGAAGGACAGAGAAAGAGGGAGAGAGAGAGAATCCCAAGCAGGCTCTAGCCTCAGCGCGCGACTGACACAAGGCTCAATCCCACGGTACTGGGGTCATGACCTGAGCCAAAGTCAAGACTTGGACGCTTAGCTGACTGAGCCACTCAGGCACCCCTGAAACTCTATACTTATTAAACAATAACACTCCATCCCTCCTCCCTCCAGTCCCTGGCCACCATTATTCTACTTTCAGTCTCGATGAATGTGGCTACTTTAGGTACCTCATACAAGTGGAATCATATATTATTTGTGCTTTTGTGACTGGTTAATTTCACTTAGCATAAATGTCTTCAAGCCTCATCTATGTTGTAGCATTTGTCAGAATTTCCTTCCTTTTTGAGCCTGAATAATATTCCATGGTATGTATACACCACATTTTGTTTATCTACTCATCTGTCGGTGGGCACTTGAGTTGCTTCCAACTTTTGGCTATTATGAATAATGCTGCTATCAACAAGGCTTTAGCCCCTGATTTCAATTATTTTGAATATATGCCCAGAAGTGGAATTGCTGAATTATATTGTAACTCTATTTTTAATTTTTTGAAGAACTTCCCTATTATTTTCCAAAGTGGATGCATCCTTTTACATTTACACTACCAGTGCACTAGGGTTCCGATTTCCCTACATCTTTACCAATGCTTATTTTCCATTTTTATAACAGCCATATTAATGGATATAAAATATATTTTACCTACATTTGACAATATTTTAGATTTAAGCTTGGGAAAGCATGGTTATTAGAGAAGGTGTTGGGTTTTGCTTTCATTTCTGGGAGGGACAATGGTTATTAATAAAATAATAACTTGGTGGATTATTCAAATAAAACCATAACTACTTTTCTTTGACAGAAGATTTCCACTTCTCTTACAAATACAGTGTGGAAAACGTCCTTCCTAATTCCTTATACTATCTATTAAAATATTACATGGATTTAGAAGAACACCCTACCTTTCTGCATAGACAAAAAGGAATTTATAAATGATAAAGTAGTACATATGACATGTATCAACTTTCTGTTCTCTCTGCTGACCTGGTGTTCTTTAGTTTTGAGTCTGCCAAAAATATTCCAGATATTTCTGTTAGCCATTAGCATGAAGAGTTATGATTAAATATTTTTAAATATTTTAAGAAAAAAAATTTATAGGCAATTTTATGTATAGGAAATAACCTTTGTCATACGTGTTTTACTCTCACTAATTGCCAAACAGAAGCAAACAGAGCAAATGAATGGTACGCCTGAAAATAAGACAAAAGTAGCTTGATGAAATCTACTATTTTGATTCTATTACTGTATAACAATATAATAAATACAGCCATCTCCCAATTGCTTAAACATCAGTTTTATTCCTGGGCTCTTCAGACTGATCATAAGTGCTAGTGCAGGTATTGATTGCATGCTATTGAACAAAGGAATAAAGAGAACACTGATCTGGTATTTTTATCTAGTACACATATCATTTAAAATTATTTCAATTCTTAGGGAGAGTTAGTAGGGCATGACATTATTGAATTGTCAAACACACAAAATCTCTCACTC
Source organism: Leopardus geoffroyi (assembly GCF_018350155.1). Lineage (NCBI taxonomy): Eukaryota > Metazoa > Chordata > Mammalia > Carnivora > Felidae > Leopardus > Leopardus geoffroyi. Next base: position 144,903,047 of record NC_059328.1, read on the forward strand.
ATTTCAGTGGTTGTGAGCTATGTCAACTGACATCTGTAATTGCTGACAGCAACGTACAAAGGAAAGGAATAAAAATCAAATGGGAGGCTTTAAACAGAACTGTGGTCAATGAGCACATACATAAAGTGAAAGTATCCGATTATCCAGTTGCTGCCCACAATTAAGAGGACTTCAAAAGGTCTTGACCCTTAGTTCTTACCTAAAATTGAAATTTGGCTTGAATTACCCAACTTACTAGGCTTTAATTCTCAGCTCTCAATCAGAGTAAAACTAGAGACTTTCAGTTTTGACTGCAGTGGAACCAACATATGTGGAGCATGTGGATTTTGTGAATAATGTACTTTGCTGGGCCAACAGCCTCAATGCCAGCCTAATTGTTCCAAGTAGTGGTTTGTTCCTTAATGAAGATTCCACAATGCAATTGTTGTAGAAAAATAATGGTTACTGTAGGACAGATGGCAGAGTGGAAAGATGGGGAAATTGTCCATATAATTCTGCCTCTGAATCCTGAGCTTGATGAAGGGTAAGAGTCTGACTGAATACTCCAGGAGGGGTGTTTATACAGCTTTGAATCACTCACTTACTGCTCAGCTCTTCATTCTTTTTTCCTTAAATAATGCAATCTTTGCCTATGGGGCTGAAAAAGGGAATGACAATGTTTATTCTTTAATTAAATGCTTCGAGTAATGCTAAAGCATTGTTGTATTTTTGCTTCTGTGTGTGTCTGAAATTCAAAGGGAAAAGTAAGACTGAAAGTCCAGAAAAATACATTTTAAAAATTAACATATGCATGAGACAACCATCTGGATTTTTTAGATTAAATGTGAATAGCCATGTTTTTTGACTTTCACAGTTGTTTCTATACTGATGGACCTATGTTCAAATATCATGTCTGCATCTACTTCAGCAACATGCCTCTGTGAGACTGTTAGCATATAGATACACATCTTAATTTAATAACAGAAATCTTTACTACTAATAAAACTAATTTTTAATTGACCTATTATGCTTAAACCAATCATTTGCCTTTTGGTTTTACCATCTACTCTAATAGAGTATATAACACTATTGAAATTTTTCTTGATATAACCTTTAAACCTTACCTAACCAAACAATAGGGGAAATTTAATTCGTATTAAAGATTGATTATAGCAGGGATTTTTAAGTCAAGCTCAGTAAATGCACTGAAATTTTATGTAAACATTTGCGAATGCAGGTTCATATATATTTTTCTTCTAAAAGTGCCTTTAGCATTCATTTAGTTGCTGTAGAAGGGGTCTCCAATTCAAAACGGGTAAGGACTTCTTAAAATAGAAAGAGTGTTATGGAACACCTCATTTTCAAAAGATTTTGCCCAATTGTTCTTAGGAGGTTTTATTTGTATCTAGTTCTAGAGCAGACAGATACCAATCAGTGGACAAATTAATTGTCTTATTGGTGCAACACATGTGTTCAGATTGCCATATCAGCTGTTTTATTACCCATCACTACTGCTTAGCTATTGGCAATGTTGTTATGTCACTGTGCAATCACTTATTGTTGCCTATAGATCTTTTTGTCCAGTCATCCATGATAATCTATTGCAATATGTCTAGCATTCATTTAGTAATTCACTTCTGAATATGTTTTGTGTGCTACTAAGTACCATACAGAATGCTCCATGAATCACTTAAATGAAGATAAGATCTACTGCTACAGGGATAATCAGGGGCTATATCTTCAGAAATGTATGTGTCAGCCTAAGGATTTGGGAATTTATATGTAGAAAATAAAAAAGCACTGGAGGATTCTTGGCTGGGAAGTGACACATTGAATTAGGATTTTCTTTGGATCACTCTGGTAGTAGAATGAAAGATGAATCTGAGGGAGGTAAGATCAGAGGCAAAAGTAAGAGGTAAAGAAAACCTGGGGTTTTTTTGTTGTCGTTGTGTGTTTGTTTGTTTGTTTGTTTGTTTGTTTTGCCAAGTGGAGGCTGTATCTGAAATAATGGACCGATTTTAGAAATATTTAAGAGGAAGAGTCACAGGCCACAAATACATTTAGCCATGAGTTGAGATAGAGAAAAAAGTTGGGGAAAAATCTAAGATTTCCGTTCAGGATTTTTGCTTTCGTTTGTTTTGTGTTTTTATACCCAGCTTTGAAACTGTACAGCAAACACCTGAAGATGGAGATCTTAAGCCAGAGGAGTAAGTTGGGAATTAAAAAAGAGAGATTTAAAATATCTCTTTTCATCTTTTAGGAAGGTGCTAAATCATAAAAACGGGTGAAATTCTGAGAATAGTCAGAGTAATAGTACAGTAAAACGAGTGATAGGAGTAGATGTGAGGCTTGAGTTGTGTGACTGCTTACACTTGCAGGGTGGGCTCAGGGAGCAGAACCCTGGCGAGACAGAAAAGGAATAGTCAGAAAAGGTTGAGGAGAAACCAGTACACGTAATGCCATGAAAGCAAGGGTACAGAGTTTAAGAAAGGCTCAAAAGTATCAAATGCAAAGATATAGAATAGCCAAGAATAGAAAAACATCTTTTTTAATTTGGCGTTTTATGAATGGTTTACTGCATAAAGCAATCTCAACAAATCTGCTTGCCTCCTTCAACATATTTGACCAATTATGTTAAAAGCCATTTTATTCGATTATCTGATTATTATTTTATTGATATTATACTATTTTTATTTTATATGCAGAATCAAAGTAGTATACCTGTTGATACGATGTTACATATGCTGTATTTCTCAGCTAATATTTACTCTGATAGGTCAGTAGCCTAAAGGACTGTTAAGAACTCATTCAGTGAAAGATTTAATAGAATAATGCATAATTTTCATAAATATGTTTTCACTTTACAAGAGTGAGGGGGAGAGGCCTTTACCTGCATTAACCAGTCGTGGAGTGAGGGTTGCCCCAGGGAATGAGCATAATCTTACAGGAGGCAGCTGTTCTGGTCAAGGGAACTTTGGGGTGGACTGGGTTTTGTGTCAGCAGGCAACACTCCCAGCAGCCAGGGGAATGAGCATTTCAGTCCTGAAAGGAGCGTGGTTTTCTGGGCAACACCACAGCATATCCTACAACTGTTCATATAAAATAAACACAGAACCTGCCATTTAGTATATACTTAATAAGTGTTAACTGATCTTATCAAGGGCTCGAATCAAAGACCTAAATACTTTACATGGCTGAAAGGCTTCATTGCCAGCCCTGACATAACTCCTCATTATAAGCGCTCCTCCCTTGTCCCTCCACATTTTATGTTCCCTAAACTTGTCATCTTCCTGGCCTGAAAATATAAAATTCTCTTTACCTAAAATCAATTCCCACATTCCCAATTCATAATTACTACTTTTAGTTCAGAGGGGTCATTCTCTAAGGTTTTTATTTCCTACACCTAAATATGTGCTCTTTTTCTCCTATTTGATAGTCCCATGGTGTTATGTGACTTTGCTTCAAAGCACTTATTATAGTTGAAACTATTTTCATAGTCATGAGTCCATATGAGAGTCTTTATGTTAGGTATTGTCCCCATTACCTAGCATCGTGGCAATAAATATCCTTTGAATAAATAAGTGAATGAATGAACCAGTGTTGATAAATGCCATGTAGTGAGTATAACATGTACCATAAAATAATAACAAGCATAGTAAAGATTTGTATAGAGTAATCACATCCCAATCCTCAGGATCTTCTTATCTCTATCTGAAATTTCTGGTTGTATTTTACAAACCTGCATTTAAAGAAATAAAACAAACAACTACTGGATTGTATACTATATACACATGTAAATAGGGAACACATCTCAATTACTTGTGGGTTACTTACCTACTAGGAAGAGTTCGCTTAGTGAAGTAGGGTGCTTCATTAAATAGCAGTAGCTTTTTCCTTTGTTTTCTATGATAAACCAGGAGAAGTCCATAGCTGAAAGTAGGTAACTGTTGCAAACCTAGCCATGACCAGGACCATTCTGATGACAGCAAGTTATTCCCTTGCTAAAGCTTCTTTTTTTTTTTATTAATTCATTTATTTTGAGAGGGAGAGCATGAGTGCAGGAGGGGCAGAGAGAGAGGGACAGAGAGAATCCCAAGCAGAATCCATGCCTTCAGCACAGAGCCCAACGCACGCCTCAGACTTAAGAACCACGAGATCATGATCTGAGCTGAAATCTAGAGTTGATGCTCAACCAACTGAGTCATCCAGGTAACCCCCATCCCGCCCATTGCTAAAGCTTTTTATTGGCACAGCTGAAAATATGTTTCTGACCAGGATGAAATCTTTCCCTTTTCTCCAATTTACTAAAACATGCTCAGATTAAACTGTATACTTCCAATTTCACTTAAATTCTAGTGTTATAATTTGCTCACTACACAGAAGGTTCTTACTAAATAAAATTAAACAGCTGGAATGCTGCTTTTGCTTGGCCCATGAAGGGGATTCAGAGAGGCTGTGGATGCAGGTGCTGATAGTGAACACGAGCCTGGCCTGCTCTAGTGTGAGAAATATTTGTGAACACACGAGTTAACTATTCAGCATGAAAATTCCAAGAACAGTCTGGTCTTCACTCTATAATGGTTTCCCAATTTTTAATCATCTAGAAAGCTTGTGAAAAATGAAGATTCTTAACCCCATATCCAGATATTCTGATTTGGTTGTCTTAACAAGCATCTTGGAAAATATGATACGATTGATCTGTGAACTACAGTTCCCAGGAACACTGGCCCAGTGGATTATGTTCCAGCTCCTCAGTTTACATGAAATGGGACCTATGATTGTCTCCTGTTGAACGCTAGCCTGTAACTCCCTGGCTTCTCTTCCAACCCGCTTTCTAGTTATAGGGAGTGCTGAATGTAATACTGCAGCTATTTTATAACTTTGCCTTTCTTCATACTTTCCCCTTCACTTTGACTGCCCTTCACCACTTTCTTCAAAGTTAGGTCCAATTTTCAAGGCTCATCACAAATGTCAACTCTTTTCTAAAACCTCAGGCCACTATATATATAATTTTATTTTATTATTTTAAGAGAGAGAGAGCATGCGCACAAGTAGGGGAGAGGGGCAGAGGGAGAGAAAGAATCTTAAGCAGGCTCCACACTCAGCATGGAGCCTCGTCTAGGGCTCGATCCCATGACTCCAGGATCATGACCTGAGCTGAAATCAAGAGTCTGATGCTCAACCCACTGAGCCACCTAGGCACCCAGTGTACAACTGTTCTATGCTACACAGAACAGCAGAGACAGCAAATAGACAATGTGAAGACTGACCTTCTCCATCCCATAGACATCACTGATCATATCTCTGACTCCATTTCAAATGCTTCTAAATCATGCTCTAGAAGTTAACAGCAACTAGGGTGACTGAGTGGGTGGCTCACTTGGTTAAGCATCTGACTCTTGATTTCTGCTCAGGTCATGATCTCATGGTTCCTGAGTTTGAGCCCCACATCAGGCTCCACACTGATAGTGTGGAGCCTGCTTGGGATTCTCTCTCTCTCCCTTTCTCACTCTCCCTCTCTATTCCCTTCTCTACCCTCCCCCATGCTCGCTCGCTCTTTTTCTTACTATCTCTAAAAAATCAATAAATACACCTTAAAAAATATAGAAGCTAACAGCAACCTCTGATGAATGATAGATAAGATGAAACCCATTGACCATTCCAGCTCTTAGTTTTTCAATTTTATTTACTACTACTACTATAGGCATACTATTCTATAACATTAATTTGTTTATATATGTGTCTCCTACTAGACAGAAACAAGAACCATGCCTTATTCACCATCAGCTCCTATCCTAATAGCTGGCATAGAGTAGGCTCACAATAAATGTTAATCGATGAATTCATAACTGAATGATACTGCTTCCTTGAGGAAGATATATTTTCTATGTTCACCTATACTTTAGAAATAGCTTCTGGTCTTTTCTTCCTTTGATTATGGCTTCACTCAATAAATGTCTTCATAATCATTCAACTGAGAACAAAAGCTAGATATAAATTAGTCTTTATGAGAAATATTTTCATTATACCATTTGTATGTGGGGAAGATTTCTAAACCAAGATATATAATGATGAACCTTTTCTTAGTGATGCTAAAGCATCAGAGACTGCTCAACCTCTGATCATCAAGAGTTAATAGAAGATGAACAATCTAAGGCTAAAGGAGTCTCCTCTGTCTTAATTCCTACTTATCTTGGGCAAATGTCATTTTATCATCATTACAGCAATAGCATTTATTGAACATCCTCTAAGCTTCTGACTTTAATATCTGAGGGTTTCACTCTACTGACCTGCCCTTAAAGAGCTTTAATAAAGCTTATTCTCCTTAATGGGGTGAGATAAGAATGCATTGGAATGGGATTGGCATAATCAGAAAGAAAGAACCAGAAGGAGCAAATGTTCAGAGAACAGATACATTTAGTAAATATCTTCAAAATAGAAGCATTAAAATTTCCAAAGTCCCTGTTATTAACAAGAATAGTATCATTCGTAACTTTACTGTGGGTTTATATAACAAGTATCCTCCGGAGAGCTCAAAAAAAGAATTGATTTGCTGAAGATAGTTGTTCGGTTTTATGAACTGACTCTCCAAATAAGTAATTAATATGGGTGAGAAAAAAATAACCTCTAGGACTAATTATTATAGCTTCCAGAGCTCTTTAAAGTATGTCTAGGCATCAGGCAAATATTTGGTGAGAGAATTAGCTGGCAAAACACATGCAGTGTATTAGCCGGGATATACATTTGTGAGAGGTTAGTTTCTGAAGAATAGCCTTGCTAAAACATAAGAGTCATTAAAGACCTCTTGATGACTAGTCTTGTTTGTCACTCCTAATTGTCCTCAATCCTGTTCACCCTTTTTTTTTCTAACATTGTCTCCCACTTGTTCTATTGGTTTAACAAATGCTTTGAGGTAAAAATTCATGTTCAGTCTTCCCTAAGTGATGGAAAATACTACACTGACATATTGGCATATCTCAAAATGTGCTAACTTAAAAAAATATCTTGGGGTTATACCAAGAATGATTTAGGTATCTCAGAAAAGCAGCATGGATAGGAATAAGAGGAACTTGGGAGACATGTAAGATGAAGTAAATACAAGGTTATTAATGATAGTAACTGCAAATGATTGAGAACAATCTAAATGCCCAACCCATAGTGGGCTGGTTAACAAATTATGATACAGCCATATAAAAGAAGACTAGGTAGCCATCAAAAATGGCAACAACAACAACAACAAAAGCAGTTTCTTCTAAGCTGATATTGAAAATTAGTAACTTAAAAAAAGCATGTTGTAGAGGAGCCTACATTGTGATGGGGGTGGGGCTTCTTTTCTAATTTTTTAAAAATTTATTTATGTATTTTGAGAGAGACAGAGACAGCACAAAGTGGGGGATGGACAGATAGAGAAGGAGAGAGAGAGAGAGAGAGAGAGAGAGAGAGAGAATCCCAAGCAGGCCTGATGTGGGGCTCAAATCCATGAAGCTGGAGATCATGACCTGAGCCAAAACCAAGAGTTGGACACTTAATGGACTGAGCCACCCAGGCACCCTGATAGTTTGTGTTTTAAAAATAGCAATTATACATACACATATATATGCATTTTTGCTTATGTATGCTTATAGTCTTTCTTTTAGAACATAACGAAATCTAACATTGCTTACTAACATTTGTAATTTGAACCATGTGATTATAAATTTAAAAAAAAATAGCAAATACAATTTTAAAACATCAGTTGAATTATAAATAAAAGGATATAGATACAAGACTTCTGTCAGGGTTTGATCTTTGGCTCCACTACTTACAGGCTGTGTGAATTTGAGTAATTTCATTTTAACTTTGTGGAGCAAAGACCTCATCTAAAAAATGGGGCAGAAATAGTGCTTTCTCTACACCCTCTGGGAAAGATTAAATGAGATAGTACATTGAATGCCTTGACTGACACATATCACTCAATAAAGGGGGTCATTATTATTAAGTTATAACAACTCATTGGGCTAACTTGCCTGATTTAGTAATCCTTTTTCTTTCAAAAGTGGCCCAGAGTTCTGATTGGGGAATTTAAAAAATTTTCTACTTTTCACCAACCAAGAATTAGAAGGAAAATGGAAAGTTAAAAGAAAAAAATATGTTGAATTTCAAAGTCTTTTCTTTTTTAAGGGTTTTTTTGTGGTTTCTTAGTTACATACTCCTTGAAATAGGATTTTTCACTCTATATGAATTTGTAATGTTGAAGGTTTCAAATGACCTCTTATCAATGTAATTTTTTTCTTTGTTTTCCTTCTTCCTAGCTGCTATGGCTTCAACTTTCCTTTCTTACCCTCTGAATTCCCACAAGTTACCATGTTTAAACAAATTAGAGTAATATTGAATCCTTGCTCTGCCATGTAAAGAACCTTGATGCTCCAGACTCTCAAGCTCCTTAAGCATCAAGTTCCCTATATTAGGATAGAGTTCACTCTGCTGATAATTTTTGACAATAAAATTAGGCTGCCAGTGTGAAAATTCCTGGCTTACCTTGAAAGTCCCATTTTTCTTTCCATGAACGATTCTAATTCTCACTGAGTCTGGAATTAGTGTTTTGTTTTTTTTTTTTTTAAGTACTCTTTTGTTTTTGTTTTTATTTTTGTCCTCTTTGCTGGTCCTTTATCTCCTTTACACACCACTCTTTCTACAAACACTAGCCAATGCAGCCATTTCTGGGGTTAATTACTAGCCTATTCCAGTAGTGAATAGATAAAGAAAGTAGACTAACCAGGAGTGAACCTCATGATATTGTTGATTAGAATTGTCAATTCATTTTCTCCATAGTACAATACATGCTTTGAAGATACAATCATTGTCTTATCAATTTGTTTTCTTCAGGGCTTTATACCTCTCAGAAAGCAGGCACTCAGAAAAGATTTGCTGATTGCTCATTGTAAGCACGTGAATCTGAAGATGGTTTTTATGAGAATGTGATATTTCTTTTCAAAACATACATCCTATTATAAAAATAAAAGAATGCCTGACTTGAACAAAGGCTATTTGTCCCTAATTTGTGATTTATATAAAATTTATAAATGAATAGCCCTTAATCAAACACTTTATAAAAATATCTTTATTGAATAGAATTTCATTACATGATATGTCTGTCTTAGACAAATGTGGAAGAATGGCCAACTGTTTCAGTTATTTGTTGCCTCATAACAAACCAGTTATATTAATTCAGGTCTTCCAAGAAGTAGATAACAAGATGGGGTTAGATGTGCAAGACATTTCTTGAGAGAAATGTCTGTGAAGGATAAATAGAAAGGAAGCCATGGAAGGTCTTCCACCTGTGAAGGAGAGGAAAGGAAGAAGGTCAGGTAAAAGGGATTTGAGATTGTAGCACAGTTACGATAATGTTTCTGTCAGGCCAATAAGGAATATTCAAGCCAAAGTCATAAGTTGAAGCATTATAGCAATGGATCTACGTTAGTGCCCCTGCCATGCCTGACCATTAGATAGGAGAATCTGGAGTAAAGTATGGCCTCAGTACTGACCCAGGGGTGGATCCAGGAAGAAAGCTGTTGAGGGTCCAGTCAACCAGAATCCCTGCAAAGTCTCTTAAAGGATAGGCCAAGAACAGGCATAGCTTCACTTCTGCAAACCAGAGTGTCTCAAACCCCAACCAAGATTCAAGGGGAGGGGACATAGCTTCTGCGTATTTATGGAGAGCAACTGAGAATTTGCAGCCATCTCTAATCCACCACTCTTTGTTCTCAGATGAACTACCTTCACTTAAACTTCTCTTGATTTAACAGGCCCAACTTATTTTGCCCCTCTAGTCCTCTTCTTTGCATGGTTCTGGATTATGTTGACTAAAAGGAAAATTTACATGAGATTTGGAAAGTGGGAGTGATGTGGCTCCTCCCTGAAGGTCTCTATCATTAGATGTGGTGACAATACAGACACACAGGTGATAAGAGATTTCAGCTTCTCTTCATTCTCCTCCACTCCAGGTCTGGTCTCCACCCAACTGCTGATTTTGTTGACTAACAGCAGCCTCAGGCCCATCACCAGACCACTGGCTAAAGACCCATAGAGGCAGCAGCTTCCTATAGACTTCTCTACCAACTCACCCTTCTCAGTTTGACTTCAATGGTTTCAGTTGCTGGCTTCTCAGATGGACTGGTAGGTGCCTCCTCTGATCCTCTGACTCTACCTTCAGACCTTTCCTTACCCAGTGCTTCCTCCAGGGGCTGATAGTCATAGGTGTTGGTTATCCTACTGGATATAAAGATTTCATATCTGGTACAAAACAACTTGTTTTTTCTTGAAACAAATTGTTCTGTTGTCCTTTGGGTTATAGCCTTATGTTTATGGGGAAAATATTTCCTCGAGCAAACAGCTATATTGATGTAAATGGCGTCAGTTCTCAGACCCAACAGTTGAATTATATGGTGCAGGTGATTTCAAATATCAAAGCTTATAGAGAGAATAAGATTTATCTGTGAATACTACTGAAGGAGTATAAATTGACTCCAAGATTGAGAAACTCCGGAACTTAGGGATGTGAAAATACCTTGCTGTAAGGACCTGTATGGCTAATATCAGTTACCTGGAAAAAATGATATTACATGATGGTTACAGAATTGGAGATAGAAATTTGGTATTCAGTCTCAAACAATTGACAGCTGAAATCCCATGAGTGAATGAATGCAGAGAGAAAGTGAATAGGGTTGGAAATAGTGGAAGGGCAGAAAAAGCTTGAAAATCAGCTTAGGGGAGGGTAGTGCCTAGTAACCAGAAAAGAAACACAAACTGATGTTAGAGAAGATAAGGAAGAGTTTACAGATGTGGAAGCTATGCAGGATAGGTAGGTTCACAGGCATAGAATCAGAGTTTCATGTTTGGTTGTAATCTAGAAAAAATTTTATTTCCTAAATGAGAGAACTGAGATCAAGAATAGTTGTGATTTAGGCAAGATCTTACAACTGCTATAGTTTTCTGAAAAGCTGTAGCCTATAAAACAGGTCTTCCTAATTTTTTTTTTAATTTTTTTTCAACGTTTATTTATTTTTGGGACAGAGAGAGACAGAGCATGAACGGGGGAGGGGCAGAGAGAGAGGGAGACACAGAATCGGAAACAGGCTCCAGGCTCTGAGCCATCAGCCCCGAGCCTGATGCGGGGCTCGAACTCACGGACCGCGAGATCGTGACCTGGCTGAAGTCGGACGCTTAACCGACTGCGCCACCCAGGCGCCCCGGGTCTTCCTAATTTTTGACTGGCCTCTGGAACCCACTGGATGGCCTTTGGTCCTCAATGGAAATGAGACATCCACATGTATAAGCACTTAGAAAAGAGTGTTAGCTTTAGCCTGGAGGAATGTAGCCAATGACTATCAGCTTAATGCTTGAGTGAAGTTATGACAAAATAGATCTGAGAGCGAAGCCAGGAGGAGAGGAATTGGTGAAGACAGGGAGAGGCAGCAGATAAAGACTGTCTATATGTGTCTATTTGCGTGGCTTAGAGAGCATTGGGGTGGTAATTAAGAGGTATTTGTACTTAGGACATCTGAGCTGAATTGTGACTTACGCTCTTTTAAAATTACAATTTGTACTTCATATTTTTAGAACCTTGCAGTTTTGTTTCTTCCAAGTTTTCTTGCAGCATAGCCTGTCACAAAATTCAACTTTAAAAAGGTCAAACCTATTAAAAAGCAGAAGTGCTTGAGATATTTCCTTTTTCTTCCTTTATACATTCTGCTTTAATTTTGAATGGTTAATTGGAAACCGGCTTCAACTTCAAATGCCCAGTTGTAGTTGAAGAAAACTATCCTTGTAACCATGGCTAGCTGACGTCAGACCTCCTCTAGCAGGTCATGTCCTTACTCATTTGGGTAAATTTGGGAGCGAATTTAACCAAAAGTATCCAGCCTACCAGTGTAAGGGAGAACAGCAGGCTTTTAGCTTTGCTCTGCAAATAGGAAGTTGTCCTTTGACAGTTCCCTCCTGTGAATGTTAGAAAGTCCTTTGATTCATGTAACTGGTTCTTATTGTAATTAGGAAGGTTCATCTCCTCTTGCCATCCCCCAATAACCCTGAAATCCATTTTGCTAGCAAGGACATATGCAACATGTTATTTTTTGTGTAAGTTTATGTCTCTCTCCGGGTAAGACCACAGCTCTGGCTCTCAATCAAGGAAATTCTGGCCTCTTTTCTTTACTAGCTCTGGCCCTTACACAAACTTCCCAGACTTCACTTTCTTCAGTCTTAAATTGATCTAATAATAGAAGCTGTCATGCAAGGTTATGTTGAAACTTAAGTGAGGTAACACTTATGAAGTCTTTAATATATTGTCTTAGGAATATTACATAACTTGATCAAAACTTCAGAGCTAATAAATGGTGAAGTTTGGATTGAAACTCACTTATATCTCTTCCTCCACAGTCAATACAATGATAAGTCCATAAATATAGCTGGTTATCATCACTATTCTTATGTTCAAGAAAACCTGCTAGCTTCTGTGGAATTCTTTTTTTTTCTTTTATTTTCTTCCCTACTGCCTTAGTGCAATATGGTTAAAGACCAAGGACTTCATGTAAGTGGCAAATACTGTTCAATAGCAAATGTGTGCCAAATGAGCAAAACGCATTAGGCATTTTAAGGTTTGGATGAGGAAGAGATTACTCAAGGCTGATGTACACGGGCAACCCTCATGAAGAAGGGACTTGAGCTAGACTTTGAGGGATTAGTTAAGTGCAGATAAACAGAATGAAACAGAAAGGAAATTCCAAGGAGGAATCAAATGAACAAAGACCTAGACGTTGGTGTGGATGGGGGATAGCTTGCAGATTTGGCTGCTGGAGTGATTTGTGTCAAGGAATAAGAGGAAATACAATGAAAGAGAGAGACAGTGATGAATAGCAGAGCACTTTGAACGCCAGACCAGAGGTTAGACTTTTCCACGGATAATGGTAAATTGATAAAGGGCTTAGGACCTTTGCAGAAAAATTTTATCTTCTGATCAAGTTTACTCAAAAATGTCATCTGAAATTGTGTCATGTCTCTAGCTAACATTGGACCAAATCTTAGATAAGAATCTCAAATTTTCTCAGTTTAGTAGAATCTCTCTCTCCATATTTTTTTTTACAGTGAAAGCAAAGAACAAAATGCAGATTTGAAATCCTGCATACAAAATATTAAAACAAACAACAACAAAATTTAAGAGAATTCCTGATGCAGAAATAATTTTCATTAGAAGAAAAAATAAATATAGATTTTAAATGATTAGAAATTTATTATGCCTGATATTTTTTTTAGTACTATTATAAAGATAAGGTACATCAAATCTAAAGGCTAGAAACACGCTCTGGTTTTCATAGCCACAGGAAAAGCTGCTTTATTGATGTAGAATTTGACATTCCACAGGCTGTGAGGAGAAGTTGTGACTGTGTATCTTTCCTCTCCTAGTTTTCTATAGACTCTGCCTTTGTTAGCATGGTGGGTGATTCATAAAAGTAATCATAGATATTACTTGATCAAACAAAAACCAAACCCTAGTTCTAAAGGTACACACTCACACACTCACTGCTATGTTCTGTCCTTCCTTTCTAGTGTTCTGTTTTAACACATAGGACAATCATCTAGGGTTTTGTAAGTCTGGTGTTTATAGAAACAGAATCCAGCTTTTTAGTTAAAGCTTACCAACATTTATCAGTTAGCTATAAAAATACTGTTACAGTTTAGATTTGGTATATATGAGCTCATTTGAGACAAGCTGATCACATATCTTTTTGTTTCTCTTTAAAACAAGCTAATTTGATTACTTCTTAGTTTCAGAAAAACTGGGCTAAAATGAGAGATTGTTATTTTTATACTTACTTTCTCACAGCCATAAAGATGGCTCCATTAAATGAGTTAACTCTTTGGGGGGCACCTGGGTAGCTCAGTCAATTGAGCTGCTGACTCTTGATTTTGGCTCAGATCATACGTATCCCAGAATTATGGGATCGAGCCCCATGACGAGCCCTGTGTTGAGCCCCATGTCGAGCCCCATGTCATTCCACATTGAGCCCCACACTGGGCTCTGAACTGAGTGTGGAGCCTGCTTAAGATTCTCTTTCTCTCTCCCTCTGCCCCTCTCTCCTGCTCGTGTGCTCTTTCTCTATCTAAAAACAAAAGAAAACAAAACAAAACTGGGATCATTATGCTCTTATATGGAAGGAAATATGTTTAGCAGCATAGCAAGAATACGGTATTTTAAATATAATTAAATTCTGAAAAGCAAAAAGCTACTGATTGACTACCAAATGCACATATAAAGGGAGAGTTTAAATAAAGGTTATTTCTTTAGAGACTTAGCTAAAAAAATATTTTACAATCTCAGACTCAGACTATTTCAAAATTCCCTATATCCACCCCTTCTTGGATATGCTTTTTAATTTATTTTCATTTTTTAACTCACTGAGTTTTAAATTGATTGAAAAGAATTAGAAGGATATTGTTTGAGTCTCAGATATAAACATTTTTGTTGTTAAAGGAGAAATGACAATAGTAAAAACATTATGACAAATAGCAGCTTGTCAATGAATTACAGATATTTAGTTATTTAAATTTCCTTGATTAGACATATTACATATATTTTATGAAACTTAACTGTTTTTAAATCACTTTCTAAGAGAGCTACGTCACTTTATACTCACAGTAATAAGGAAAGGAGGAGAAATGTTACCTCCATTTTATACCAAGTAAAAATAAAAGCTCCCAAATTTGTACTTCAGTTGCTCTCACCACTACCAGCAGCCTTTATTATGAAATCAGAGTGCATATTTGGAAATAGACATTGCTTTGTCTGGCATCAATGGTTATCTCTCCCTATTTCACCTGTAGCCACGAGGCTAGCTGGAAAGCAAGGTTGTGACTTTGCTTCTCTGAATATAATTGTAACACTGCTGTCTTGCCCTCCCAAGGCAGAACAGTATGGCCTGAAGCACAAGGTATAAGCCACTTTAGCTGTTTAGTTTTCTCTGTCTTCTATTTTGTTTAAACTTGCTTTCTGCATTCATATCTAATTTCAAATCCCTTTCATTTTCTTCCTTTGTTACTACGTTTCTGTCTATTTTTAAATTACCTGATAAAACTGCGAACACAGAAACATTTGTCAGTTTGAGGTTGTGGGTTTTGTGTGTGTGTGTGTGTGTGTGTGTGTGGTTAGTAATACTGCTGCAGTGGTTGTTATAGTAACCAGTTCTCTTCAGCACAGGAAGGAGTATGGGCATTCAACAATGCTTAAGATGTAATAGAAGATGATAAGATTCCTAGATTTCATATTTCATTAGTAGATGATTCCAGGGCTACTGCTATCTTTTAAAGTCCATTTTTAAGTAAAGGGTAAAATAGAGTCAGGTACTATCTACCCATTTTCCTGAACTAAGCTGGAGAGGTGGTCTCCATTGGGTACTTGAATTTATTTATGTAGTTATTTGTCTAGTGCATATCCAGAGATTTCAGACAAGTTCCCAAGTTATCCAGAAAAATGAGCAAATTGAAGAAAGCTACAAAGTGAGTTCTGTATGGCGTGGCCATGCACAGCAGGCAATTTGCAAAGGACCACTAGGTCCTCAGAGAGTGCTTCCCTCTTCTGCTTCTTTTATTTATTCTTTATTTTAAAAGCCATTTGTTGGTTTGAAACAGATACTTCTTTACTCTCTTTCCATTCTCAATTGTTTCCCAGAAATTAGTTTCATTAACAAATCAATTTTTGGATATTTACGAGAATATACATACAGATACTCATGTCCTACTTAAATCAATCACCATACACATATATGAGATTTAAAAATAATTTTGATCCTAGGGTATGGGAATTACCTTTATTCACTTAATTAATATACTATGGAATTCTTTCTAAGTTAATACACAAAGATATGCTTTATTAAGATACAAGTATACATTTTCTGTTTTGCCATAATTGATATAACCAGTACCTATTAATGAACACTTACGTGCTTATCAACCTATTGCCGTAACTGGTAATGGAAATGTTTTATATCTTAATGGGAAAATGGGTGGTTACATCAATCAAAAGTTATCAAAATGTTTACCTAAGGTCTGTTCTTCATTTTATGTAAATTTTACCTCAATTTAAAAATACACGTCACTATTTATTGCTTTGTTACTTGCTATGTTACTCAATATTATTTTATTGCCATGTTACTTAATATTTTGCACAGCATTTTTTTGCTAAAAATCAAGCAATTTCCCAAGCTTATCAAATATGATCCTGACCAATGTTTTCCAAAGCATACCACAGGACAGATGAATGATGAACAGGACTGATTATTCTTTTGTCACTATTAAAAGCACTGAAGTGAGAAATCTGCAGCTTGAAATAGAAAACAAATATAATCAGTGTTCTCATGGCAACAAATGCTGAAGCCATTGTCTTCTCCTGTGAACCACCACAGGATGAGATTGAGGTTCTGGGATAATACTAGTGGCAGTAAGTGGTAACTTCCCTGTTTATTAGAAATGCCCTTCTGTAGTTAACCATTCTCTCCCTCTTTCATCCTTTTCTGAATATAATGTAGTCTTTCTGCATCAGTTTTTTTTTCAGAAGTTTCAGATCCTTTTCTTAAAAATTGTGTGTATAACATTGTCCATTTGTTATGGATTTGGGGTTTTGTTGGGGATTTTGAGGAGCAAGGATTTGGAAACAGTAAACAGGTTCCAATATTTGGCTAAACCAGCTGTTAACTCTGGGATCTTAGGTAAGTGAACAAGTATACTAGAGCTATAACTAGACTGGGTTGTTTTAATGTGTAATTATATAAAATATATACAAAGTGCCTTGGTTTTGGTAAAGGCACAGTAAATGTTGGTTTCCTTTTCTTCTGTTTATATACATTATGTAAGAGGGACCAAATTATTCTACATTATTCATTCATTTATTAAATAATTCACTGGAATACTAATCATTATACCCAATGGGTTCTACTACCAATTCCATGTGTGTGTGTGTGTATGTGTGTGTGTGTGTGTGTGTGTGTGTGTGTGTGTGTGTGTGGTGGAGAGTTCCACACACCATCAATAAGCTGTTCTTGGCTACCAACAGGATTTCCCTAAGAATTCAACTAAATTCTGACTTGATCTATCTGGAGATGAAATCAGATTCCACAGTTTAAGGGTTCAGTCCTACAAGACTGCCTCCCGTCACACTTGAGATGCCAGTCACAAGCCATATAGATACTCATGTCCTACTTAAATCAATCACCGTACACATATATGAGATTTAAAAATGACTGGCCATAAATGAGAAGTTCCCACCACCTCCTCTTGGGCTTAGTTAATTTGCTAGAGTGGCTCAAAGAACTCAGAGAAACTTCCAAAGAGATTTTACTTACTTACTAGATCCCTGGCTTATTATAAAAGGATATAACTCAGGAACAGCCAGGTGGAAGAGATACACAGGGCAATGTCTGAGAACAAGGCACTGAGCTTCCATGCCCTCTCCAGGCTTATCACTCTCCTAGCACCTCCAAATTGTTCATCAATTGGAAATTCTCTGAACCCTGTGTCTTTGGTTTTTTTATGGAAGCCTCATCACATATGAGCAATTGATTAAATCACTGGCCATTGGTGATTTAATAATCTCCATCCCCTCTCCCCTCCCAAGAGGTCAGGGGGTAAGACTGAAAGTCCCAACCCTCTAATCCAATGGTTGGTTCTCTTGGCACACAGTCCCCAGCCTTAGGTGCCTTCTGAAAGTCACCTTATTAAATAACATATGAGACACCTTTAAGCTTTTTGTCACTTAGGAAATACCAATTGTTTTTGGAGCTGTAAGTCAGAAACCATGGACAAGAACAAATATATGTGAGAAGCATATTTTGGTCATCTGAATGACCAAATATGTATTTTTTCTGATAAATCACAATATTATAGACAGAAATGCACAAAAATGAATAGTAATAGCACAGAAGAATATAGAAAAATGAGGGGAAATGGGAAGAAATAAAGATGAAGTTCTTTTTTTTTTTAATTTTTTTTTCAACGTTTATTTATTTTTGGGACAGAGAGAGACAGAGCATGAACGGGGGAGGGGCAGAGAGAGAGGGAGACACAGAATCGGAAACAGGCTCCAGGCTCTGAGCCATCAGCCCAGAGCCCTACGCGGGGCTCGAACTCACAGACTGCGAGATCGTGACCTGGCTGAAGTCGGACGCTTAACCGACCGCGCCACCCAGGCGCCCCAAAGATGAAGTTCTAAAAGCAGGTGACAACGACTCATAAAGATTTTCACAAACTAATGCACAAACATACACAATTGCTTTTGGACTTCATTGAACATGTTTTAAATATATGAAAGGATACTTTTGAAATAAATTGTAGGACTCCAATGTAAACTGGAGTAGAAAATTCTACTCTAAAATATAAGCCTTTGGTGGGGTGCCTGTGTGGCTCAGTGAGTTGAGTGTTTTACTCTTGATTTCAGCTCAGGTCATGATCCTGGGGTCATGGGATCAAGCCCCATGGTGGGTTCCTCACTGAGCGTGAAGACTGCTTGGGTTCTTTCTCTTCTCTCTCTACCCCTTCACCTCTCTCTCTCTCTCTCTCTCTCTCTCTCAAATAAATAATAAAAGAACAATTTTAAATATACCTCTTTGGTATATTGATTATTTACAGCTGGTTATTTTTAAGAAATATCAGACACAGCTTAAACTCTGAAAATGCAGAAATTACCTCTTTATATAAGAGATGTTTTCATTTATAAGGGAGATCTTCGTTTGTAAAGTTGTATCCCTCTCTGTACCTGGAAAAGATGAATGACTCTAAGTCTCTAGAAACTTTTATTCTGCATAACAACCTATTCTCGTTTACTGTGTTTTTCCTGGTGTCCTCCTATAACTGTTTCCCGTCACCCGCAGCTTCTTTTGTCCTTAGTTGGAGATGTTAGTAACATCTCCAAAATGTTAGCTTCAAATATTTTTGAGTTACTCAGTTTTCCAGGATATATTTTATGTATACAAGAGGTATAAATATTATTAAACTTTTGTTTGTTTTTCTCCTGTTAATCTATCCTTCATTACATGGTGGTCTCAGCTAAGAATCTAGAAGGGTGGAGGGAAAATGATTCTCTTCCCCAACCCCAAATAGAGTTGACTGATCTTGTGTATTTACTTCTAGTCATTTCCCAAATCCCAATGAAATGACAGGGGAAAAAAATGTGATCATGAGAATAAATTCACAACAGTACTAGGCAGCTAGAAAATTTCCATCAACAAGACAAAATAGATAGGAATTCAAAAAGTTATAAAGCAAATACTATCAGTGTGAGACAGAAACCCAAAGGAACTGAGGATTCTGCCAGCCCAATGTAGAAAATCCCAAAAGCTGAATTTTTCTGGTAGAAACATAATAATTCCATCATCAGGACTGGTAGAGGCTAAGCAAAAGAAAAGGCTATGATGAAGAATTTTGCAGATTAAATCTATGCATATAATTCTCCAAATAAGATGGATCTTGTGACAAGGAGATTCATAGAGTTGGTACTGGAGCCAGAGAGGTGGAACAGTACCACAGTTACTGTTAGGCCACCAGACGGTAAGCCATCCTCCTTAGAGTAAATGGTAAGTTAGTCACAATACCAGTGGAAAGGAACCCTCTTGGCAGGTCTAGCTCTCCCCTGCACAGCCCCTGGCTTCACCTTCCCCCTGACATACAACCAACTTCTCATGGTGAGATTTTCTCTAATTTGAATCTCAGACAATGTCATCTTTTCAGGGAAGATTTCCATGACCACCCTACCTAGATTAGGCCTTGCTTTGTATTCTCTATCTAAGCCCTTATTTGTTTTTATTAGAACTTTTGTTAATGACTTGAAATTATTTTATTTGCTTACTTCTGTTTATCTGTCTCCCTTATTTCAAATGTAAGCTTTATCCCTGTGACCTTGTTTCTTATTCATGGTGCTATTTCCTGCTTTTTCCACAGCCTGGCACACAAAAAAAGTTGCTCAATAAAAGTTTGTTGAAAGAATGAGTAAAACACACATGGAATATTTAAAGATAAGCCATGTTTTTAGCAACAAGGAATATATTATTTCTTTAGAAATTATATGGGCTATGTTGTGTAAATGCAATGCAATACTCTAGAAATTCGTCACAAAAAGCAAAAAAAAAGAAACAAACAAAATCCATTTCTATATAAACCCCTTATACATAACTGTTGAGATTAAAAAGAAAAATGCAGGGGTGCCTGGGTGGCTCAGTTGGTTAAGCATCCGACTATGGCTCAGGTCATGGTCTTGCAGTCCATTGAGATCGAGCCTCACATCGGGTTCTGTGCTGACAGCTCAGAGCCTAGAGCCTGCTTCAGATTCTGTGTCTCCCTCTCTCTCTGCCCCTCACCCACTTGTATTCTGTCTGTCAATCTCTCTCTCAAAAATAAGCAAACATTAAAACAAATTTTTAAAATTCCACTGAAATTATAAATTTTAGAAATTTATAGATTCTATAGATAGAAAGAAGGGACTATATAGGTAAACTGATGGAATCAGTTGGAATAAGCCTTAAGTATATATTTATAAAATTATGAAAGTTTGGAGAAAGTAGAAACAAATGAAATAAGTTGCTTTTTAAAATACAGGAGACTTAATAAAAGCAACAACAGAAATAGCTTAAAATAAATTTAAAACTATGAACTTAATAAAACTAAAAGTTGGTTTTAGGCAGAGGAAAAATAAAATAGCAAACTTGCGGTAAGTCTGATCAATACCAGATATATTAGTCTCTTTGGGCTGCCATAACAGAATATCACAGACTGGGTGGATTAAACAACAGAAATTTATTTTCTCAGTTTTTGAGGTTAGAAGTACAAATCAAGGTGTTGGTAGGTTTTTTTCCTGAAGCCTTTCTCCTTAGCTTGAAGATGGTGGTCTCCTCATTGTGTCCACACATGGCCCTTCCTCTCTGTGATGGCTTTCCTGCTTTCTCTCCTGGTATGTCATAATTTTCTCTTCTTATAAGGATACCAGTCCAATTGGATTAGGGCCCAATCTGAAGCCCTTGTTTTTACTTACTTACTTCTTCAATGGCTCCATCTCCAGATACAGCTGCATTCTAAAGTATAAGGGTTAGGGACTCAGTATATGAATTTTGAGGAAGAGCACAATTTGGTCCCTAATACTTGGGAACAGATATTAAGAAACCATATTAAACATGAGAAAAGGGTTAGAACCACATATGTGGAAAATAAACATTTTAATAAAAATTTCATTAAAACTTTTACCAGTAAATTTAAAACTTCATTAATGGATGCAGTAAATCTCATAAAATGAAAATATCCAAAATTGGCTCATGAAACAGTAGAAGATTTGAATCTTGTACTAATTTAAAAAATAGTATCCAAATCTAACTCTCCATCCTAGTTTCTAACCTTAAAGTCACTAGACCCAGGCAACTTCAAGTAACATAGTTTTAACGTATATACATTTTTCCCCAGAAAACAGAAAAATATAGTTTTCTAATACTCTGTAAGAGTAATATCCCTGATTATACAACAGTATAAGAATAATAGAAATACAAAACAAAATAATCACATCCAAAATTAATTAAAAATAATTACAAATAGCCTATAGACCTTTGTTTATGCAATCCAGCAGAGTATAAACAGACTAATACAATATGTCCCAGTAATCCTAGAAGTGTGTAAGAATAGCACTAGACAACATATAAGCCTAAATCTTTTAATAAATTAAAATACTAAAAACATTAAGGAAAGATAAATAATATATTTGATATGACTTATTAGATATTTCTAACTTAAAAACAGTAAACCAGAAAAACAAAGAACATGTCCAAACTTGATAGACCAGAAATATACAAGAAACATTACATTTAGGGTTGGAATATTAGAAATATTTCCTCTAAAATCAATCAACAATTTAAAAAAATGTCTTATATTCCGACCTCTTACAGTCTAGTAAAGAAAAATACATGTAGATTAGATTTCTATTTGGCCAGCATTCTCTTAGGAGGTATTACATTCATATTAGAGTCTTGACATTAATATCCCTAAGTATTCAGATCTTTGTGTTACATTATCCCAACACATGTCTCCCTATGCACACGCACTCATGCATGCGCACGCGTGCGCGTGCGCACACACACACACACACACACACACACACACATTGTATAATTTAAATATTATTTAAAAACATCTGGAAATCCATGTATCTAGAATACAGGGTACCATAAGCAACTATCTATGCATTTTAGAAATTGTCTACTACTGAATAATGTATGGACTGCAATCGAAAACTCTATTTTCAATTAAGACTCTTCTAACAGAAGACCCTCATGGAACTATTGACAGTTTGTATTACAGGTTCCCTGTGTCAGCACAGCACTGTTAGCAGACCTAACAGTGATAAGATATTTTAGGATCAGTTGCATGCTTATTATGGGGAAGACACTTTCTCGTGGCATAATTTGCTGTTCTTAATAAGTAAGATTTATTCCAGTGTAAAATATGAGCTGTGAAAGATACTGAGGGTCCATTAATAGCAACCTAACCCTACAGATACTCTTATCAGAACACTGCTTCTAATGACCACACCAGTACAGCACATGTTTCTTATATATAATACTAATAGATATCAATCATCCCTCCAAAAAAAAAAAAAAACCTTAAAATATAATTATTCAATATCTCTCTAGGAATAGTGCTAAATAGGTCTCTGAGTCCAATTTCTCATTCACTCTGCCCTGTGTTATGGGCTAGAAACCTGAAATTACGTTTCTTAGACTCTCTTGCCAGCTGTTTGGTGGTTAAGCTCTACCGAAGTGAGGCATTTGTACTTAAGTAGAATTCTAAGAAGAAGCCATGTCATTGTTGCTCTGTCTTTTGAGGTCTTAGATAAGCTGCTTGTTTATCTAACTTGGTGACATTTCCACCGCATTCTGCTGACACAGTAGTGGCCTTGGAGATGGGCTCTGGGTAATTCTACTCTCTGTTTCATTTCCTGACCCTTTAAACACTTTTGTAACCAGTTCTTTCTTCTATTAACTACTCTTTGTTTGAAATGCTAGAGTAGTTTCTGTTTCTCTGGATGGATCCAATGAGATACAGAAGGATTTGAAGACTTCAGAGGGTTATAGAAGACAAATATAAAATCTGAATAAACTAGGAAGTCTAGTGTTGTAGTTAAGAGTTTGGGCATGTAAGTGCTAAAGAAATACAAGAAGCTATTATTTATTCTCTTTATTTGATGGACAATAGTATCATGTTAGAATTACTCTCAACCTGTATTAACTACAGAGGTTTGTTAGTTTTAGGAATGCTGATAATTGTAATGTCTAACTCTCTGTGTATGGGATCTCATGTTTCTTTCATTATCTAACTAATTGGCTTATGATGGTTCTGGAAATCTACCACATTTTTCTTGTCTATAGCCTTTTTGGCTGTATTAGGAAACTAGGTTTTCCTTTGGCATAAAAAATTTTTGCAAATTAGGATTTAAAAAACCGCATCCTAAAATTATCTCTTGAAATGAAAATACTCTTGGAAACTATTTACCAAGAATATATGACTCAGGATAAATATTCATTTCAGTGATGGTATTTTTGTAATTGATACCAACATTCATCAAAACATACTTCTTGGAGAGCTTCACCTTCTTCACTTTCAAGTAGTCCATTAATTCTGAACAGTTTTATATTTTCCAGTTTTGTAGACTACACTGGAAGCCAAC
Organism: Leopardus geoffroyi; assembly: GCF_018350155.1. NCBI lineage: Eukaryota > Metazoa > Chordata > Mammalia > Carnivora > Felidae > Leopardus > Leopardus geoffroyi. The sequence goes on from NC_059328.1 coordinate 144,926,748, forward strand.
AGATGCCATAATTACTGTGGAAGGAGTTTGGGAGTGAGTGTGGAGTGAGCGGGGGTAGGGTGGGGTGGAGAGATGTTTATGTGAGAGGTTAAATAGATGAATTACAACATGGAGTTTTATGTGAAGTGGATGCCACAAAGGTAATGAAATTGGTAGGTGTATGCAAGTGGAACGTTTATTTATTTGAAATTGTGTATCATTTTTTTTCTAAAATATGTGCTCTGTATATACAGATCTGTTTCAGATCCACAGTGTTTGTAAAATAAGTACAGAAATATAATAGCATACACATTACCCAAGGAACCATACACTTCCACCTAAAGTGTTAGAATTGTCCTGCTGAGCAAATGATTCCTGGCAGATGAAATGTTATATGAGCTATTTTAAAAATGCCCAGATGTATCACAATGCTCTTCAAGAAATACATACTTTAAAACCTAAAGTTGTGTGTGTATATATGTATATATATGTATATATATATATGTATGTATATATATATATATACATATATATGTGTGTGTGTGTGTATATACATATATATATATTATTTTTTTAAGTGTGTACTGTTCCTCTAAATAGAAAGTCTAATACAGAAAATAGAAAAAAGTTAATTTCAGTTCTTAAAATTTCATGTAACAAGTCTGCTGGAAACTTTTGTAGAATTTGGTGAAGAGAGCTTGGCACGGTGGTTGAGAATTTATATTCTAAAGTTGTGTTGCACTGCTTCATATGGACAAAACCAATTGTGGTGGCTCCCTATTCTTATTCAGGCAATGAGAGAAAAAAATAAGTCTTCCATTTGATGGATAGAAAAGTGAAAAATAAACTATTTTATTAATGCATTTTTAGAAGTTTATTTATTTATTTTGAGTGAGAGAGAGAGAGCAAGATAGAGAGCATGTGAGTGAGGGAGGGGTAGAGAGGGAGGAGAGGTCTCTGTCAATGCAGAGCCCGACATAGGGCTTGAACTCATGAACCTTGAGATCATGACCTGAGCTGAAATCAAGAGTTGGATGCTTAACCAACTGAGCCATCCAGGGGCCCTATATTTTATTAATGCTTTCTGTCTCAATTTTTAAATTAATAAAAATACATGAAAATAACTTCATAAAACTATCTTAAGGTTGAAATATGAGAAATCTAAGTGTATAGTCCCTAAACCGCTCATAATTGGGGGTGCTATCTTATTCCATTCAGAATCATTGTTATGGATTATATAAGGTACAAACAGTAAGAAGCACCTGTTAATAGGGTAACTCTATTCTCATGATGAGCATGTAAATCTGCAGAACTCTGTACTTTCTTCTGGCTTGAAATGTTTCTGGCCTTGTTCAACAGCAAGAAGCCTCTGAAGAATGGTTTCCTTCTCACCAGGACAATGGCCTCTTCCTTGGCTATTCAACCATGGATGAAACCAAACAATATACAGAACGCTAGCAAAAACAGAGTCTGGGAAAATAATGTTAGCTTTCTTCTCTCTGAATTGCAAATATATGAAGGATTATGGGAATGAAGGTGAACAATCATATACAGCACATGTGCAAAACAAAAATAATGTAAAAATTGTTTTTATTCATAAGGGGGTTGATTTTATTTTAAGTAATCTCTACATCCAATGTGGGTCTTGAACCCACAACCCTAAGATCAAAAGTCGCATGCTCTACCTACTGAACCAGCCAGGTGCCCCCATAAAGAGTTCAAATATACACTCTGAATCCTCTTCTGTTTTCCATAGTTGATTTGTTTATTTGTTTAGCCAGTAGGATTCATGGAGTGCTGTTAGGGGGAAACATTTGTGGAAGGTAAAGAAAGGGAGCAAAATTAGGCAGAGAGAGATACAGTCTTAACAAAGTATCAGCTGACTTTACTAGGATAAACTTTCAGAGCTACCCCAAGTTGGGTCAAAAGGGCCGGTCCTTTACACCATGTCATTTAGGCATTTCTTGTGGTCTGCCTTGAGAAGAAAGAATGGCCTTGGGTGAGGCACCTATTATTATATAAGGCAATCCCCCAAAGGGACTAATAGGTGAGGAATATGTGTTGGCAATATTCCCAGCATTTGGGATAACAAGGCTTTTAATTCTAAAGAGTGTCTAGGTGATATAGGCAGCATCCTTTACAGACTAATCTTTGTGAGACTCTGATCCATTTCTTCATATAAGGCCTGAGAAAACTCTTACAGGATTACAGTGGACCTGTCTTCTTGATGTCTTGACCATCATTTCTGAGAGTTCTGTGTCTTTGGTCACCATGACTTTCTCAGACTATTTACTGTCAAATTGACCAAGGGAGAAAAGAGTGGCACCCAAGTTAATCACTTAGGTGCCAACCATATTCTTAAATATTCTCCCTGTTTAATAGCAACATGACTTTTTCCTCATGATCAACGTTAATAACTCATTTCAAAATGGTGACTCTTCTTGCTGCTAGTCCCTTGCCACAGGAGCCTACGTGCTCAGGTAGCAATTAGAGTTTATAGTTCAATGGAGCACTTGCCAAATCCCTGACAAAAGCATTTCCTAGAAGAAGGAAATTATTTTGTTAGAAATTAAAAATATTATATTGAAAGTATTTTCCAACCCAGAATATTTTAAGAGTGAAAAGGAAAATGGTAGACAAATGTGCTATATGGTGATATGACTCAGTGAAAATAATTATGCAACTGTTGCTAGAGAAGAAAATCTTGTTTGATATAATGGCATGTAGAGTTTTATTTTAATGGAGTTGTTGATTTTTCTATACTATTTTGTTATGACTGATGATTTATGAGTGGTGCATTAACATGAAATAAAGTTATCTTCTTTTTGTGTGTATATGTTAGAACATCTATGCAAAACAAACCTTTTGGTAGATAGATTAGCTTTGAGGACTTCGCAATTTTTACCATAATTCAAAAATAATAATTTTGGACAAAGGCTGTTTATTGTATCTACTTTGTAAAAGAGCAAAATAAAAGAAATAATGAATCCATTATAAATACACTGAGACATTCCTGCTTTGAGCATGTGCTCTGAATAACACCTAAAAATAGTATTTTCCATTGAGTAGATTTTTTTTAATTGCTGATCTAATATCAAGAATGCTAGTGCCTTGGAATATCCCAGAATGCAAATGAGTCAAAATTCCTCTTTTGGGCAATGGAGGAAAAGGGAAGAAAACTCTAAGATTACAATATTTAAAATTATGTATGATTTGCTGACATATATGTATTTATGAGACTACATAATATGCATTTATATATGTAAGAAGAAGTTGCCTTTTCTAAGAGTGTGTATGCACCTGAAGCTATACTCACTGTAGACTGGATATTTAAAGAAACTGATGAATGATTTACATGTTCTGTGTATACTTAAGGGTTAATTGCTCTGAAATAAAATCCCTTGTGCTTTTAAGGTAAAGGTCTAGAATTTCTGACTATTGAGTTGTCTTTGTAATCCTCATTATATATATATATATATATATATATATATATATATATATATGTGTGTGTGTGTGTGTGTATATATATATATATGTGTGTATATATATATGTGTGTGTGTGTGTGTATGTATATATGTATGTATATATATAATATATATTATTATAATTACATATATACATATATATATACATATACATATATAATCTATATTATATATTAATAATATAATCCTCATTATATAATTAATATATATAATTCCCATTATATATATTATATTCTTCCAGTGGATTTATTATTTATTTCCATTCTTCCATTTTTATTTAACTGCAACATCAAGTTAACTATCTCCGGTTCTTCCATTTTCTTGTACAAATAAGGAAGCTTCCCCACAAAGTCAGTTTAGAGTCATGCTTGCAAAATATTGGCTAGTTGCCAGTAGCTGGGTGCTAAGAAGAGTGATGCCCTCTTCCAATATTTTTTCATAGATGCTTTGCCTGTAACTATAGAATATTGAGTTATTTGTGTAATTGGATGTTCAATATTTAACATTCTTAACTTTGGGGAATTATTAACTTTTGGGAATAAGCATTCTTATTAAGCAAGAATAACACAACTTGGAATTTTCTCAGCATGTGAAACTTTAAAAACCTTGTATTATTACCTTTATCGATGAATGAATTAAGTGGTTTTAACTAAAAGGAAGTAATCCAATAGTAATTACCACTTACTTTAGATTCCTAATTTTAATGTAGAAAAGTGATATCATCTTTATTGTTGTTAAAGGGTTGAATCATAGTTTATTTTTTTCTCTTATCATTATGATTATCTATTTTTTTTAAATAGATTGGACCTCTAACTCTAGTGTATTTACAAGAAGATTTTCACTCAGGAGTCTCACTAGAAAATTCTAAGCTCAAATAATTTTTTTTCTTGTTTAGTATTCAATCATTGAACCTTAATTAGAAAGTACTTCTAACAAAGAGTATATAAAAAAAAAAGGTCAATGCATGAAATACTTTGATAGGAAAAAGCCACAGCAGAGAAAACAAGCTGGTATTTCTTCAAAGGCATAGGTCACAAGTACTTATAGGTGGAAAGATACTGAAAATTATGATTAATTCCTGTTACATAATGATTTATGATCAAGAGAGAATCTATCCTAAAATATTTGGATTCTGCTAGTGTTATTAAATCAAAGATAACAGACTGTCTCCATCATTGGTGATCTAATCACAGGAAATAACGTTAATCAAATATTTAACATTGGCTAATTCTTCCATAATTTCTACAGTATACTTTATTTTTCACAGTAGCACACAGTATTTCAAAAACAGTAGACATAAAAGGAAACTTAGTTCTTCCATGGTATCAGAAGAACCATAAGCTCAACCATCATTTTTTTTAGGTATCAGCTCAACCATCAATAACTCAGAAAAGATTTCCTAGTCTCAGTGATCAATTTATCTAAATTTTATATTATTATAGTTTTATTTATATCCAGTTATTAATAATTATCACAGTTGTAATTTTACATTTGGTGAAAATATGTGATGGTTGGCTCTCCTATTAAGCTGTGAGCTAAAAGACAGGTATTTTGTTCTTTGATTTTAGTTTCCTTTTCTGGTGAGAAGCAAGATGGTGGTTTCATCATTCTCCAACCAGTAGAGTGCGTGGCAGGTAGAAAGCAGAATAAATGTATTTATGACTTCATTGACTGAATAATAAATAAGGAAAGAATTGAAAATCCTTACTGATTTTAATGATCTAGGTAGCTGACAGGTTGAAAAATGGAGAGAACCTGGTCAACAAGGCCCTATGTTTATTTTAGCATTTCCCCTCAAAACATCAGAAAAAATAGCAGTGAAACATAAAGTGCATAGGCAAGGTTGAAGAGGATTAGTTGTGGTAACCAAAGCCAATAACCCAACAACAGGGTAAAGAGCTGTGTACACCAAAAATGAGAGAAAACACAGCAATACGCTCGGTGGATGCTTCCCTGAAATCTGAGAAAAAGATGGGCGTGGGTGGAATAATGATCAAAAGCAATATACAACTGGCAAGGTCCAAAGCCAAGAGGAAAGTATGAAAATTGGGGCAGTAATAGCCTGTGCAAGCAAATAAAAAGATTTCAATCATTGTATGAAATCTGCACTCTAAGCATTGAAATTTTAAATCCTCGTTAGCTATTCTATTGTGTAATTAGGGTTGAGAACCACAGACTAAGAAAATTTATCTTCATATACTTAACAATGCAAACATTATGTAAAATTCCTGCTACAAATAAAAAAATAGATTTTGCACACTAGCAAATCAGAGAAGAGAAAATATGGGTATTCCGGTTAACTGGTAACCATGGAAGTGGAAATTAAAGAACTGTTGAATATTAGTCCATATTCAGATAGTCTCAAGCAGTAAAAAAAAGAACTGTAGTTATTACAGAGGATGTAGAAAATAGAAACATCTATAGATTACTGATTTTAATGTAATAACAAAATTACTTAGGAACATTTGGAGTTAGGACTAAAGGCTTGATTAGTTTTTTATACACTTTTGGCAAGAATATTTCATCAATGATGCTGGGTATTTCATACTGCATCATATCAGGAAGCATGGGGCGTTAGGTAGTACCACTCGTGGTGTTAGGTTTGATCATTAGGTTATGGTAGTCACAGTCAGATATTTCTCTGGAAAACCTTTTCCTTTGCATTCAGAAAGTAATCTGTCAGGTAATGTGCAAATATCTGCTTCATCAACCTTTTACCTCATGGTTTTATTATCTATTAATGATACTTATATGAACTAATTACTTCATGGAGGGTTGCAAAATTGTGATTTTCTAATTCTGCCATTTTTCTTGTTTTATTAGCTAGTATTATTACCTAATGATGAGACTTTAATTATCCACTGGGATGAATTCCAGTGTCTTATGAAAATGCAGGGCAAATGATTAGTTTTTTATCTTTAATTCCAATTTTGGAGTAAGGAGTTCCTGTAATAGTCAACCTGGTTAATGATGTATTTTTTTTCCTTTTGGTTTTTTGATTTTCATTATAGGTTTATATGTATTCAGTGTGTAACCATCAATTGCAGATGTTATTTATTTAGATGTTTATATTTTACCTAATTTGGTGATAAGTCTGTTTCCAGGGTCCATTTGATTCAGCATCAGTAATTTTTAAAATTTTTCTTGCTTTCTGATATGAGAAGATGTCCCACAATTCACCCGTATTTTCCCTGCCCTTTACTTGGAATAGCAATTGTTCCACAAAGCCCTTATTTCTTTTACCTGGGTATGTTATTGGACACGAAGATTTGGGAACAAAGGGTACTTACTATTGAGCTGTTACTGAGATAATTCTACTTACTTTCAGCAAACAGAGCTAGGAATTTTTTTAATAGGCATGATGTATTTATATTGATATTTTTTATTTAGTGTGCTTGATATAATATCTGCATCTCTTTTCTATTTCATTGAGAATCTTAGTACCTAATAATGTTAATATATAAACATAATTACTTATTTGCTTTATCTTATAGTATGATTAGAATGGTGTGAATATTACATTGGTAATTTATAACTAACATTATACCTATTGAGTTAGATTTAAGATTTCTTTGCTGATCTCCCTTCCTCTCTTTTTTCCTTTCTTCCTTCCTTCCTAATGCCCTTCTTTCCTTCCTTCCTTCTTTCCTACTTTCTTTCCTTCCTTCCCTCCTTCCTTCACATATATACTACCAAGAATGTACAAAATACAGTCTTTAAAATCTCTTGATATAATATCCCTCCCTCTGTGGTTAATGTTAACAAACTGATAAATAGCTAGAATCATTTATATCTATCTATTTGAAGTTTTAGTGTTTGCTTTTTAGGTAATTTTATATTATTGAATAGATAAAGCATATATATAACTCAGGGTAAAAATTATGTAGAATTTTTTTATTCAGAGAAGTGTCTTTTCCTTTTTTATTTCTAGCACATTTTCGCTGCCTCATGTAGTTATCTACTTTAGCTTTAGGTTTATATTTCCAATGCTTCTTTATGCAAAAGTAAGCAGATATGCATGTGTTTTGTGTACTCAATTTATACAATTTCTTCTTTCTTATAGAAAATGCAGCTACTATGTGAACTGTTCAGCTTTTTGCCTTTTTTAACTTAAAAATGTACTTTATAGATTACTCCCTATTGGTGTACAGATTTTCTGTCCTTTTTTAGTTGCATTTAGTTCCATTGTGTAGGTAATTAAGTAAATTAATTAAGTAAATAGTTATTTTCAATTAGTGCCCTATTGATATACATTTAATTCATTCTTTTTGCTATAACAAATAATGTTACAATGAATGATCACATGCATCCATTGTTTTATTGTTTTGTTGTTGTTGTTGTTGTTTTTAATTTACATCTAGGTTAGTTAGCTTATAGTGCAGCAATGACCTCAGGAGCAGATTCCTTAATGCCCTTTACCCATTTAGCCCATCTCTGCATCCATTGTTTTATACTTGTACAGAAATAAAAGGGCAAATTCATCTATAATTTTGTTAGTCTCAGGACATATGTGTGTTTTAAATATTAATTTTAAAATAATTTATATATTTAAATAATATTAAATACTATAATTTATAAATAAATTCAAATTAGAGTTTAATGAATAGAAACAGTGTGTGAAGACTACTCTTTTGAGAAGCTTCATGGTTTATAGAAAAGTAAGGTGACAGAAGGATATAATTATTTTAAAAATATAAATATAACTTTTAAGAGTACTTTTATATTCTATGAATATGCACTAAATGTACCAAGTGTTTAACTTACACAGTGAAAAACCTTATGTCTTACATACCAAAAATATTTTGCTAATCAATTAGCTATGTTAGATTGTAACGCATTAAAACTATGCCTCTAAAAATAAATTTCATAGTTTTTTTTTTCCTACGTACATTGGTCAAATAAAATAGAGTATAACCAGAAAGTCCATTAAAATATGTCTAGAAATGTTGCTTATTTCAGGATCTTCTTTTAATAAGCAATTCCAGGAGAAGTTACACTCTAGAAGTTTCCCCTTTACTGCCTTTTTAAAGACACATTATAGTTTGAGTTTGTTATTCTGAAACCTTGAAATTTACTAGAAGTTGTTTCCTAGAAAACAACAGATAAATGAACTCATTTATTGTTGGTGTTACTTTTGTTATGTTAACATACAGTAGGTAAATTTACAGCATTTATGATCTGACTTTCTATCTCAGTTGCCACGCTCAGAATGATTTTTACACTTTAACCTGTCTTCCTATTCACCCTCAAAAGGTGATTTTCCATTATTTAGTGAATATTTATGAGAAATGGCCTGTTTTAAATGACCTTTAGACAATTGATGACTTATTAATCTCTTCTAGGGACTGTCTTCATTAAAATTTCAGCAAGGGTCTTTAAAAAATTCTATGAAAGTAACATTGATTAGTCAAAACAAGAAAAAAGAAAATTAGCTGTACTCTGTAAAGTGTTAGCATCTGAGAAAATTGTTTAATAACTCTACATCAAAATTTCAACTTACATAATCAAAACATGGCAGTATTCTATGCACCATTCATTTACATTTTTATCTCTCAAGAACATTATGGTAATTAAATAAAATTGGTATGATTATACTCTACTTTTTTTGTTGAGGTATCGTTGACATATTATATTAGTTTCAGGTGCACAACATAATGATTTGGTATTTGAATACACTGGGAAATGATCACCACCATAAGTCTAGTTACAACCATCACTACATAAATTTACATAATATGGGATACGATATTGTTGAGTATAGTCACCACGTTGTACATTATGTTCCCGTGAGTTATTTATTTTATGACTGGAAGTGTGTGCCTCTTGACCTCTTTCTCCCATTTTGCTTACTCCCATTCACTTGTTCCATGTGGCAGCCATCAATCTGCTCTCTGCATGTATGAGTTTTGTATCTTAGATTCCACATATAAGTGAAACCACATGGTATTTGTCTAGCTGTGTCTGATTTATTTCACTTAGCATAATACCCTCAACTTTTATCCATGCTGTCACAAATGGCAAGGTTTCATTCTTTTTAATGGCTGAGTAGTATCAAGAGAGAGAGAAAGAGAGACAGAGAGATACACCACATCTTTATCCATTCATCCATCAATGGCCACTTTTGTTGTTTTCATATCTTGGCTACTGTGAATAATACTGCAGAGAACACAAGGGTGCATATATCTTTCCAAATTAGTGTTTTTTTTTCTTCAGATAAATACCCAGAAATGGAATTGCTAGATCATATGGTAATTATAGTGACTGCACCAATTTACATTCCCAACAGTAATGTAAGAGTGTTCCCTTTACTCTATAACTTTGCCAACACTTTTTCTTTCTTATCCTTTTGATACTAGCCATTCTGACAGGTGTGAGATGATAACTCATTTTGGTTTCAATTTATATTTCCCTGATGATCAGTGATGTTGAACATCTTTTCATGTGCCCATTGAGTCTCTATATGTTTCCTTTAGAAGAATGTCTACTCAGGCCCTCTGTCCATTCTTAATCAAATTGTTTTTCTGTTTTGTTTTGTTTGAGGATATATGAGTTCTTTTTATATTTTGGCTAATAATAATTTATTGGCTATATAATTTGAAAATCCTCTCTCATTCAGAAGGCTTCCTTTTTATTTTAGTGGTGATTTCCTTTACTGCACAGAAGCTTTTTAGTTTGATGTAGTCCCATTTGTTTATTTTTGTTTTTGTTGTCATTGCCTTTAGACTCAGATTCAAAAAACTATTTCCAAGAGTGATGTCAAAGATCTTACTGCCTTTTCTTTCTTCTAGGAGTTTTATGATTTCCAGTTTTATATTCAAGTCTTTAACCCACTTTGGGTTAATGTTCATGTATAGTGTAAGACACTGGTCTAGTTTCATTCTTTTACATGTGGCTGTCCAGTTTTCCCAACATTATTTGTTGAAGAGACTTTCCTTTTCCCATTGTATATTCTTGCCTCCTTTATTGTAAATTAATTGGCCATATAAGCATGGGTTCATTTCTGGGAGCTGTATTTTTTTTCCATTGATCTATGTATTTGTTTTTATGTCAATACCATACTGCTTTGATTGCTTTAGCTTTGTAATGTAGTTTGAAATCAGACAATGTGATGCCTCTAGGTTTGTTCTTTCTCAATATTGCTTTGCCTGTTTGGGGTCTTTTGTGGTTCCATACATATTTCAGAATTGTTTGTTCTAGTTCTGTGAAAAATCTTATTGCAATTTTGGTAGGGATTGTATTGAGTCTATAGGTTTATTTTTGGGTAATGTTAACAGTTTAATAATATTAATTCTTTCTCACCCTTTCTTAACATTAAATATCTTAGCCAGGTGAATTCATTTGGACTTTAGCAAGACATGATGCTATTTGCTATGAAACCAAGGTATAAACAAACAGTGGGTAATAAAACTTCACCATGCTCAATGTTAAAAATATAGAAACACAATTGTGGTAAACAGACAATTTAGGGAGATTTTTACCCTCACCTCTATGCTTTATGGGGCAATGAATTTCTCTGCCCAGTGGTATTACCCAAAACATAGTCTATGGTCATATTCTGTCTGTAGTTTGTCATTTGAATAGAATTTGTTGCTAAAGAAAAAGACATATTGTCAAGCCAGGAACTCTATTGATTTTGTCAACAGTCATGGTAATAGGTACTGGAATCCCCACTTGACTACACCAGCCACTAACAGGAGTGTACTCTGTCACAGAGGCAATTTAAACTCCCTAGCTAACTATTCTGAGAAACCATGAACTTGATTGTTTATTTTGACAAGTCTGGTTTGTTATCCTTCATTTGTTTATGCTTCACTTATTTTATTTTTAATCTCAGTCTTTACAGAGATTATTGTAATTTTGTGTAATTTATTTCTTTTTTTTTTAATTTTTTTTAACGTTTATTTATTTTTGAGACAGAGAGAGACAGAGCATGAATGGGGGAGGGGCAGAGAGAGAGGGAGACACAGAATCTGAAACAGGCTCCAGGCTCTGAGCCATCAGCCCAGAGCCCGACCCGGGGCTTGAACTCACGGACCGCGAGATCGTGACCTGAGCTGAAGTCGGACGCTTAACCGACTGAGCCACCCAGGCGCCCCTTGTGTAATTTATTTCTTAGCTGACTTAAGGAATGTTTGAATAACTAACATGTTAAGGAAAATAATTTACTGATAGTTTCCTAAAAAGATAACCATGAGATAATATTTTGTATGTTTTAATCTTACACTTAAAGCAAAATAAAAGCACATACTACTGCTGTATGAATGAATTGCCTCCCATCTCACTCCTAGGCTGAGCAAAAAATTCCATAAAAAGAAACTTCTTAAGGTGATTGTACTGGATCTGGAAACTACTACCAATATTTTCAGTTTGGCATAAAACTAAAGTCAGCAGAACAATTAAAAATAAGTTAAAGACTTCTGGTTTCAGTTCTGGCATGTAATGAGGTTCAAAGTCCTCAATTGTTTCTTTACAACAAGAAAAAGCTGAACACAGCAAAGAAAATCAATAACTTGTCTTTGATCCGTGAGAGAACTGTAGTTGCAGGGAAACTGTCACTCTGAAATCTGGAGAGACAGGAGAATTCAGAGTTACAAGTAAGTTTTGTTTACCTGGAGTAGAAGTCTCTGGAGCCATGTATTAACCAGGTCTTTTATTACCTGTATCCTGATGTTTTAACATCTGGGACCTTTGCTGACCCTGGAGGAACTGCCTTTTCCAAGGTTAGCCAACATCTAGAGATAGTAAACAACTTGTCAGCAATTGTGCTTTTCAAGTACAAACAAACCAATCCAGAGCTCACACCCCAGTCACCTCCTTTATTAGGCTACATCTCTCAAAGAAATTGAGTCAAAAATTGATAATTCTCCAAAAAAGAAAGTGACAGGCCCAGATTGTTTCACTGGTGAATTCTACCATACATTTAAGGATCGAATGATATCAATTCTCTACAATCTCTCCCATCAAAAAGAAGCAGAGGGAACATGTGCTAACTCATTTTGTAAGACCAGCAGTATCTTAATACCAAAACCAGTAAAGATATTACTAGAAAACTATAGACCGATATCTCTCATGAACACAGATTTTTTAAAGAAAACTTCAAAATATTAGCAAATCAAATTCAATAATGTATGCAATGTATAAATTATATGTCACTACCAAGTGGGATTTTTCTCAGGTATGCGAGGCTGGATAAATATTTGAAAATCAATCAACCAATGTAATCTATCACATCAACAAGGTTAAGAGGAAAATCATATGATTATATCAATTGAGGAGGGAAAAATTTCATAAAACCCAGAAGTAATCAATAATAAACATTCTCAACAAACCAGGAATAGAGGGGAATTTGCTCAACTTGATAAAGAACATCTAGAAAAATTCCTATAGTCATGTTGATAGTATGTACCCTTGATGTGATGTGATGTAAATGACACCTTGCTTCTGTGTTTTTCCTCCCAAAACATATAACCTCAGAGTAATCATGAGTAAAACACCAGGCAAATACTAGCTGAAGAATATTTCACAAAATATGTGGTTAATATTCCTTAAAACTGTGAAGGCCCTCAAAAACAGAAAATCTGAGAAACTCTCATAACCTAAAGGAGTCTAGGGAACCATGATGACTAAATCTCAGGTAATATCCTGGAAGGACCTTAGCCAAAAAAGGATATTAGGTAAAAACTAAGGAACTGTGAATAAAGTATGGATATTAGTTAATAATATATATCAATATTGAGTCTTTAATTATAACAAATATATACTCAGATAATGTGAATAATGACTCTAAACATAGGTATATATGAACTCTCTGCATTATTCTTGCAATTTTTCTTTAAATCAAAAACTGTTCCAAAAATGAAGTTTACTTTTTAAAAGATATCCAAAGTATGTGATATCAGTATCAACATTTTCCCAACAGCTCTGTGTGTACAAGTCTTTGCTGTAGATTCTGCCTTAGCTTGATCTTAAATTGTATATAAACTTTGCTCCATGCTCAGAGGTTCTGTCTACCTTCTTTATGCTGTTTGCTTGTTTGTCACTTGGGTAGAATGGAGAGAACAAATTGGAAAACCCTGTACTTGTTTCCTTTTGAAAGCATGACTTGTTTTATAAGAAAATATTTGAAGTATAAAATTTCTTATATCTTTGTTATATGCAAAGAACTATTTTTAACAGTGAGAAAGCACATCTTCAAAAATGGTTGAAATAAAATATTTATTTCTGTCACCTTCTTCCAGATGATGCCTTGTCTTCCTTGGCTCTTTACAGCTACTGGCACTGAGGCTGTTAAGTGCCAGACTCGGTCCTGCCTTCTTTCTGAGAAAACCCTTATTAATTAGTGTTTTGATATTGACTAGGTGGAGTGTGGGTTTTCTACCCTTGTGCATGGCTACACCACAAGTCAGGTCTTGTAGACTTGATTCCCACATGCACTGGCTTCTTCCTTTTTCTGAACTTGTACATGTAACCAAAGTGCCATCATGCTTTCTGGCTTAGCTTGAAGTGGAAATAATAATACTAATACAGTATATAATATTCTGTCACAAATAGTCCAATCCCAGCTTCCTAGGAAGTCCATTCAATATTTGAGAACAGTTATCAGGTCACCCACAAATTATTTTCTCCAGAGGAAGTATACATATATCTGGCTCCAATATCTTCATTGTCTTTTGAGAAAGGGAACTTCCATTTGGATATTGTCCCCAAAATAGTACTTCATCCCAGTGCTGAACCCACTAATCACATCTTCACCATCAAGTGTTTATGAAAATACCAACATAACTAGCATATGGAATGGTTTTCAGATTACATGCAAATGCCAGAGAGTGTCTCTGCCTTTTAAGTTCTAAGAACTTTGCAAAACATTTAGAAATAATGAAGCATATGATAAACCTCCATTGAGTGTCTAGCCATGAAACCCTCTGAGAATTAAGAAGAATCAGAGGTTACTTAAAAACTTGATATAAATAGAGAAGGCTTTTTGAAGAATCTGGACCTTAAAGGACATGAGAGATATATTCTCAGAGAAAGAAAGCTATTTTCAGTAGGGGAGAAGGAATGCTCAAATCATTACGAGGGGCTCATCTTCTGTTTAGACTTCAGTACGTAAAATGATACAAGTAGCTTTAAATATGAGAAGCTTAGAGAAAAAGGGGGATGATTCTGTACACAGAAATCTCCACCAGTCCAGTACCCGATATACCAGACTTCACAGGATCTTCAGGAGTTTCAGGGAAAATTATTTTTTCCACCCCTTAGCCCTCAAAGGCCTCACTCTTAGTACAGCAGAGACATGGATTGCATAACCAGCACAGACTCCAAAGAGTCCTAAATAACATTTATGGTCTAAAATAATAAATCTTGAATTCTTGAAACTGTAGAATCATCCATAGCATGTAGCATAGAAGGCTGTGGAAAATGAGAAGCCTTAATCACAGCAACAAAAGTCTTCTAGGATTCTGATCTGACCTTCTACAACCTTTACCCTGACCACTAACTTTTTGATTAGATTACTTTGAATCTTTGTCCCTCTGGGCTGTCTTTCTAATAACAAGAATAACTAATTGTACTAGTCAAGGTTCTCCAGAGAAACAGAACCAATAGGACGTGTATGTATGTGTGTGTGTATGCATGCACACACACACACTTCTATGTGTGTATTTTTATAAGGAATTGGCTCACGTGATCATGGAAGCTGAGGAGTGCCAAGATCTGCAGTTGCCAATTCGACCCAGGAGAGCAGATGGTATATTTCTAATTGGAGTCCAAAGGCCTGCGAACCAGCAGAATCAATGATGTAAGTCCTAATTCGAGTCTGAGTCTGAGAGCAGAAGAAAACCAATGTCTCAGCTTGAAGACAGTCAGGTGGAGAGCAAATTCTCCCTTACTTAATCTTTTGGTTTATTCAGACCTTCAAGACCTACATATACTGGGGAGAGCAATCTGCTTTACTCAGTCTACTGACTCAAGTGTTAATCTCATTCAGAAACACACTCATTGATATACTTGCAATAATGTTTATTCAAATATCTGGGTTCCCAATGGCCCAGACAAATTAATACATAAAATGAACCATTTCATTAATATTTACTGAGAACTCAATATATTTCTGCCACTTAAACTGGACTTTTATCACATTCAACCTAATCTTCTCAGAAATTCACAGAGGTCAAGTCTAATTATTATCTCTATTTTTCCAAATGAGGAATCAAAGGTACAAAGCTGTTAAGTATTCCAAATAGCTTACCTGTAAGTGGTGGAACAATATCGATCTGGCCCCAGAGCTGGCTAAACTACCATGTTATACTAACTGACCCTACTGTCTCTGTATCTCGAGTCTAACTGAGCCAGCCAAAGGACTACAATTCCAGCCTTGGTAGCAATGGTTGCTATAGTGAAAATGGACTTAAATTGTAATTTTTCCTATATATCAGACACAGTAAGCTTGGCTGAAGATCTGGCATCCCTACTACTACAACATAATTTTGGGAAAGGAACAACACAAGGCCTTTTGGGGGTGGTCTAGAAAATCTAACCACTCATATATGGAGCATATGAAGGTGAATGATGGTAATTAATGACTAAAATTCAATGATACCCGTACGAGTTGGATGCAGTGTCCTTTAGACTTTGCCTGATTCTACCCCTTGATTTCTCTAAGAGTAAATTGAAATCTAAGGAAGTGGGTTTTGTGACTAACCCAAGTCTCCATAAAGTGTTAATCTAAAAGTCTGGTTAAATTATGGAAAATCCTGAATAATAGCAGCCAAAGACATACTTTATGTTCTGGTAACACCAAACTACTTATAGTTCCCTGCTCCCCTTTCCACACTGCTGCATACATCTATTAAGTGATGTGCTGAGGTCTGCTCCTAGCTGCTTGAAGGAGCCAACTATGTACACTTATTTCCCAGAGTCTCTTGTTGAAACATTTAGCATCCCGCCACTACCTTTTTGCTCTTGTTCTGCTGACTACTTTTCTTCCATGAACTTCCCTATTTTCACCTGGCTTTATTTTCAAAGCTACTCATCCATCCACTAAAATTCAGAAATTCTTCTTAAACATTTTTCTGATGCTTTTATAACATCTCATAGATATATTTATACCATTGTCTTTTTCTTATTGTTTTAAAATTGTTTTGTTATGTCTGAGCTTATCAGAGATAGAAACTGTGTTTTTTAATCTTTGTATTCTTAGGATTTAACAGAGATCATCCCATCATATAGTTGATGGCCAGTAAATGAATCTTAGGCAGGGGATCTACTGATAGTTTCTGAGCCCAGGGGGAATGTGATCTAAAAGCTGTTTCGAAGTGATGACTTTGGCAGTGGTTAAGATGTGTGAATTGTAGTGAGGAAGACTAAAAATCAGACACAAGGTTGGGAGGTTAACCGTCCCTACCAGGTGGGCTACAAAAGAAATGATATTCAAAGTCTGTAGAGAAAGAATAAACAGGATTTATTAATAATCATATGTGATAGAAATCCTTGCTACATAAAGTGTGAAGATTGGGCCGAAAGTATTGGCATGTCTTGGAAGCTAGACAGAAAAGTGGGATCTCAGGCCCCACTGGAGACCCAGTGAATCAAAATCTGCATATAAACAAGATTCCCAGGTGATCTGTATGCACATCCATGTTTGAGAAGCACTGGACAAGGAAGACAAAAGAGTAAAAAAATGACAGGCCTCATTCCTTTGTTTTGTAGTCAAAGGATGTCTCAATATTTTCTTTACAAATTCCTATAAAGTGATCATAGGACAGGAACAGGTAAAACATCTTAGTTTTCTCAAAGAACTGTGGAAACAATTGAGAATTTTTGTGTGGAAAACAAAGCCCTGTTATTCATAGAAGTTAGGCATTTCTTTAGAAAGCTCATGATGAAACATGAAGCAATGAACTTGTTTTCTGTTGCATTTTTATGGCAAACGCCTCTTAATTATATGTAGAAATTTCTAGATCCATAAGCAGTCTTCATTCTCAGCCCAGTGAGTCCTTCAACTCAGGCTTGTCTTCCCAGTAGAACTTTTTAAAATCATTTTGTTCATTATTTTTAATAGTCTTGTTCTTCAAGGCCATTCTTAATGATAAATTCTGATCACTTAATTCACTAGATTAGTTGTAGTGTGATAATATGTTAATAATAAGGATACATAATGTATATAATGCTTATAATGTGCCAGGCACATACTCTACATATATGTTCATAACAACACTGTGAAATAAGTAGTATTAATGTTGCCTTCATCATTTTACAAAAGAAACTGAAGAACAGAGATAAAGTGATTTGCCTAAGGTCATATACTTAAGTGGCAGGCAGGGATTCAAGCCAAGTGACTGACCTCAGAGACAGTGCTCTGAACGATTCTGCCTATGTTCTTCCAATTTCAGCATGTATCAAAATCACCTGGAGTGCTTGTTAAAATGCCTTTCTAAAAATTTCTGATGCAGTTGGTCGGCAGCATGTCCTGAGAATTTGTGTTTTGTGAAGAATTGACATGGACTGAGCCAGTTTTATTATTTTTTTTTCAACGTTTATTTATTTTTGGGACAGAGAGAGACACAGCATGAACGGGGGAAGGGCAGAGAGAGAGGGAGACACAGAATTGGAAACAGGCTCCAGGCTCTGAGCCATCAGCCCAGAGCCCGACACGGGGCTCGAACTCACGGACCGCGAGATCGTGACCTGGCTGAAGTCGGACGCTTAACCGACTGCGCCACCCAGCGCCCCAAGATTGAGCCAGTTTTAAATGGAGCAGCCACAGCAGAGAACCTGCCTTATTTGTTTCCATTTAAACTGGGCCCAAAGCTTTGGACTAGACAAAATGAGAATGTTTCTAAGCAATTTTTTAAGACGTCATCAGAAGAACAGACATCCTAAACACAAGACTGATAGTTGTGGACTTTCTGAAGATAAAGCCAGTAGTCAATCAATGTATAACCCAGATTAATTTAATTTGTTGACACTCTTAGCTTTTCCTTTTCCTCAACACCTGTAATTGTCTCTCTTCCTTTTTCTTCATAAAACCTCTTTGCTTTCAGTTATTATAAGCAGTGGAGTGCAAAGTCTAAGAAGTCCATGCCATCACCAGGGTCATCCTGGCAGGCTTAGTGGTGCTCCTGTGGGGAAGGAGGGCAGACACCCGAAGTGGGCAATGTGGTCTGAGGATCCCCTAGGTTGCATGGGGAGAAATAGTTCCCCGGTTTGGAGTGCATTTAGGAGTGGTGGCATGGCCTCTCTGGGTACAAAAGAACTGGTGATGCCAATGTACTGCCCCATTCCCTAGCAAAGGAACAAAGACACCAGCTGAGGGCAGCGAACCTTGGTGGTGGCTTTTTGCTGCATTTCACCATAAACTCTGAACCACTCCGTGGTCATGTGACTGATTTTCTGGGATAATCTGGCAAATGGCAGAAGCATGGCGAGGCCCTCCCCTGGAAGATCAGCACAGGTCTGCGCCATGTGTGTCCATAAAATTTGGTTTTTTGAAACCCAGCCATGCGCCTGAGAGAAAACACAGGAGTACTGTGCAGCCTGGCAGGCAGACAGCTTGGAAACAGATGGAGTGAAGGCAGATCTGATAGAAGCCAGGGACACAAGAGGGATGTTTGTTTGCTCTTCTATGAGGGCTCCTTAAAGATTAGTGGGCGTGAACTGCCCAATCCAGGGATGAGAGCGTGAGATCACCCTATTTTCTCTAAGCCCATCAGCAATGACCAACTTCAGTAAGCAACATAATGGCCCCCCAGTGGAGACCAGAGCCACTTACAGCAACCCCACCTACCTGTGCCCTGTAGGTGCATCTCCACTAGGACAAGTCTACCTGAGAATCAGTGCAGCAGACCACACTCCCACAAGAGCAGCCCAAACCCCTTGCATGCACCAAGTCTACTTATCATAGCGTGCTTCAAATCTTGAGCTCTCAGGGAAATAGGATCTTTCTTTTTTTCTTTCTTTTCTCTTTCTTTCTTTCTTTCTTTCTTTCTTTCTTTCTTTCTTTCTTTCTTTCTTTCTTTCTCTTCCTTCCTTCCTTCCTTCCTTCCTTCCTTCCTTCCTTTCCTTCCTTTCCTTCTTTTCCTTCCTTTCCTTCTTTCTTCCCATCTAGCTTCTTATTAGCAGACCAAAAAATACCTACTTAAAACTTGCCACACAGTGGACAAATTTTAAACACCTCTCACACTAGGCAAGGAGAAACTCTGCACAAAACTGATCTAAGAGTAGGAGCAGCCAAAACACAATAGCACGTGCATATTGGATCCTCTGCCCCCTTTTTTGGGACCTCTTCTTAACATAGCCATTACTCTCAGGAGCAGGAATATAATAGGCTTTTCTAACAATTACACAAGAAAACAGTGACCTAATAAGATGACAAGACAGAGGAATTCACCCCAAAAGAAAGAACAGAAAGAAGTAATGGCCAGAAATTTAATCAATACAGATATAAGTAACATGTCTGAAGCAGAATTTAAAACAACAATTATAAGAATACTAGCTGGGCTTGAAAAAAAGCATGGAAGACACTAGAGAATCCCTTACTGCAGAGATAAAAGAACTAAAAACTAGGCAGGCCAAAATAAAAAATGCTGTAACAGAGATGCAAGTCCAACGGTTGCCATGACAATGAGGAAAGACGAATCAGAGAAATGAATCCGTGATATAGAAGAAAAAAATATGGAAAATAATGACGCTGAAAAGAAGAGGGAAAGAGAGGTATTGGATCACAAATATAGACGTAGGGAACTCAGCAACTCCTTAAAGCATCGTAACATTTATACCATAGGAGTCCCAGAAGAAAAGAGAAAAGGGGGCGGAAGGTTTATTTGAGCAAATTGTAACTGAAAACTTCCCTAATCTGGGAAAGGAAACAGACATCAAAATCCAAGAAGCACAGGGAGCTCCCACTAAATTTAACAAAAGCTGGCCATCCCTAAGACATATCATAGTCAAATTCACAAAATACACAAAGAAAGAATCCCGAAAGCAGCAAGGGAAAAAAAAGTCCTTAACCTACAAGGGAAGACAGATCAGGTTCACAGCAGATCTGTCAACAGAAACTTGGCAGGCCAGAAGGGAGTGGCATGATATATTCAACATGCTGAATGAGAAATATATGCAGCCAAGAATAGTTTATTCACAAAGACTGTCATTCAGTATAGAAGGAGAGATAAAGAATTTCCCAGACAAAAACTAAAGGAGTTTCATTACTACTAAACTATCTCTGCAAGAAATATTAAAAGGAGCTTTTTGAGTGGGGAACAAAAGACCAAAATCAACAAAGACTAGAGAGGAAAAGAGAACATCACCAGAAACATTAACTTTAAAGGTAATACAATGGCACTAAATTCATATCTTTCAGTAATTACTCTGAATGTAAATAGACTAAATGCTCTAATCAAAAGACATATGGTATCAGAATGGATTAAAGAAAAAAAAAAAGACCCATCTATATACTGCCTACAAGAGATTCATTTTAGACCTAAAGACATCTGCAGATGGAAAGTGAGGGGATGGAGAACAATCTGTCATGATAATGGACATCAAAAGAAAGCTGGGTAGCCATACTTATATCAGACTAATTAGATTTTAAGACAAAGACTGTAACAAGAGATGGTGAAGGGCATTATATCATAATTAAAGGGCCTATTTATCAAGAAGGTCTAACAATTATAAATGTTTATGCCCCAACTTTGAAGCACCCAAATATATAATTCAATTAATAACAAATATAGAGAAACTCATTGAAAATAACACAATAATTGTATGGGACTTTAACACCCCACCTATAGCTATGGACAGATTGAGCAGAAAATCAATGGAAGCAATGGCTTTGAATGACACATTGGACAGATGGACTTAACAGATATATTCAGAACTTTCCATCCTAAAACTGCAGAATATACATTCTTTCTGTGTGTACATGGGACATTCTCCAGAATAGATCACATACTGATTCATAAATCAGCTTTCATCAGGTACAAAAAGATCGAGATTATAACATGTCTATTTTCAGACCATAACGCTATGAAACTTGAAGTTAACCACAAGAAAAATATTGGAAAGCCCCCAAATACATGGAGCTTAAAGAACATCCTGACCAAGAATGAATGGGTTAACCAGGAAATTAAAGAAGAAATTAAAAAAAAAACACATGGGAGCAAATGAAAATGAAAATATGACAGTCCAAAGCCTTTGGGATGCAGCAAAGGTAGTCCCAAGAGGAAAGTATATTGCAATATAGGCTCTCTCAAGAAGCAAGAAAAGTCTCAAATATACAATCTGACCTTACACTGAAAGGAGCTAGAAAAGTAGCAGCAAATAAAGCATGAAACTAGCAGAAGGGAAATAATAAAAATTAGAGGAGAAATAAATGATATAGAAACAAACAAATGAAAAACAAATAGAGCTGATCAATGAAACTGAGAGTTGTTTCTTTGAAAGAATAAAATTGACCACCCCCTAGCCAGACTTATCAAAAAGAAAAGAGAAAGGACCCAAATAAATAAAATCATGAATGAAAGAGGAGAGATCACCACCAACACCAATAATTATGAGAATATTATGAAAAACTATATGCCCACAAAGTGGGCAATCTGAAAGAAATGGACAAATTCCTAGAAACATACAAACTACCAAAACTGAAACAGGAAGACATAGAAAACTTCAGAAAATTCAAAACCAGCAAAGAAATTGGATCAGTAATCAAAAATCTCCCAACAAACAACAGTCTAAGGCCAGATGTCTTCCCAGGGGAATTCTACCAGGCATTTAAAGACGAGTTAGTACCTATTCTCAAATTGTTCCAAAAAAATAGAAATGGAAGGAAAACTTCCAAACTCCTTCAAGGAGGACAGCATTACATTGATTCCAAAATTAGACAAAGACCCCCACTAAAAAGGAGAATTACAGGCCAATGTCCCTAATGAACATGGATGCAAAAAATTCTCAACTAGATACTAGCAAATCAAATCGAACAATACATTAAATGAATCATTCACAATCAAGTGTGATTTATTCCTGGGCGGCAGGGCTGGTTGAATATTCACAAATCTATCAGCATGGTATGCCACGTTAATAAAAGAAAGGATTAGAACCATATGATTCTCAATAGATGCAGAAAAAGCATTTGACAAAATACAACATCCAATATCGTTACAAACTCTCAACAAAGTACATATAGATGGAACATACCTCAATATCATAAGAGCCAAATAAGAAAGACACACAGCTAATATCATCCTCGATGGGGTAAAACTGAGAGCTCTTCCTCTACAGTCAGGAACAAGATAGAGATCTCCACTTTTACCATTGCTATTTAACATAGTACTGGAAGTCTTAGCCTCAGCAATCATACAACAAAAAGAAATAAAAGGCATCCAAATAGGCAAGGAAGAAGTAAAACTTTCACTATTTGCCGATGAAATACTCTGTGTAGAAAACTTAAAAGAATCCACCAAAAAATTGCTAGAACTAATATACGAACTCAGCAAAGCTGAAGAATATAAAATCAACATACAGAAATCTGTTGCAATTCTATACACCAGTAATGAAGCAGCAGAAAGAGAAATCAGATAATCAATTCCATTTACAATTGCATGAAAAATCATAAGATACCTAGGAATAAACCTAACCAAAGACGTAAAAGATCTGTACTCTAAAAACTAGAGAATACTTATGAAAGAAATTGAAGAGGACACAAAGAAATGGAAAAACATACCATGCTCAAGGATTGGAAGAACAAACATTGTTAAAATGTCTATATAACCCAAAGCAAACCACACATTTAATGCAATCCCTATTAAAATACCACCAGCATTCTTCACAGAGCTAAAATTTGTATGGAACCACAAAAGACCTCAAATAGCCAAAGCAATCTTGTAAAAGTAAAGCAAAGCTAGGGGCATTACAATTCCAGACTTCAAGTTATATTACAAAGCTGTATTGATTGAGACAGTATGGTACTGGCACAAAATACAGACACGTAGATCAATGTAACAGGATAGAAAACCCAGAAATGGACCCATAGCTGTATGGTAAACTCATCTTTGACAAAGCAGAAGAGAATATCCAATGGGAAACAGACAGTCTCTTCAACAAATGGTGTTCGGAAAACTGGACAGAAACATGCAGAAGAATGAAACTGGAACACTTTTTATACCATACACAAAAATGCATTCAAAATGGTTGAAAGACCTTAATGTAAGACAGGAAACCATCAAAATCCTAGAGGAGAACACAGGCAGCAACCTCTTTGACCTTGGCCATACCAACTTCTTCCTAGACACTCACCAGAAAAAAGGGAAACAAAAGCCAAAATGAACAATTGGGGCTTCGTCAAGATAAAAAATCTTCTGCACAGCAAAGGAAACAATCAACAAAACTAAAAGGCAGCCTATGGATTGGGAGAAGATATTTGCAAATGACATACCTGATAAAGGGTTAGAATCCAAAATCTATAAAGAACTTTTTCAACTTGGGGTGCCTGGGTGGCTCAGTCAGTTAAGGATCTGACTTTGGCTCAGGTTATGATCTGGCAATTCATGAGTTTGAGCTCGGCATCAGGTTCTGTGCTGGCAGCTAAGAGCCTGGAGTCTGCTTTAGATTCTGTGCCTCCCTCTCTCTCTGCCCCTCCACTGCTCACACTCTGTCTCTATCAAAGTAAATAAATATTTTTTAAAAAATTAATTAAAAAAAGAAAAAAAAACACTTTTTAAACTCAACAGCTCAAAAACAAATAACCCGGTTAAGAAATGGGCAGAGGACATGAGCTGACATTTTTCCAAAGAAGACATCCAGATGGCCAACAGACACATGAAAAGATGCTCAACATCACTAATCATCAGGGAAATACAAATCAAAACTATGATGATATACCACAACATCCCTCTCAGAATGGCTAACATTAACAACTCAGGAAACAACAGATGTTGGCAAAGATGTGGAGAAAGGGGAGCCATCTTACACTGTTGGTGTAACGCAAATTGATGCAGCCAATCTGCAAAACACTATGGAAGTTCCTCAAAAAGTTAAAAATAGAACTACCCTACCACCCAGCAATTGCACTACTAGATATTTTTCGAAAGGATACAAAAATACAGATATGAAGGGATACATGCACCCCAGTGTTTATAGCAACATTACCGACAATAGCTAAATTATGGAAAGATCCCACATATCCATTGGCTGATGAATAGATAAAATAGTGGTATACACATCCAATGAAATATTAGTCACTCATCAAAAAGAATGGATTCGGGGCGCCTGGGTGGCGCAGTCGGTTAAGCGTCCGACTTCAGCCAGGTCACGATCTCGTGGTCCGTGAGTTCGAGCCCCGCGTCGGGCTCTGGGCTGATGGCTCAGAGCCTGGAGCCTGTTTCCGATTCTGTGTCTCCCTCTTTCTCTGCCCCTCCCCCATTCATGCTCTGTCTCTCTCTGTCCCAAAAAATAAATAAACGTTGAAAAAAAAAATTAAAAAAAAAAAAAAAAGAATGGATTCTTGCCATTTGCAATGACACAGATGGAACTAGAGTGTATTGTGGTAAGTGAAGTAAGTCATTCACAGAAAAATGAATACCATATGATTTCACTCATATGTGGAATTTAAGAGGCAAAACAGATGAATAAGGGGAAGGGGGAAAGAGAGGGAGGCAAACAACCCATAACAGACTGTTAATGGTAGAGAACTGAGGGTTGATGGAGGAAGGTGGGTGGAGATGGGCTAAATGGGTGATGGGCATTAAGGAGGGCACTTGTTATAATAAGCACTGGGTTTCGTATGTAAGTGATGAAGTAGTAAATTCTACTTCTAAAACCAATATTACAGTATATGTTAACTAACTAGAATTTAAATAAAAATTTGAAAAAGAGGAGAGCCTGGGTGGCTCAGTCAGTTAAGTGTCTGACTTCAACTCAGGTCATGATCTCATGGTTCATGAGTTTGAGCCCCACATCAGACTATCTGCTGTCATCACAGAGCCTGTTTCAGATCCTCGACCACACCCCACCCTTGCCCCTCCCCTGCTTGCTCTCTCTCTCTCTCAAAAATAAATAAATATTGAAATTAATTAATTAATTAATTTTTTAAAAATTTGAAAAAGAAAAAAAAAAATAAAAATCCTCTTTGCTTTCATCTCACACGTGGGAGACTCTGAGTTTCTACCTAGATCTTTGCTCCCCAAGTTACAATTCTTTAATCCTAAATAAACACTTCTTTGCCTCTCATTTTGGCTCTTTATTTTCAGGTTGACGATTTCTAACAAGTTCCCAGATGATTGGCTCAGGCATCACCCTTGGAAAATCACTTCATTATGTGACATACTACCTCTCTGTGCTTGCTAGTTTTTAACTTACATAATTATGGCTTAAAATTGTCCTTTTTAAGACCCAGATGAATTATGTGAATTGAGAATTGTCAGATGATTCAGAAAATAGCGTTTTTGAATTAAGTAAAACATCTTTTGGAATTCCTCGTATCAGACTTTACAGTTAGCTCATTTCCAGTAATTCTGTCCAGGAAATTCTCCTCATAAATTTTCCCATTATCCCAGAAAATAATTTTCTAAGTATTTGATTTATGGAAAATGTTAAATCCTGGTACTGAAATAATAAGCACTATAACAAGTTCAGTATAATAACTTAAAATCGCAAGGGGCCTAGATACTCGATTTGTTTTCACTTTGTTATGAATTACCTACCTGCCTACCCTCCGACAGGTCATATGACCTCTGTCACTTTCTCTATGAAATGAGAATGTTGGACTAAGTCTAATCATTTCCTTTGTCTTAATCCTGTGGATGGGCAATTCAAGATGAAGCGCCAATAATCTTCCATCAGGGCCAGATTAGAGGTCCTACAGCAGAGCCACTTTATGATGTTGCAATGATGCCTATGGCTTTCTTGTTACTAAAAAGGAGGAAATAAAAGAGAACTCTGCTAGCAGTCTACTAATCATGAATCTATGCAACAGTGACAGTTAATCTTCTCTTCCTATTAATAGATGCAAATGCCTAGGGGCTTAACATTTTCCTACTAGCTTAATAAGGAGAAAAAGATTGAAGGGGGAGGCAGACAGAGATGCCTAATTGCATAACCAGCAGCTATAACAGCGTTGCTCAAAGGGACAAACTCAAAAAGAAGAGAAAGAGGCAAGATGGTAATTTGGCATTGCCCATGCCAGCAAGTTGCCCCCAAAGGAAATTAAAAGCAAGTCATTTTGATCCATTTTGGTGCATCTCTAGAAGCACATTCAATTAAAATCCCAGATGAACTTTCAGTCACCACTGTACCTGCCCAGCTGTATAAAGCAAAGCCGAAACTCTATTGATCTCCCTGAATATGCCATGGACTACTCTGCACAATGCAAAAAATAAAAGAAAATCAAGCAAATTTTCCCTGGCTCTGCAAGATCGCTGTGATTTACAATTCAGAAAGTTATCAGATGTTTCATGGACATTTGAACACAGGAAGCTTGTGACAGGGAAAGGCCATATATGTTTATAAGATGGAAAAGCATTTCACGCATATGTAAGTTGTGGAATTTTTTTTTCTAGTTCCATTTCTAAATTAAATGAATTTTTGTCGCATCTGAGGTACAACATCCTGACAGTTACCTTGGGTTCTTGGAGTTCAAAAATAATTTGTTCCCAGTAGAGAAAAATAGTACCTTGGAAAAACCATATAAATTAAGAAGAAATTGTAAGAGTTATAAAATAGGCCAAAACTTGCACATTGAATGAGTTTATCTTTGAACAACTTCCTCACTAAGGAATAACCACCATACAGACTATTAGAATGGTTTCACTCTTAAGTTTCTATGCCGATATTACATGTAATGTCTTATGAACCACAATGCATAGAATCTAATTGGTGCCCAGGAATAACTCAACAATTTTAAATTGAATGGTCATATTTGCATACTTACTATGCAGGTTTTCTGCTAGATGTTGAGACACAAGTATAAGAAGATAATTGCCTTAGCCTCAAATAAGTTAGTGAGAAAGTGAGACTATTATTTACTGATAACAAAGCCTTCTCTGGTTGAGGTCTTGTATTTCCCCAAGAGAGAATGTACGTTTGGATTCTGGGAAGCCTGAAGTAACTAATGTCTGCTATACTCTAATGCAAGTTTCTATAATTTAGTGCAAATATAGGAGATTTGCCTCAGACTGTTTGGGGAGTCAGGAAAGGGCTTATGGAGGGTCCTACCATTTGAGCATATGTTGAAATTATGAGCACTTTCAACATTCCAAAATATTGCCAGATTGTTTGCTAAAATGTTTGTCTCAATCCACACCCACCAGCCATATATGAGTTCCTGGTACTCTGCTTTTTGGCCAAAAGTTAACATTATCACACATTTGAAGTTTTGTCAATATGTTGGTAAGAAATTGTAAACCATTATGATGTTATTTTGCACTTTTCCATTCCATATTGAGGTTGAGTATTTTTTTTATGTTTATTTCATGTTTAGGTTTTTTTTTTTTTTTTTCAATTTCACCTTTTGTGAACTCTGTTTATGTCCTTTGCCTATTTTTTCTATTGGATAGTTTATAGTTTTGTTTTTTCTATTGTGTCGTAAATTCTGGTTGTAAGTCTTTTGTCTGTATGACTAATGATAGGGTAGGCTGTGATTCACTATTAAATAATTCCAAATTTTCAGTGAATTAGCACATCAACATCTTGTTTCTGGATTGACACAAATGCTACTTCAGATCCAGACAGCTCTTTTGGGATTTAAGTTGCTTTGAACTATGGCACATTTATGGTCAAGTCAGGGAACAAAAAATGGAAAATTGCCCATAGATCACTCACAATTCACTGGGCATACGTAGTCATTTGGTTCTGCCTTACTACAAAGGACGTAGGAAATATAGGAGAAAATGAAATGTTTGATGAGCATGCTGTCTGCAACCAACACATTTTATCATGGATGAAATGTTATTAATGTAATAATGATGTTTATTATAAATTGGTGTTTCCCTTTAAAAAATTATTTCCCCATGATTATTGAGCTGGTCATATGTTTTTGTCTTTTAATATGTTGAAGTGATAAATGATATTAATCAATGTTTAATTATTAAGCCATCCTAGCATTAGTGGTAAAAACCCAAATTGCTCATGACCTACTCTATTTTTATATGTTAAAGGACTCAGGTTGCTAGTATTTTATTTAGAATTTTTTTTCTTAATTTTATTTTTTTAATGTTTATTTATTTTTGAGAGAGACAGAGCACGAGTGAGGGAGAGGCAGAGAAAGAGGGAAACATGGAATCTGAAGCAGGTTCCAGGCTATGAGCTGTCAGCACAGAGCTGACTCGGGACTCTAACACACCCAACTGTAAGATCATGACCTGAGTTAAAGTCGGAGGCTTAACCAACTGAGTCACCCAGGCGCCCCACGATTTTTTTTTTTTAATTAGCTCTAAGGTCAGTAGTTGGCTGAATTGAAAGCTGATATTTACAGTCTTATTTATTTATAATCTTTTTAATTTAATTTTTATTTTTTTTTAAATTTACATCCAAATTAATTAGCATATAGTGCAACAATGATTTCAGGAGTAGATTCCTTAGTGCCCCTTACCCATTTAGCTCATCCCCCCTCCTGCAACTCCTCCAGTAACCCTCAGTTTGTTCTCCTTATTTATGAGTCTCTTCTGTTTTGTCCCCCTCCGTGTTTTTATTTTTTGTTTCCCTTCCCTTATGTTCATCTGTTTTGTCTCTTAAAGTCCTCATATGAGTGAAGTCATATGACTTTTGTCTTTCTCTGACTAATTTCACTTAGCATAATACCCTCCAGTTCCATCCACGTAGTTGCAAATGGCAAGATTTCATTCTTTTTGATTGTCGAGCAATACTCCATTGTGTGTGTGTGTGTGTGTGTGTGTGTGTGTGTGTGTGTGTATATATATGTATATATATATATATATATATATATATATATATATATATATCACCTCTTCTTTATCCATTCATCCATCAATGGACATTTGGGCTCTTTCCATACTTTGGCTATAGTTGATAGTGCTGCTATAAACATGGAGGTGCATGTGTCCCTTCCAAACAGCACACCTGTATCCCATGGATAAATGCCTAGTAGTGCAATTGCTGGGTCATACGGTAGTTCTATTTTTAGTTTTTTGAGGAACCTCCATACTGTTTTCCAGAGTGGGTGCACCAGCTTGCATTCCCACCAACAATGCCAAAGAGATCCTCTTTCTCCGCATCATCGCCAACATCTGTTTTTGCCTGAGTTGTTAATGTCAGCCATTCTGACAGGTGTAAGGTGGTATCTCATTGTGGTTTTGATTTGTATTTCCCTGATGATGAGTGATGTTGAGCATTTTTTCATGTGTCGGTGGGCCATCTGGATGTCTTCTTTAGAGAAGTGTCTCTTCATGTCTTTTGCCCATTTCTTCACTGGATTATTTGTTTTTTGGGTGTTGAGTTTGATTAGTTCTTTGTAGATTTTGATACTAACCCTTTATCTGATAAGGCACCCGACAGAATGGGAGAAGATATTTACAAATGACGTATCAGATAAAGGGTTAGTATTTAGAATTTTTGCACTGTATTCATAATACTGAACTTCAGTTTGTCTTTATTATAATTTTTTTTTGTTTTTTTCATGAAGATTATATAAGCTTCATAAAATGGGTCAGTATATACTATTTTGTGAAAGAGCTTGTATGCAGATGAAATTATTCATTCTTTGAATGGGATCTGAAACCCCATATATTCTTAAGTTTTTGTTTCTTTTTTATTTCAGAGGTGGATAAGGGGGAATATAAGATTATCATCTGATTTAATTTCTTAAATAGTTATAGATATATTCAGATTTTTTGGAGTCAGTTTTGCTAATTTTATTTTTCTTATAAATATTTCATCTGTTTTGGAATAAAAATAATTGCAAACTTCTCTTCCACCTATGCTGTATCTATAATTTGTCTTTTTATATGCTTATCAGAAGTTTGGGTCTATTTTATTTGTTTAGTTGACTTAAAGAAAACCACTCAATACTTGTTCAACTTGTCTTTTTGTTTTCCTTTTTAAATTTCTGCTCGTATTTTAAATGTTCTGTTCTATGTTATCTAATGTCTTACATTAAAAGCTGAGCTCATTATTTATTTATTTTTGTTGTCTTCTAACATAAAAAAAACTTTAAGAAAACAAAAGTTTCTTTAACTCCTGTGGCTGCCTGTATTACATTTTGATTTGTAGTGTTTTCTTTATCAAGTCTTTATATTTTTCAATTTATGCTATGTTTTTTTAAATATTATTTATTTATTTATTTGTTTATTTGCCAGTGAGTTATTTTGAAGTGATTTGTTAATTTTACTTTTAAGTATATGGTTGATTTTTCTTCTGATTGTTCTAATTTTTTAAATTTTTTTCTAACTTAGAGGATTTTAATTTATATTAAATAATTACTAAAATATATTTGAGACTGTCTTTATGCCTTAAAATGTAACATTTTGTTTATTAATGAAAGCTTGAGAAATATGCATTCTCTTACTTTGGAGGTAGAGAAATCAAGCTGCTAAGTCGTATTGTTAAAAAGTTGCTTTATGTTTGTGTCAGCTGCATCTATCAACTAGTAAGACAGTTAAAATCTCTGTTTGATGGAGAATATTTGCTTTCTAAGGCCACTTTTAAGTTGAGAAAGGTACAATACTTTTGATAAAATGAACCTTTTATCCTAAGGTAGTGACTCTTTTGGTTCCT
This sequence comes from Leopardus geoffroyi, assembly GCF_018350155.1. Classification (NCBI taxonomy): domain Eukaryota; kingdom Metazoa; phylum Chordata; class Mammalia; order Carnivora; family Felidae; genus Leopardus; species Leopardus geoffroyi. The sequence goes on from NC_059328.1 coordinate 144,957,930, forward strand.
GACAATGTTTTGCATCTAAAAAACTATTTTAGCTTCATATTAATATATCAAGAGCAGCATTTCTTTGGTTTTATTTTACAGGTATTTTTTCTTTTTATTTTTTATAACGTGTAAAAGAACTGTGTTTTGGTTTTTGTTTTATTTAAAGTAAATTTTATAAAACAATGCGCGAGTCGATTTTCTTTTGCATTCAGGCAATCTTTGGCCTCTAAATAGTGTTATTCTATTCACATTTATTGTGATTACTGGTATTTGGATCTATTTCAACCACTTGTATTGTGCCTTCTCTAAGACCTGTTTTTTTTCCCCCATTTCCCCCCCTTCTCTCTTGTCCTTTTTTATATTACTTAAATTTTCTATAACATAACTGTTTGGATGTTAAACATTATACAGATATTGTATTCTCATAATTACTTTAAACATTTTTCATATTCATGAAGTCTATACGAAATCAATCTCTACCTTCTTTCTGAATAATACAAAATTTTATTTTATTTATTTTTTTTTAATTTTTTTTTCAACGTTTATTTATTTTTGGGGGGACAGAGAGAGACAGAGCATGAACGGGGGAAGGGCAGAGAGAGAGGGAGACACAGAATCGGAAACAGGCTCCAGGCTCTGAGCCATCAGCCCAGAGCCTGACGCAGGGCTCGAACTCACGGACCGCGAGATCGTGACCTGGCTGAAGTCGGACGCTTAACCAACTGCGCCACCCAGGCGCCCCTACAAAATTTTAAAAATGTCTTATATCTTTCCCTTCATTCCTATCTTACTGTTATTGTTGTCCATGGTTATGGTCCTTTCTGGCTTTTATTATCCAAACAGATGTTGTCATTATTATTATTGTTTTATTCAATTAGTCTTTTATTACATTTCCTATATATTTCCCATTTCTTTATATTATTGTGTTGAGCACTAGACATTTCTGCAGGATCATTTTCACATTTTCTTTATTCCTAAAGGACATCCTTCAGAAGTTCCTTTCGTAGAGTCTATTAGTGATAAAATCAGTTTTGTTTGTATGAAAATGTCTGTATTTTATTCTTGCATCTCAATGACTATCTTAATTTAAATCATAATTCTCAGTAATCGTTTAATGCTGACTTTTTCACAGCATCTTGGAAAAATTTTTCCCATCTTTTGTCTTTTGTTGTTAATAAGTCAGCCTCAATCTGCAGCCTGAGTCAGACTACTGGAACTCAAATAGACCTCTCTGTAAGACCATGCCACTCTCTCTCATTGCATGAACTCTTTTTATTTTCCATATCTTACATTTGGGGTTATATCTTCAGATCCATATTTCTATGTCATTAATTCCATATTCAGTAGTGTCAACTGTGCTGTTTAACCTGTCCTTGGAGTTATATTTTATTTTAATGGTTGCATTCATTTCCTGAAGTACTATTTAATGTCCTTTCAAATCTGCCTAGACTTTTAAATTGTATCATGTTTCTTGGTCATGTTCTTTTTTTTTCTTATTAATAATTTAAGCATTTACTTCATCATTTTAATTAATTAATTTGCATTTTAAAAATCCAGTCTTTTTCTTTCTCTTTGATATGCTATTTTGTATTCCACATTTTATAATTTAAATTTACAAAATCCTTGCGGGACTAATGTGTGTTGTTTTTGCCAACTCTCAGAGATAGTGTTCACTGCATATTTATTTTATGAATGTGATTTTTGAGCTTATATTCAGCTGATTTTAATCCGTGGAAATGTTACGAGCCCTGTGTCGTGGGTGAATTTCTTAAGAAATGATTTGCATTTACCTCAGCTAAGGGCCTTGCCATGTTAAAATCTGGACTTCTTTTTTTTTTTTCAACGTTTATTTATTTTTGGGACAGAGAGAGACAGAGCATGAACGGGGGAGGGGCAGAGAGAGAGGGAGACACAGAATCTGAAACAGGCTCCAGGCTCTGAGCCATCAGCCCAGAGCCTGACGCGGGGCTCGAACTCACGGACCGCGAGATCGTGACCTGGCTGAAGTCGGACGCTTAATCGACTGCGCCACCCAGGCGCCCCTAAAATCTGGACTTCTTGAACCATTCCTTTATTTAGGATTTCCTGGAACACACAGAGTATAAATCTGCACAACAAACCAATGAATGTTAATCCAGTGATTATGAATTGTCAGAGATTTTTTTTTCTTTCTTTTCCTACTGAGAGCCGTGGCCAGGAAATATGTGTTCCTAGTCCATTCCTTTTGCTAGCCAGTGAATGGATCCTTAGCCCATGTTTTAGAGATCCAGTATTTTGTGGGACATACCAGCTCTCCACCTTGCTTGAATCCAAAGCCTCACCTCTTGTTTACAGCTTGCCTTTTAAGTCACGAGTCTCTCAGCCAGGGAGACCGGCATACTCCTAGAAACTGATTAAAACTCATTCAGCTGCCTTGTCATTTTTGGCCTCAGGGCAGATCGCTTAATTTGGGAGACTGTTGCATTTTTTCCAGTATTTCTAGATATTTGGTGGAGGAAGCATTTTTAGGCAATCTTGACGCCTAGGTTTCCAGAATAGATAGCATTTTTATGCGTTCTTTTTAAAAAAAAAGTAATCACATTAAGGACTGTTTCCTTATGTATCACATCTAAATATGGCAATGCTCAGAGGCAGCAGAATGCACAGGGTCTGGTACCCAACTGTTTAGATTCTCGCTCTTATCTCATCACTTGGTTTTATGATCTTGAATAAGTTTCCTAACTTTCTCTGTCTTGGTTTCCTCATCTGTAAATTGAGGATAATACCTTATGGATTGTTTTGAGAAATAAATGAGTCATTGAACTCAGCACTGTGTGTGCATTAAGCTTTCAATAAACATACTTGTTAATCAGCATATCATAAACAGATACATGTAAGTACTTGCTCAGGACTTGCAAGTGGAATAATCTACTAACCTGCTGGTATACATCAGCCTTCTGTAGTACATTATATGTTTTCCTTTTTATATCGACAAACCTCACAAGCAGTCTGTTATGTATGTGTGTATTTTTATTCCCATTCAATTGATGAAGAAAATTACTCACCCCCAAAATCACAGCTTTTGCATAGTGGATAAGAAGTAGAATCCAGGTTTGTTTGGCTCCAAACTCCAAACTTAAAATCAAAAGACATCAAGTCTGGACTCAATCAGTTGCCAGTTTTAAAGTAATAATACCCTACACTAATATTATACTTTCTATATGCCAAGAACTGTTTCAGGAACATTTAAACTCATTTACCCCTCATCATAAGGCTCTGATAAAGGTACTATCATGTCCATTACCCCATTTTATAGATAAGGAAACTGAAAAACAGAGTTTCAGTAACTTGAACGAAGTCAACCAATAAATAGGAAGTAGAGAGGATTTGAACCTAGAATATCTAGGTCCCAAGTCCTTACTTTATTGATCTGTGCTCTAGTACTTGTGTATGGTCTCTTTTCTGTCTGAACTTTAGATTCCTAATCTCCAATGTAAAAATTACATAACGTAATTTAAGGGATTTTTATGAGGATTAAATAACATCACACAGATAAAAGTTGTATTTTGTTTGTTTGTTTGTTTGTTATAAATATGTAGCACCTTAAAATGAAAGTTTTTATATGGAAACATTTTGGTATATGGGCAAAAGTTTAAGCTCATAAGATGAATAAATTGCGATCTTGATAGCTTAATATTTACTTTTAATGTGTTATATCCAAAAGAAAAAATTGTCAACACTGAGATAATTATTTCATCACCTTTTGTGGAAAAACGAATTTCACCAGAGTGATCACATCTTGACTATCATTTATAAATATTTGCTTACATCTTCCCCTTTCATTATAACAATGACTAATCATGCATCTCATCGTGATTATAATGAGTGATTTAAGGAACACTGAATTATTTTACATGATTGAGGGTTTGGATATTCAAGAGAGTTGGAAATTGTCAAAAGAAGCACCTGTGAATAGGAGAGATTAGAAATAGTATTGTTCATGTTTGAAACTGGGGGACTTAAGATATGTATATTATATAAAAAGAAAATATATATGCCTAAACTTCTCATTCCCTTCCCTTCAATTTTCCATTGTATGAAATATCTGTACAGGTACTCTTGTGTGGGAAGAAAGAAACTGGGGAGGTGCTCCTTTCCACTGTCACAACCAGCTGATGAGGAGAAATGACTCTGGACCTTATTTGAATAAAAATGTCCCTAAGGCCATAAATGGTAATGACTGTCAAATTGAGATTAATATTAATCTTTTTATTCAGATGCTTTAGATTGAGCATGTGATCTGTACTATGCACCATATTTTTTTCATTTTAAAATGATGGCAAATTTGTTTCATGAAACTTCTTTGTATAATATAGATTTTATCTCAATTCTTCAGTTTGTACTCACAGGCCAATTAGAATAGGGTTTAGCTGCAGGAGACCTGTCAAAAGATTGGTAAGACACCTCACCTATGGTGGGAGCAATTGTGAATGCAAGTGGCAGGAGTGAGCAGAATGCCGTGAGATTAATCTACAATGCACTTTACACGTAATGGTAACTCAGGCAGTTCCCCTGGGCATACTACTATTCCTACATGACTCGTTAGAGAGAAAATAGTTAAAAGTAAGAGCTGTTTTATCAGAATCAATTTCTTCAAAGGCAGAGACAATATTTAAACTGAAAACTTGATACCCTTCTCTACTCTTTTGTTTGTATTTTCTTCTTATAATTTTATATCCTTTTTATCCTTCCAATGTGTGAATAATTCTATTTCTCCAATATGTATGATTATAAAATGTAAGGAGAGTTTTTAAACATAACAATGTAATTAAGCCACATTTTTATTCCTGTATAAGTAACTTTTTTTTTTTTATTGAATGGCTGCATAGTATTTCATGGTAACATGATCGAATGCCATTTTCTGTTAATAACCTTTTAAGTTAATTCTATAGTTTTGCTACACAAGCAAAATGACAATGGGCACTCTTGTATTATCGTATACATGTGACTATTTGTATGGATTATGGATTTCTAAATAGTGAGGTTTCTAGGGCAAAGACAATGCACATATTTAATTTCACATATATTGATCATTTTTCCTTCAAAAGGCTTAGGCCAATTTATGTAAACATAAGTAAGTGAATGAGGGGAGTTTTCTCCCCACATGGTGTCATCATTTTCAGTCATTAAGATATGTTTTTAGGGGTGCCTGGGTGGCTCAGCAGTTAAGTGTCAGACTTTGGCTCAGGTCATGATCTCATAGTCTGTGAGTTCGAGCCCCATGACACGCTCTGTGCTGACAGCTCAGAGCCTGGCACCTAGTTCAGATTCTGTATCTCTGTCTCTCTTTGCCCCCCCCAACCCCCGCCCTGCTCATGTTCTGTGGCTCTTTCTCTCTCAAAAATAAATAAACATTAAAATTTTTTTTAAATACATGTTTTTAAATGTGGTTGTATTTCTTTTTAATTTGTGGAATCCCTTCTTTTACTTTTCATTTTTATGCTTAGTATTGTATGATTCTAAGTTAAAGAATTGGAATTTCTTTCTAGATACATAGTCTCTGAAGGGAGATGACCATAACAGTGGAATCTTCCAAACTGTCAAGTGTGTGGTTTTCATGAAAGAAAGAAAGAAAGAAAGAAAGAAAGAAAGAAAGAAAGAAAGAAAGAAAGAAAGAAAGGAAGAAAGAAAAAAAGAAAAAAAATCAAATGTGATAAACTTTGTAGTTTTAGTTATGTTATATGGTTGCTGTTGTTGTTGATGGGGTTTTTATATGAACAATGTGCAAGACTGCATTTGAAGTGTTATATAGCATTGGAATTTAACTTGTCCCTCAAGAAATGAAGAAATAATCAAATAAATTTATATCGAACAAATCATAGATAAGGATCACATTTATTATTCAGATACAGAAAAATGAAATTATTAGTATTCATTAAAAGGGCAATTTTAAAGTTGACCTAATTTTTATGCTTTTATCTTTATATATACACTTATTATTTCATAAGAAAGACTTTCTTTCCAATTCCTGGGTTTGGATGATGAAATAACATTTAACTAAAAAGAGGGAGGAGAAGCGGTGTTTTCAGAATACTAAAATTATTTTTAAATCCCAGAATAGCTGCCAGCCTTGGAAAATTGAGTCATTTGCGTAAGAGACGATTCTCTAGCTGAGGTAGTTGACTAATATTGTAAAACTGAAGACCCGTTGACACTGTGTAGTGAATGCATGTGGTAGTGGCTTTCTAAATATGTCCCTGATTTTCCTTGAAAATCACTTTACATTTTAGAAGCACCAGCTATGAATAAATGTTTCTATAATATACTCTCAATTTCAGGTTTCTGGAATTATGCATAACAACTTGCTACATAGAAAGAAAGTTGTCACAATTGCAAGCTGCTAAATATTACATAGGTTGCTAAATAATTTTATTCAGGACTCTATTAAATAACTTTCAAATAAACTACTTAGGAGCTAAAAATGGAGTGTATTGAGTATGTTACATTTTACAAAACATTATTTTAAAATTTTATTTTATAAATTAAAACACTAAATAAAAGCCCTCCAAATTGCAGCAAATATAGCATGCCCCCCCAGAAACTATTGTTAATATTCAGTGAAATTTAAGTCTGGTATTTTATTGAGATGACATACAACTGTTTATATAAAGAAGTGAATTGTCAATGCAGACTCATACGGGTTTCATTTAACCAAAAGAAACAAACTTTTACTGGTACTGCATTGCCTACGTGTATTCAATGACTAGAAGAGTGACTACTCACTGTTTGGTAAATTCTGTATTCCATCAGTGTTTTTACTTCTTCTTGAGTCAGTTTTTAAAAGTTGGATTTTTTTTTAGGAATTTATCTTTTTATTTGTATACATTTTTAAGTTCTTCGTATAATGTTGTTCATAGTAATGGTTTTATATATCTTTACTGTGAAGTATCTGTAATAACGCACAGTTTTTCATTTGTGAAGTTGTTTTATAGTGTCCTCTTTCCTTTCTTAATCAGTCTGTGGATCTTTCATTATATGTGTGTTTCCATTTCCCTATTTTCTACTTTGATTTTTTATTATTTCCTTCCTTCTACTTTCTTGGGGTTTATTTGCTGATTTTCCCACCTAGTTCTTAGAATGAATGCCATATTAATTTTAAAAATTTTATTCTTTTAATACATACATTTATTTATTTTTTTTTTAATTTTTTTTCAACGTTTTTTATTTATTTTTGGGACAGAGAGAGATAGAGCATGAACGGGGGAGGGGGAGAGAGAGGGAGACACAGAATCTGAAACAGGCTCCAGGCTCTGAGCCATCAGCCCATAGCCTGACGCGGGGCTCGAACTCACGGACTGCGAGATCATGACCTGGCTCAAGTCGGACGCTTAACCAACCGCGCCACCCAGGCGCCCCTTAATACATACATTTAGCTTGATAAGTTTCCTTCAAAGTAATCTTTTAGCTGTATCTCTTGCATTTTATGTGATTCAGTTTAAAATATTTAAAAATTCTCAGTATGATTTTATTTATTCATTTATTTGTATTTATATTTTAAACTTACAAACATGGGATTCTCTAGTCATATTTTATTATTGTTTTCTAGTTTAATTTCATGTGTTCAAAGAACCTTTGATCAATAGTATTCCACCATAAAAATATACAAATCCGTTTACTCTTTCTATGGTTGACACTTGTGTACTCACAGATTTGTGTGTGTGTGTGTGTGTGTGTGTGTGTGTGTTATTCTCCAGTAGATTTATGGATTTTATCTTTAGCCTTATGCAACTGTAGGCTGATAGAACTGTATAATTAATATAATTTTACATTAACATACATAACTTAAATGTAACATATAATATTTATTTAGCCTTAATTACTATAAACATTTGCTTCATTTATTTTGAAGCTGTTTTATTAGGTAGACATAAATTTAACATAGTTATATCTTTCTTGATGAACTGAAACTTGGGATCTAGACTATTGTTTAGAATATTCATGATGTTTGTTTTTGTCTTTGATAGTATATAATGAGAATTTTAAATTCCTAATACAACTACATGTATTAGATGTATTACATGTAAACATTTTCTTTCTTGTTTTAAAAAATGTTTATTTATTTATTTTTGAAACAGAGAGAGCCGGGGAGGGGCAGAAAAGAGAGGGAGAGAGAGTCCCAAGAAGATTCTGTGCTGTCAGCACAGAGCTCATCCTGAGGCTTGAACCCACAATTCCTGATTTCATGACCTGGGCCAAAACCAGGAGTGGGATGCTCAACTGACTGAGCTACCTAAATACCCCATAAGTGGTACATTTTCTTGCAGACCCCTTTGTGTTTCTCTTGATTCTTAAATCCTTTACCCTCATCATAAAGAAATCTTTCCATTATTTATCTCTTTGATGGCTTGTGCCTTAATCACATCTGCAAAGTCCCTTTTGTCATTTAAAGTAACATTCACAGGGACTAGGATTTGAACATATTTGGGGAAAGAAGCATTATTCAGTGTATGAACTCTGTTTTCTTTCATTCATCAATATCTCTATCATATAGATATTCTTATTCACTATAGCTCTGTAATAGATCTTGATACCCAACAGAGTAAGGATAAGAATTGTTCAATAGTATCTATTATTCTTTGCCCTTTACATTTATATATAGCTATGATTGACAGCTTGTCAATTTCCACATATACATACATCTACTGAGATTTTTCTTTTTTCTACATTTTTAATGTTTATTTATTTTTGAGAATCAGAGCATGAGTGGGGGAGGGGCAGAGAGAGAGGGAGACAGAATCTGAAGCAGGCTCCAGGCTCTGAGCTGTCAGCACAGAGCCCGATGTGGGGCTCAAACCCACAAACCATGAGATCACGACAGTTGAGCCAAAGTTGGATGCTTAACTGACTGAGTCACCCAGGTGCCCCTGAGATTTTTCTTTTGATTGCAAAACATCTATCTATTAATTTGGCAAAATGTAACACTTTAGTATTCTTGTTTTCAATAATTGCTAGGATATAGAAGGTATATTTAAATTTTCTGAATAATCAAATTAAAAAAAGATCTGTTAAAGTAGCCTAGCCTTGTGTAGGTCAGAATCATTCAGTGTATGCCAAAATGTTTAGGACATTAAATATACTTGACTTCAGTTACATATGTACTTACTGATTCAGGATTAACTTGAAATAGTTCCTATTGGTAATCAATTTCCTTGCATTCCTTGTTTTCTGTTCATCAGCTTGCTGTGGTCAACTTTCTTCATTTTCTAACTTTATTTTTTTTTAATTTATGTTTATTCACTGCTTTTTCATGTGTGCTTCTGATAGTATAAAGGAAACCAAAGGCTCTCAGCATAGTTGCAAAACAAGAGAAGTCTGATTTGTAAAGAGATGATGCAGACATATTTTCCAGAATTTCAGTGCAGAGTCTTTGCAGGTTCACTACCTATACTAAATATGTCTAGAGGTGCCAGGGACTTAAAAACATACTTTAAATGACTTATCTTCTGTATTGAGTCAGTTTTCCTAAAACCAGAGACTGAAGTGAGGATTTTTGTGCATGAAAGAGATTTGTTAAGGGAGTCATATTAGGCAAAACCTGTAAGGGAATGAGAGGAGCCAGACAAGAGAGAGGAAGCTGAAGTACTAGTCCCTGGTTAGCAGGTGTAGTCTAGCTTCTGTGTACCCCTCAAGGAATGAGAACTTACTCTGTAATGCAGATTCTGTCCCAACTTTAGGCAAGAAAGCTAGAGTTTTGTAAACTCCACCACTCTTTTACTAAATATAAATCCCACCATGTAACCCAAAGGAAACTCACAAAGAAGTGGTTCCAATTAATGAAGGGCAAGGATCTGGAGAAGCTGTAGATGTGAGCCTTGATCAATACTCGTGGCTGCTCAGGGATAGGCACACTAAACAAGTACAAATGATTCCACTGGGTGGTTAAGTGCCGTCATATATTACATCTTTATTCTCTTGAGAGCTCTCTTTTACAGAAACTAGTGCTTATAACAAATACCTATTTCATTGTTTATCATAACCTCTTATTATATTTAATATTCCTTTATTGTATTAGAACTATTGGTAAGATATTCACTAATCTCTAGTTACACATCAATTTTGTTTGCTTTTTACATGAGCCTAAGAAATGTATCTGGAGATCAAACATTTTTAAAGGAAGACACATTGAAATTATGGGATTACAGGAATGTTAATGGAATCAGGGACTGCAAAAGACACTGGTTAGCCATTTAGCAAAACTGTTTTTCTGTTCTTTCTTGTCTTCTTTGACTACTTCCCAGCCTACCTCTATAGGGAGGGTTAGGTGACTGAATTATGGCAATAGACTGTGAATGGAAGTGATGTACGTGATTACCAAGCCTGGTTGGTAAAAGTCTCCCATTCTGTCCTCCAGACTCTATCTTTCTCTGCATGCTGATTGGATATCAATATGTAAGATGATCTTCAGGGACATGTATTCAAGATGGCAGAGCCTCCATCAATATGAACTCCTGAATCACTAAAGTGTATTTCTTAAGCCTTTGCCTCTAACTGGACTTTAAATAAGCAAACAATAAACTTTAATAACATTAACCTATGGAGATTTCAGGGTTTATTTAATACAGTAGCTAAAGTTACCTTATTTAACATACATGCTGAAATACAAACATACTTTCAGCAACATATATATTATAAAAATTGTGGAACCATTATAAAAATTGTTTATAATAATAAACTAAGATTAAAATTCTTTCTCATTCTGGACTTATTAGAACTATATTTTAGATATTTTTCAATAGTAAATGGTATTAATATCTTGAAGCCAAAAGCTTCTTTGGCCTTATGTATTCTGCCTAGCCCTTAATGTAATTATTGGAGATTTTTTTTAAAAAAGGAATAGTTTTAGAGGATATAAAATAGAAATATTTTAAGGGTCTGAGGACAGCTGTGAAATTTCCTGCGAATTTTTTAAAAATTTACTTTAATTTGATTTTTTTTTCTGATAAGACTGATTTATAACAGCAACTGACCTTGAGCCACAGCTGGTATTAGATTATTCACTTTTCTACTCTTAGCTCATATAACTAGACCACAAACCAGGTCCTCAGGGAAAATCAGAAAAATATCCATTCTTTCAGGTACAGATTTGATTACAGTGAACACGGCAGGTACTTAGGTGACATTTTACCTCAAAGAATTAAAGGGAAACATGTTTTCTGAGGCATAATATTTTATATTCCTGATATTCCTCCAAAACCAATAATTTTCAAAAAGGTAGAGTTTCCAGGAACATTGTATAAAAATAAGAAGGTTAACTGGAAACTTGGTAGCATCCATTGTCACAATAGCTTGGTTTACCAGAAAGATTATCATCAAAGAACAGAAGATAAACTTCTAAGATATTTTGACAAAAGAAGGTCTGTGTTGGGTTTCATTGTATTCATATCCTAGAAATAAACATGTGGCTTGTGCATAAACATGCCACTTGTGTCCTAATGGTGGAAAGCAATGGGTTCAGTGACTGTGGAAGACAGAATAACACCAAAATCTCCTGTTATAAATTGTAGCCAGGTCCAATCTGTTCTCAAAAAAATAAAAAATATATTTAAAAAGTTAGATTTATAACTACATCATATTTTAGACATTTTCTTTCTTATAGACATGCTTGTTAATTTTGGGGGGAGGAGGGAATATACTTGACATGATAAAAAGTGTGGCACTGCTAACTGGGTCATTGTGTCTTCAAAAAGAACATTATTTGAGGAGTAATTTATCACGGTCTTTCCCACTTTTCCAGGCTACTGTCCCCTTGAAACATACTGTATTCACAATTATGCTTTGGCATTATGTATGAAGCTTGCTAAATTAAATGTATGTTCTATTTTCAAAGGTCAAAGCATGCACATCTGACAATAAATAGTTACTAGGCACCTATTGAGTTCAAGACATGTTAGAACATTCTAGAATTATGCGGGTGTTTAATTTCCATTTCCCATATTTAAATATGGGTGGGATGACTTGAACTACTTCTTCAAAGGCTATTATAATAATTCATTTGTCCTTCAATGGGAGATTTCTACGGAGCTAAATTGTAGAGTTTTTTAGGTTTTGTTTTGTTTTTTTTTGCATTAGAAAGTGTAATTGGTTTTATTGTTTTTTCCGGTGAAATATGTGGGAATAATCTCTACGTATTTTCCAGACATTTAGAAAAACAATCAGGTATAAGTTTGCATGTCCTTTTTACCATAATTATTTGAGATTGTATAAAATAAAAGTCTACCTATAATTATTTTTTATTTCATTGGTGGTGAGGGTCACAGATGTACTTTTGTTAATTTAAGTTTCTTAAATTCATCAGTCATCAAATTTTCTCAGCAAATTGCTAAACTGAGAATGAAAACTCCTAGTTTGTTGTTCAGGTTTGCTAAAAGAAAAGACAATATATTTCAAATTGCGTCATTTATGCTAAGCCCCATGTCACCAAACCAAGCCTTAATACCTAAATTAATTACCTATTTAGAGTACAGTCTTAAGTCAGTCAATTTAAAATGTGTGGTCAACACTAGTGAAGTAGTTTGCCTGATAGACCCCTGCTGTCCCTTAAAGGAAGGTGACCTTACCACAATCAATCCTCTTCTTGCTGTCAGAACTTCCTTGTCCTGCTCCTTTCTGCCTACTTAAGTCTTTCATTTTGTACAGCTCCTCAGAGCTCCTTTCTTTCTGCTAAGTGAAATGTTGCCCAATTCATGAATCATTGAATAGAGATAATAAAGTATTAAAATTTACCCAGTTGAACTTTGCTTTTTAAACAGGTTCAAATTTCATCTGCTCTCTTAAGTAAAATAACACCTTTTTTAATTATATACAGAAGTATTGCCCAAGTGTCTATTGTATATTAAATCCAAAGTATTCTTTCAAAGGTGGTTATGAGATATGGTGTGGTTGATATTCTAATCTGAAGATTTGATCCTGACTAACTGGATAATTTCAAGGAGAGCCATGAAGATTCATTTGTTCTCCTGAATCCATAGATTTATTTTGGTAAAATTTGGACTTCAAGAAGTAAGTCAAGATGTGGAGGTATCGCAGGGTGAACTTGGGAGACCCCTGGGTCCTGAGACTGCCTCCAAGCCTGTCCCCAGGATTTTGCCAGAGGCTCTTAGGTTCCTCTCAAGGAAGAATTCAAGGGCAGACTGACACAGTGGTTGGGTGGTGCAAGTGGAGAGAGAGAGAGACAGGGAGACAGAGACAGAGAGAGCGAGTATAAGCTGCACACTCTGCGGGGTGGGTTTCTACCTTTTATTAACAGTTGTTCACTAGGGGGTAGAATATTCATCACTTGGGGCAGGAATTTCTTGGAAGCAAGATTTCTTGCCTTTTCTTCCTTATTTGATCAGTGGTTTCCTGTCATGGCACCCACCATCTTGGGCCTGTCTAGTTTGATCCACTTCTTGAGGACAGGCCTCTGACTTTTCTGAGAGCTGGCCGACCCTTCCCCTATGCCGGCCTCCAGGTAGCCTGTTAGAGCCTAATTAACTGCCTCTTGGAGGGAGCTTTGGCCATTTAGAGGTGGAGGAAAATGTGCACATATTTAGCATATAGTATTTGCCAAGATTTGGACTAGTACTTCATGTACAGTGTTTTACTGAATCTTCACAACACCCTTGTCGATCAGATATCATTTCCTCTTATTGTACAACAGATGGTCTTCTAGGGTTACCAGTGAGAGAAATGCAGAAATAAGAATTTCAATGGGCTATTTTACTTGAAATCATGCCTGCCTCCTTACTTAGTGCCATTTAAGACCCTTACTCTGAGCCTTCCCCCAGAGACAAAGCACATCTCTCAGTGAGTACTCCTCGGCCCTTCAACCCTGAATTTTCTTGCCTCGAGTGCAACAAAGTGAGAGAGAGAAAAAAAATCATTTGGGATAAATAGTTATGGGAACACTGGTATAGACAAGGGCTTGCTTGTTTCTTTGTGGAGCTATTAACCACCCAAGGAAAACTCACAATCTTATAACCACAGACAGACAAACCTATTTTGGAGCCTAATGCTCTAGGCAGTTCTCCGTTAGGTGGCCAAGTGTGATGCAGAAAAACCTGTAAAACCTCTGATATTCAGATTCTCCAGACTTGCATCCCAGAATAGCTGGTTTCTCACAGCTACTGAGAAAGCTTGATTGCAAAGTTTTACCTCATTAGCTTGGTTGGTTCTCTCCCTGCCCTACCCAACTCTTTGCAAACATAAGAAGGTATGAGATTACCCACAGTAAATCCAGCCCTGGGTGGTCAGAATTTCTCTCTTCGGGTCATCCCAGCAGCCCTGCGCCTGAGAATGTCTGTTTGAAGACTTTATGTTGTTTGTGTTGTTTGCTGTTGTGTTGTGTTGTTTCTGCTGTTATTTTTAATTCAAAAATAGCTTTATGGGAATCAGTATGGTCAGGATATGCTACCCCAAAATATGGTACCATGGAATATTATATATTTCAAGCTGTAGGAATTTGAGAAATGGCATGTGAAGGAAGGGTTTGTGGACCTTCCCCAGAAGTAAGTCAAAAACCTTCATGTGGGAGACCCCCTTCCTATACCCAGAGGAAAGGAGCATCCTTATGTCCAAAGACAAAGAGACACAGAGAAGGCATCTAAAAGAACAGGCCTTGCTAATTGCACCCCCCCAGTTCATTACACTTAGTTCACCTTTGTCCTGTCACATCTTTCCACAACTTTCCACTCTTCATCACACCTAGCATAAAAGCACTTGGGTTTAACCATTGCTTTGATTCATCATTTCCGTATGAAGACTTCTGTCATATAAAACTTAGAGTCAATAAATGTGTATGCTTTTCTCTTGTTAATCTGTCTTTTGTTACAAAGTCCCCAGTTGAGAATTTAGATGAGTAGAGGAATAAGCTATTATTTCCTCCCTTACAGACTTGTTGTTCCCAACCATTTGCTTGTAGAACCATAGACATCGCTTAGGGCAGAAAGGTATTCACAGAATTGGAGCTGCAAACTTCAGTATTGATTACCTTCGGTGACAGAGAGAGTGAAAACTCTCTTATACTATTTGTTTTTACCATTTCCTAGCTTAGCGCTTCACATTTTAAATGGAAAAATGCCAAAGAAAATAAAATACCTAAAAAGTCATTACTACCATGTGTGTAACACAAAGGAAACCTATCAGCAGAAAGGTAGATTTATATTTATATGTCTACCTTCTGAGTGGCATCTGCATCAAAGGAAGTGGGAGAAGAGAAATAGACACTTTGATTATATAAGGGAAAGCTCACAGTGTTTTTAATTAACAGAAAAGGCTAACCAAAGAACAGAAGGGAAACATTTTTTTTAAAATATGGAAGTTATTGATGAGAATAGAAAATTGTCTGTATATGCCCCATTACATCCTTTTTTTTGCATTCCAAATTTATTTATATTGCAGCTGTCAGAGTAGGTGCAGCTTTTCAAGCCAATAAACCCATGGCAATGCATTCACTCGTGTTCCATCTCACCATTTATTTCTCTCGTTCAAGTGCAGGGTTATAAGTTGCACTCTGCCTTTTCATAATTAAACATGGTATTTCTGGCAAACCTAGTGTCAGTCTACTTAAAAACAGACTTACATTTCTTCAGTGACTATTTGTCTCCTTCAGTCCAACATCCACTCACAGAGACTGCAAATTAAGACTCCAAACACTAAACTAATAACATAGTTGTTAACAAGAAGACATGGTACTGGAATATATCAAGAATTTAGTAAAGTATAAATGCCTTACCAGGATATAGTATAATCAAATAAATCTTGCAAACGGTAAAAGGCCTTGCAGAAATCTATATATTTATTTCATTGTGCAGATGTCAATGCCATACTTGTGAGTATGTATGAAATGGTGATTTGGGATCTTTTCTAAAGCAGCAAATGATCCTTATCCATAGGTATCTTCACTATCTTCTTATTGACTGGAAATCTGATATTTAACTAAACTAGCTTAAACTGAAATGAATTTCAATTGTACAACATTCTTTGTGAGCTCGAACAGATTACAGTTTTAGAATTCAGTAGGCTATGATACATCAGATATTAGCATACTAAGGCAGGAGACTGATTTCTTAATCAGTTGTCACTTAAAAAATAAGGAAAAAGAGGGGCGCCTGGGTGGCACAGTCGGTTAAGCGTCCGACTTCAGCCAGGTCACGATCTCGCCGTCCGTGAGTTCGAGCCCCGCGTCGGGCTCTGGGCTGATGGCTCAGAGCCTGGAGCCTGTTTCCGATTCTGTGTCTCCCTCTCTCTGTGCCCCTCCCCCGTTCATGCTCTGTCTCTCTCTGTTCCAAAAATAAATAAACGTTGAAAAAAAAAATTAAAAAAAAAAAAATAAGGAAAAAGAGTAAAGAAAAAACCCTGGGCTTGCAAACCACGGACATGGAATATTTGTTGTAAAATAGCAGCAGCAATCAGACAAGTGACCTCTGACTGATAAAAATGTATTGGGAGCTAACGAAACAAGTTACTAGGCTTCGTTAGACAATTCCTAGAGAATACTTTAAGCTAAGGTACTATTATTTCTAATGCAAAAAGATGAGGGGTTTGATATTTACTCAGTAATTTACTTACACACTCATTTATGTTTTCCTGCATCCATTAATAGACACATATTAAGCACCAATCTCTGGAACTATATACAAAAGGTCAAAGCAGGTAACTGACAATAATGCGTGATCAGTTTGCTAGCACCTAGAATGGTGGGAATCCTATAATAATTACACGAGGCAGGATAACTTTGTGTTAATTTGCAAAACAATAGCTATGAACTGCTTTTCATTGAACACGTTTGTAGATACATTGATATCTGTATAAATAGAGATATGTCAGGACTTGATTAGCTTTGTCAAATTTAAAACTTTTCTCTTTCATGTAGAAAGAGATGGTTTCCAATATAAGCTCAGAACACTTGAAGCACCACCCTTGTGCAAGCCCCCAGAAGTTCAGATTAAAACACTGCAAGTAGTAAAATACTTGGGCTTTTCTTTTTCTTTCCCTGATATTGTGAGCATCCTAAGATTCTCTGAATGGTGCTATTTTCAGAAGACTGCATATGTGTGCCTCTTCGAAATCTCATCATCTTTCATGTCGTCTTTACCATAATAATATTTTTAGAGCATTTTGCTATTTTTCAAGTCAATGTGTTTCTTCTTTACAGTTTTCCCAGAGTCTTGTCAGGTTTCCCCAGTATGATCAACTCACTCAATATTCAGATGAAGTAATTGGAGATCCTTGCTGCTCAAATTCTCCTCTGTATGTAGCATACATAAATAGTAGCTCTGATTAACGGCTTCACTGCTACCTTACTTGTTAATATGAACGTTTAAGAGAAGGAGCAACTCTGTTCCCAAAAACGATTCCACTGACAGCTCTAGGGGTATTAGGAGGCATTACCCAGTATGACTTCAGGAAGGAGATAGATATTATAATATATGTGTTTCCTCCTTTTTATTTATTTTTTTCCTAAGCCATAAATCTATAACAAGTGTCTACTAGTTTTTGAATTTTAGTGCTTTGGAAAACTCCAATAATTATTTTTATGAACAGTTTTTTATTCCTCCCAGCATATTCTGGTTGAAGATGAAATACTTCTAGTCAAATTCCATCCTCATGTTTTTTTCACACTTAAACAAAAACGTTTGCGAACTCTGTATCTTTCTTTTCCTCCTCCTCCACCATCACCGCCATGGCTGCTGCCCCTCCCTCCTCCTCCCCCTCCCCCTCCTCCTCCTCCTCCTCCTCCTCCTCCTCCTCCTTTCTCTTTATCCCTCTCCAGAATATTAGAATCCTCTGCAGTTTTTAATTCACAGGTGTTAAAAGATACAAGGCACATTAAAATTTTTAAGAGTTTAATTGAGTAAAGATCAAGTCTAATTGGTCAGGCCAACTTGGGAGTGGTTAGGAGCGCTCCACCTACAGAAGCTCAGGAGAAACGCTTATAGGATGGGAGAGCCAAGCAAGGAACTTACTTGAATGGCTGTAGCTTACGTGTTTGCCTGATTTGGAGCAGCCTAGTTGTCTGTAACTGGTTGTTCTTCCGTTTTGAATTTTTTAACTTGAAGCCTTTACAGCGTTAGGTTTTGGTTTGCTTACCTAGGCCGCCAAAGCACTGCAGTCAATTCGGTCTGATGACCTTTTTGTTTAATTAGTTTAACACAAGTAATCTATTTCTCTATCTTTTCCAAGTGCACTGTATCTTATGCTATCTTTATGAATTGTGATAGTCCACTATCATCGAGCGGCAGCCAATTCCTGATCTCTCTGGCTGTTCTAACACTTCCACTGCTCAACGGGAAATGCTTACCTGGCCATAGCAATACAGTCATGCTTGTGTCCATATGCAATATGATGTCCAAACGAGCCCTTGGTAGATCAGCCTGATTCTTGAAAACTAAATCAACAAATTACTTGGTTTAAGTACCCAGGCAATTAAATATTTAATTTTGTAACATCTTGCTCTTGTCCCCTTGAACTTATATTTTTGCCCCCATCTTGGCACTGCGACTTCAAGTAGTCCCTTGACTACGGCCATGAGCTAAAGCTCCACATGGCTACATCATTTGAATTTCCTAAAATAATGGCTATCCTCCTCTTTCGAAGAAAAAAATAAAACCAGCTTTCAAATACTGAGATATACCTGGCTTTGAACAAGACATAGCAATGATAGTTGTAAGTATTCGAGTAATTCAGCAACCCACCCATGTCCTTGTTATCTAAGTCAACATGTTTAAAGAGGGAAAGGAGAGTAGTTTCAACTCTATCTGTTATGGAAACTATGTTCTTATTTTTTTAACCTTTTCACTTTGATGTGAGCTTATTATGTTTTTCAGTAAAATCCAGGATTTTATCTTTTATCTGTTACAATTGAGCATGGCTTAATGAGCCGCATGAAGCTGTTGTAAGAATTGAAAGACTTAGCCCAACCTTTGACTCCACACTTGCATAACTTTCTGCCAGAAATTCTGCCTTCCGCTAAAAACATAATTTGAAAAGCCAGATACTGGTCAAATCAGGTTTGTCTCATAACTCATTAGATGAAGGAGATCTGTGAGAACAACTGAAAGAATAAATAATATGAAAAAAAAACCCAGTAGCTTAGAAAATAAGGAAAATTACTGATTATAAAATATCACCTTTATTTTTAAAAATACAGAGAGGTTATCTCATGTTAAATGTGGTTTCCATTCTCTGTGAAAGCATTAAAAAGCTTAACACTTGTGCTTAAATTTTTATGTTCTACTTATTTATTTCTATGTTGAAAGCCTAAAGAAAATCTTTTAAGACAAAGCATGCATGCAATTTACCTTAAAGGTAATTATGCAGCTAAGAAACAAAAACTGATGATTTTTTTTGGAGAATTTGAATGGTTTTTCCCTCTCATAGTTTGTAATAAGATGTAAGAATTAAATAAATATATTTTTTAAGTAAAAAATATATTTCTTTTAATTCCATGAGAGTTAACATACAGTGTTAACATTAGTTTCAGGTATGCAGTATAGTGATTCATTAATTCTATATATAATTCAGTGCTCATCATGATAGGTGTACTCTTTTCAAAAATTTTTTAATGTTTATTTATTTATTTTTGAGAGAAAGAGAGAGACAGAGCACAAGCAGGGGAGGAGCAGAGAGAGAGGGAGACCCAGAATCCGAAACAGGCTCCAGGCTCTGAGCTGTCAGCACAGAGCCAGACACGGGGCTCAAACTCACAAACCGTGAGATCATGACCCAAGCCAAAGCCAAACGCTCAACCAACTGAACCACCCGAGTGCCCCAAATGATGAGTGTACTCTTAATCCTCTTCACCTATTTCACCCATCCCCCACCGACCTCCCCACTCCGGTAACCATCAATTTATTTTCTGTAGTTAAAAGACTGATGTCTGATTTGTCTTTCTTTTCTTTTGTTATTGTTTTGTTTCTTAAATTCCATATCTGAGTGAAATCATATGGTATTTTTCTTTCTCTGACTGACTTATTTCACTTAATGTTATACTCTCTAGTTGTATTCATGTTATGGCAAATGGCAAGATTTCATTCTTTTTTATGGTTGAATAATATTCCACTGTATACATGTACCACATCGTCTTTACCCATTCCTCAATTGATGGACACTTGAGGTGCTTCCAAAATTTGGCGATTGTAAATACTCCTCCAAAAAACATACAGGTGTATATATCCCCTCAAACTAGTGTTTTCATATTCTTTGGGTAAATACTCAGTAGTGCAATTACTGGATTATATGGTTTTTCATTTTGGGGGGAAGCTCCATACTGTTTTCCACAGTGGCTGTACCAGTCTCAATTCCTACCAATTGTGCACAAGGGTTTTTGATTTGTTTTTCTCCACATTCTTGCCAACACTTGTTGTTTCTTGTGTTTTTGATTTTAGCCATTCTGACAGATGTAAGGTGATATCTCCTTGGGAATTTGATTTGCATCTCCTTGGTAATTAGAGATGTTGAGCATCTTTCCATGTGTCTGTTGGCCATCTGTGTGTCTTCTTTGGAGAAACATCTGTTCATGTCTTCTGCCCATTTTTAAATTGCATAATTCATTTTTGGGATTTTGAGTTCTATAAATTCTTTATAGATTTTGGATATTAACCTTATATTGGATAGGTCATTTGTGAATCTCTTGTCCCATTCAGTAGGTGTTCTTTTAGTTTTGTTGGTTGTTTTCTTTCCTGTGCAGGAGCTTTTATTTTGAAGTAGCTCCAAGAGTTTGTTTTTGTTTTTCTTTCCCTTGCCTCAGGAGATATATCTAGAAAAGTGTTGCTGTGTTCAATGTCAGAGAAATTACTTCCTGTGCTCTCTTCTAGGATTTTTATGGTTTTCTGTCTCACATGTAAGTCCTTCATCCATTTTGAGTTCATTTTTGTGTATGGTGTAAGAAAGTGGTCCAGTTTCATTCTTTTGCATGTAGCTGTCCAGTTTTCTCAATATCATTTGTTGAAGAAACTTTTTCCCATTGCATGTTCTTGCCTCCTTTGTCAAAAATTAATTGACCATGTAATTGTGGGTTTATTTGCAGGCTCTCTATTCTGTTCTATTGAACTGTATGTCTATTTTTGTGTCAGTACCGTACTGTTTTGATTACTAGAGTTTTGTTATATAACTTGAAGTCTGAAGTTGTGATACCTTCAGTTTTGTTTTTCTTTTTCCAGATTGCTTTGGCTATTTAGGTCTTTTGCGGTTCCATACAAATGTTAGGTTTCTAGCTCTATGAAAAATGTTGTTGGTATTTTGATAGGGATTGCATTAAATCTGTAGATTGCTTTGGGTAGTACAGATGTTTTAACAATATTTGTTCTTCTAATCCATGAACATGGAATGTCTTTCCATTTCTTTGTGTTATCTTTAATTTTTTCATGAGTGTTTTATAGTTTTCAGTGTATAGGTCCTTTGCCTATTCGGTTAAGTTTTTTCCTAGTTATTTTATTCTTTGTGGTAGAATTGTAAATAGTATTATTTTCTTAATTTCTCTTTTTGATATTTTATTAAAGTGTATAGAAATGCAGTAGATTTCTATATATTAATTTATACCCTGTGATCTTACTGAATTCAATTATCATTTCTAATAGTTTTTTGGTGGAATCTTTAGGGTTTTCTACATATAGTATCATGTCATCCACAGGTAGTGAAAGTTTTACTTCTTCCTTACAGATTTGGATGCCTTTTATTTCTTTTTGTTGTCTGACTGCTGTGGCTAGGACTTCTGGTATTAAGTTGAATAAAAGAGGTGAGAGTGGATGTCTTTGTCTTGTTCCTGACCTTAGGTAAAAAGGTCTAAGTTTTTCACCATTGAGTATCATGTTATCTGGGTAAATACATAATATTTTTAAAGAATCTGAAACAGTACACTCGATTCTATTGAACACTGTAAAGAAAAATCTATTCAATATATTTAAAATCCTCATATCTAAATTGCCCTCCATCAGTATGTTCCTAATTCAGGAAGTGGTTTGGAAAGTCCAGTGCATTACAACTTCAGAGTAAATACTCTTGCACTTCTGCTGGCAATGCTGAGGCCATATCCTCCCGAGAATTCTCCAAAAATCTTTCTAAGAATATTATTCATTTGTTTCTCTTTTTATTCATTCAATAAAAACATATTGATCTTTAACTATATTCTATGTTCTTTGCTGGGGATACAGCAGTAAACAAGAAAGGCAAAATCTGCCTTGCCCTCAACGAGTTTATATTCTAACCAAGGAAACCCACAGCAGGCATACAAACAAACTAATAATTAAAATATTTTTAGACAGTGAAAACAAAACAGAACAAAACTACCTACTGTGTTGTGGCAAGGCCATGTCAGGAAGAATACATTTGAGTTGAGACATGAGTGAGAGAGTAAGCCAGCTGTGCAAATGGCTGGTCTCAGAAGTCTCCAGGCAGAGGAAACTGCAAGACTTAAACCCCTGGACATGGAATGAATTTGATGAGGGATTGAAAAAAGGCTGGATTTTTGAAGCCTGATGAATGAAGTGAGACATGAGAATCAGAGGGAGGCACCAGTGGCCAGATTGAAAAGGATGTTGTAGGCCTTGGGAGGAAGGAGGTTTTTTTGGTTTTTGTTTTTCAATAATATTATGGTAAAGACTTATGGGAAAGATAGGATCTAATTTATATTTTTAAAAGACATGAATGAAGAATGGGGTGTAATTAAACCATACAGAGAGCGACAGGCTCAAACTCAGGAGAATCTGCCTAACATTGCTCTATTTAAAAGGCAATGTGAGGGGTGCCTGGGTGGCGCAGTCGGTTAGGCGTCCGACTTCAGCCAGGTCACGATCTCGCGGTCCGGGAGTTCGAGCCCCGCGTCAGGCTCTGGGCTGATGGCTCAGAGCCTGGAGCCTGTTTCCGATTCTGTGTCTCCCTCTCTCTCTGCCCCTCCCCCGTTCATGCTCTGTCTCTCTCTGTCCCAAAAATAAATAAACGTTGAAAAAAAAAAATTTAAAAAAAATAAAATAAAAAAAAAAAGGCAATGTGCTGTAATAACATGAATCTTTATAGAATCTGTCATACTAGAGGTAAAATAATGTTGCCGTCAGAAACCTTTCAGTTTGTACCTTATACTCACACTTTAATAAGGTGTTTTGTTTGTTTGTTTTGTTGTTTTTCTCTCTAGTCCTTCATGCCTGAACAGCAGGGAGTTTCCACCCAATGAGACAGATAGCAGTTAGTACACATCTCTAGTAAACTCACCTCTTCCTCCACCACCAACCCCATCCAACAAGGTGGGAATCTAAAGGTCGCTGATTCCCGACCTTAAAGAGCTCTCAGTCACATGTAACTAAAATGTTGTAGTCAGACTTTGAAAAGAGCTGTATCATTGTATGAACACATTACAACCAAGACAGAAGTGGGAGAGAACATTTCTGACTTGGGGAAGTTAGGGAAGATATCATAGGGAATGTGGTATTTGAGAAAGGCCTAAAGATGACTTAAAGAGGTTCTAGGCAGAAGAAATTTGAATATGAAATTATCCCTGAAATACAAGAAGAAGCAGAATGAAGTAAAGCATGTAAGTATGAGCGTATCTGATTTTAAAAATAGAACAAAAAGCACATGACTTCATGAGAAAAAAGTGAACATTTTTAATGTAACTGGCAACAGTAGGAAATGAAATTGAAAGCTTTATATTTTAAATAGTGATAAGGAGCTTGAGCATTAATTTTTAGGCCCTCAGTGAAGAGTCAGTGAATAATTTTTGAGCAGGAGGTTTGACTTTACTGAATTTGTGTTTTAGACAGATAATGGTAAGAAAGTGTGTGGAGATTAGCAGTGGGAAGTTCCATTAGACATCTTTAAAATGATCTAGGTCAGATGTGTTAAAGGCCTGGATTATGAAAGTGGAAATAGACACAGGAAATAGAGATGAAGTCAAGAATCACAGTGGTGTGGAAATGGCCGGGCTAATGATCCACTCAGGCTTATCTGCCAGGAGAAGGGAGGCAAAGAAAGTTTAAAAAGCTTCAGGATTAGACTACTTGCTGGATTGGGATTGTGATAATCAAGTAATTTACTGCCTGACCCACCTGGGATAGGTCTTCTAAGGATTACAGTCACTTAGTAGACTAGAACTTCCTCCAAATCTCCTTAAAATTACTCTGACTTTGTCTCTTTTTTTCTCCCATAATGTTTTCTTCCATTTATATAGTGAATGTGGACTTTCTTCAGGCTAGGTGTAATATGCTCTGTGTTTTCTGTTGGAAATGTCTACTTCCTGTTAGTTTTGTCACCATATTTAGTATTTGTTGTCTCCTTCACAGATGAATTAATTTTGAATGAGCCATTTACTTTTAACAGGCAATGGATTTATGTTGTTTGCGGGTCCTGCTTCATAAAGTAGCCATATTTTTCACATACTCCTGATTCATATCTTCTATTCATGAATTTATATTCCATCTATCTAAATCACTCCAGTCTAAAGAAGATAGGGAGTTGCAATTCCATATTGATGCTATAAATTGGCTACTATATAAAGAGAAGATGTGCTCAGCTACAAATAATGAAAAAACCAACACAATTATTTCTAATGAGATATTTCCATCCAATAAATACAAAAAATAAGACAACTAGATTGATTAATTGAGAGGTTAAATATCCAGGATACATTCTCTTTCAATCTTTCTGTGTTGCCATTCTCATTATACTGAGTTGTCTTTTTAGACTGGCTACCATCATGGTCCTGGGATAATTCTTAGTTCCAGATATCATGGAAGAACTGATGGTTTTTACATTGTGTCGCTTTATAAGAATTAGGTGGTATCAACTAGACTTGCCTTCATATTTCATTGGCTAGAATTTAAACATTTTCTCAGACTAAGCCAATCAAGTATAATGGCAAGAGTAATGAGACTACCATGATTGGCGTAGGCTCATCTTCCCCTGAAACACATGACCATCTAACACCTGAACAAAATCAGGGTCCTGTCTGAGAGGATGCAAGAGCATAAAGAATTGTCTTAGAAGTAGGCAACCAGCAGCGTTCACTACTGCAGTAAGCCTGAAGAATGTTTCTTCTGGAATATTCTGACACTTGTTAATTATATAGCATGATATCTGGATCATAAACTTGCCTTAATATCTGCCCAAACTTTGGAGTTTGCAGTATTTGTTAGTCACTCATTTGGAGAATGCAGAGAGGATCAGATATTAAAGGTAATCCCTATTGGGACATAGTCTCACGAATTTGAACAGGACATTGGCAAATTTCAATACTGGTCCTTGTTCAACCATTTGCTGTTAGAATCTAGTGCACTCATGCTGTTCTGTGACTGCTGAGAGTCTCATCTACATATTTTCTCCAATTAGTAGCTTTATTTTTTAAGCTTCTCTCTTCCATCAAAGTGTACTTGTCTTCTATCTTCTGAACCGTTTCTGATTAATGTAAGAAACTAAATTCTATATCTTTATTCACTGAGATTAGGGAATTAAAAAAAATAACACCTCTCAAGCAACAGAAGTGTATTTGACAAAGGTGTAATAGGGTGAAGAACCCAAAGAAGGCACTCATTGTGGCAAACTTTTCTAGTCTGCTGCCTACATGATTGACATTTGACCAGGCACTGCTTATATCACATCTCAAAATGAAATCCCACCCATCTTCGTCTATGTAAGGACCAGGTGAAATAACATGTTTGATAGGGCACTGCCACTGTGGTGTGTTGCCTTATCTGTCACTGAGAAATTCTTCCCAGAACCTGGGCAGATGATGCATTTAGGAGCCTATGACCACAATGATTGGTGATTCAGGCACTGGCTAGCTTCAGTTTTCAACAGAACCAAAGCAGGGAAACTGGTAAGTCATAGTGTCAAAAATCTCTAAATTATGGGGTGATCACCCTTTTCACGTCTCTGAGAAACCACAGAGTAACTATTGTACAAACTATTGATGTTTGATGTTCAGCAACATAAGGATGATCTAATAAATTTCTACAATTGATGAGCAGCTATAGTATAGAGACACTAGTTAGAAAATGAATATTATAATGATTATGCTAAATGTCATTGCTTCATAAAGAGATACAGCATTAAAACAATTAGAGATCATCAGCCCTGTCTATATGTAGAGGCAGAAGGAAATTATGGTGAAATTCCACACTGGTTAATAAATGTATGGTTCTGATATTTAGCACAAAATGGATCTTCAATGTCCTCAGTAATTATAACAACAAGAAAACTTTATTGGAAAGATTTGATGGTAGATTTAAAGAGTTTCCATCTCTAATAATTGTTTTCTTCTTTAGTTTTCCCAGATTTTACATCTGGCTGTCTTTCTTTTCTGAATGTCAAAAGTCATTTATATTAACTTGATAGAGTATTGAAAAATTATTTAAATTATTAAAATATGGTTCCTACAGGTATAAAGAGTTCATCCATGTCATCTTATTCTTTGCTATGTCAGAATGATTCCTGCACTCCTCCCTACGGTGTGGCCTTCTCCACTCGTCTGAACACAAGTGACATCTTTTATGTATAAAGACTCGAGTGAAGTGCCATGAATCATTTCCTTTTTAATGTTTCCCATCGAGTATTTCCTCTCCCTGTCAAATAGAAACCCACATTATTCTCTTTTAGACTTAAGCCTGATGTATTTTCTCTTTGCTTAGAGTATTTTCCTATTTTACTTTGCTTCTGAATTACTTCTTACATCAGGCTTCTTTGCTCCATAGTTCCATATACCCACACTATTTCTTTGTAACCTGGTCTTGTTCAGTGGAATAGGACATTCCAAAGCCCTAAATGTCTGAAAGCATGATGATTTACAATACATGGTATAGCGAGCCTAATAAAACATGTTTGTGAATTGTAAAATTTCATGAAATTTAGTGAATATAATTTGAAAAGCAAGCATTATAATAACCAAAAACAAAATAGAAGTTATTTGTCAACCATACATGTAGTATAATAGGGCAAACACTAGCCCTAGAGTCAGAAAAGGCCACTAACAAGCCCTGGATCTTAGACAAGTCACTTTATCAGCCTGACCCTCCATTTCTACATTTATAAATATGTGAATTTCAAGCTAAATAATCATTATGATTCCTTGCAAGTTGAACAATCTCTGACCGTTAACATAATAGATTTCTCATTTAGGTTATTTTATCACAATCTGAGGAATTGAAATTTCTAATGTTCTTACATGAAAGCAACTTCTAAAGCACCAGTTGGTAATTAAGGTTCAGGAGAGTCTTATCATAGGGTATAGGTTTTTAGATGGTTTTCTGTAATGAGTCATAAGTTTTCCTAGGAGAACTTAGGATGCAGGCAGTTACATATAATGTTTATTACAGAATGGTATATGTATTTTAAAGAAATGAAAGCTATTTGAAAGGATATTGTACTACCCTGTCACTACATTTTTCATAAGTCTTTAATTCTACAATTGTTATCTGAGTCTCAATATAAAATGTCACTCCTTATTCAGAATATTTATTTGGTAACTATCCATTTGCTATGCCATATGGGTAATATGAATTATAGAATGAGTTTATGCCCCCATCATATATCCCTTTCTCTCTCCATTGATTTGTTTCTTTATTTTGAATCATGATCACTTAGATAAATAACTTGGAGAGAAAGGGTTCTGGGTTTTGTATACCAAGAGTTTATATAGCAAGAGTTTGGGTGTGAAGGACAGTGAAGGTACTGTGTATATAGGGGAGGCAGGATTCCTTTATGAAAAGGTGTGACAATTCAAGTAAGGAGAAAGACTCATTCAAGTCCTTTTTCTGTGCTTTATGTTTGTGTGACCAGGAACCAGGGAGTTGGCAAGATATGTATTGAATTAAACCAATAAATATAGGTTACAACTCACAGTCATAAGTAACCGAAACCAATTCTAGCTAATTAACTGAGCCCTGTTTTATTGTAAGGATCTACGTAAGGCTCAGAGACTGAGGAGTAGAAACTAAGACCAGCAATTCTTCTGAAGGGCTAGAAATAAGAAAAAGAGAAACTGTTTCAAAGCTAAGACAGCTGCAGGTATAAGACACCAGATATAATCAGCTACTGCCACCATGTTCCACTGGGACAACTCATATTCTCTCATACTTACCTCAGATGCTCAAGATTAAATTCCCTTGAGGGTGAAGATTATGATATATGTGGGCCACAGGTGCAGTTGGCCAAGAAGAGGGAAGATGTGGCCCCAATGACATTCACAATGTCAATTGTTCACTCCCTTCAATATGACTGAAATGGGGACGAGTCATTCCTCAATAGGAAATTGAGGTCCTATGAGGGGGGGAGGCCAAGATCCTTCGCAGACAGAAATTGAATGCTGCCCATTGTACAGCAAACAACCCCAAAGTGTTTAATTTCTCTGAGTTTTATCTTCAAAATTGGTTTATTCAGAATAATCATAACAGTATCGTATTTTTATCTCCAGAGTTCCATAATGTCTACTGTGATTTCTATAAATTATAGACACTATTACTATCTATAGTCATTAATGAAGCTATTTTATAGAAAAAATAGAATATAAATTATTAAATAAAAAAATTGAATTTGCTTTCTGGAACCTTAACAGAGTGGAGAGCTTTTAATGGTTCATGCAAGTGTCATTAGGTCATTGTCATATGTAGGAAGGCTTCTCAACAGGTCTGTAACTTACCCAGATTAAAATATACATACAGACAAAAAAGCATAGCAAGAAAATGATTTATATGTATGACTGTATTCTCACCTCTTAACAGTGGTCCCATGTCAGAGTCCATAGAACATAGCCATTAAGTACATGAACTTTAGACTGCATTTGAATCTTTATATGTAATGGCTTACTCAATGTGTGGTAAGCTCTTTTCTGCATCGTGATTTTGTTTATATGAAAAAATGGAGATGACAGGAGTTACGTGTAACTCATAAGGCTGGCGTGAGGAATACATGGATTAGTATTTGTAGGCACAAAGCAAATGTAAAATTAAATAGACTTAAAGATTATTCTTCCAAATGTAGACTTTCATGAATTCGCATAAATGACATATATCAAATAATTGTTTCTTTCTTCAGTTTAATGAGTGTCTATATAAACCGTCACATTTATTAGATGTTTAATTAATATACATGAAAAATCAATGTGTATGTAAATAAGTAAAAAATATATTTTAAAATTTTATTTCTTGTTTTATATGTCCATTGTAATTGCTTGGGCTAGAAGTAATACATTGTAAATATCATACAGTTTCTGAAGTTGATGTTACACTAATGCTATTTGTGTTCTAGTACTAATATTCTGTTAAATGGCTGTTTGATAAGAGCATGAAGAACTCAAATTGGTCATTAGTTGTGAAAAGCTACAAATCCTACCATGATCTGTCAATTCGGTTTGCCTTGTTCTTTCAGAAAATGAATTCCTAATTTATACCACTCACATGAAAAAATGATATTGAAATCTTCATGTAGCACTATTGAATCAAATCCTAGTCAAGGGATATAGAAGTTAAAACAATTTCCTATAAAATTAACTCACCCTTATGGTGTTTGCAAGAAACTAAGACTTCACCAACTTTTTGTTTATCCATTTTTTTTTTGTTTGTTTTACTTTTCCCCTTAGTTTTTCACCCATCTCTACTATCACTTATTCTACCTATAGCTATCTTAATTATATGCCCATTAACTTATGGGCCACATATATTTGCTCAGAAAATGAGGTTGTATAATTCACATTTTCCTTTTATGTGAACTTTGCAAAGAGCAAGTGACCAAATTAGCCATCCAGGAACTCACAATTAAAAGGTATGGTTTATTCATAACCATATTAATCAGACTGGCAGAATTCTCTGGCTAGTCCCATGATAAGCCAATCACAAAAATGACTAAAATCCTTTTTGGTATAAAGGGAGACAAGGATAATTTGTTAAAACAATAGCTCTGGCTTGAAGGATATAGAGGTTTAGTCATCATGTTTTCTAAAATATTGGTAATAATTTAAAACATTATTCAACAATTATCACATTGATGTGAACTATTTGAATTATTGTATTTTAAATTTGATAATAAAGGAGAATTAGCTGACAGCCTGAGATCTAGGTTTCAGAATTTTCAAAATTTGAACCACTTACAATGAAAAAGAAGTATTCATTCGTTATAAACGATCCTTATTAGTGTAACAGTTTTACTTGATGGTAGAGACTAAGGAAAAGTTACTTCTTTCCCTTCAAGCTGGAGTAGACTGATGGCCCAACTAAAGTGAGTAATGGTCAATTTCAATATTGAAATTCTTGATCTGTTTGCGACAAATGCAGATTTCTGGTTGCCGCTCTCAAAGGTTCTGATTTGGTCAATTTTCAAAACCACCCTTATGGGAATCTGGTGCACAACCACAAGGACCACACTGGCGAAAAGTGCCGTGGTGTAAAAGGCGCCTGCCCATGTCACACATCTCCTTGACATTTTCCAACCACCCCTGTAATCGTAACTGGGTGGGTGACCTATCATTGAGATGTAGCTCTTACTTCAGCCTTGCTCTTGGCAAAAATCGATCTTGTTAACAGGGTTTTGACTGTAATAACAGGTAGCATTCTCCCCAGGCATCTTCGCCCAATGATTATAGCAAGTACTTTCAGTGATGTTTTTTTGCACTACCCATAGCCTATGAAGCTGCTCTTACTGTCAGTGAAAGGATGGAGGAAATCAGGTGAACCTGGAGAGGAGAAACTCCTTACCATTAGCCATCAGCCCTTCCTTATGATAACATCATCTATTAGTGGATATCCTTGTTTTTCGGCATCAGTGACAACACACTGATTCTTTCACACCGCTGTGCAAATTAGAGAAGACCAGTAGCTTGCATCCTTTACGCCCAAGCTGCAAAAGAGAGATGTACTGACTCCATTTCTTAGATGGCTACTTTGCTATATCACACATGTGTGTCTTTCTTACCATCATCCATCTTTCTGCTTTTAGTTCTGCCAGCATAGAGTTAGTTCAGCTACCCGTCGTAAGGGCCTCAGTCTTGCCATTAGAATCATCCACCTGGCTGACTTCATCTCCATTTCCACAGAAAATACATATGTGCAAATTTGATGATTTCCTATGACACAGCTTAAAAGAAAAGCCTCTTAGAGACATATAAACTATTCTTTAAAAGCACGTAAGAATGAAATGCCACATTACATGACACAAACAATTAATGATTTGATACAAATAATTGTCTGCAAATGCTGGCACTGTGAAGCTTTTCACACTTTTATAATCACCAGGCATTGAAAGTGTATTAATATACACCTCTTTTCTTCTTTACATACTGTTATCTGTATAGTTGGAAGGCAAAAGTCACAATAAAGTGTTTGGCAGAAAGAACGTTCTAAATTCAGACAGATTTGTTTGAATCCTGACCTCTTCTGTTAACAGCAAGTTTACTTAGCTAGTATGAAATGCAGTCCACCTCATGGGATTATTCAGAGGATGTGATACATTGATGAATTTAAAGTGACAAATTGAGTCTCACTGAATCTGGGTCTTCTTCCTAGGTGTGTGGAGGTAGAAAATGAGCTGCTTCATTATGTTGAAATGCAGATATATTTATATCATAGACTCCCTGTAGACTGTAAATCATATCAGCATGAAAAGACATGTGGTGGCAAAGATAGAACAGTGATTTTTGCTGCCCTGGGGTTAGCATAAATAAGCGGCTTCATTCTATGTATAGCCATATGCCCTTTGGACATTCATGTTTTGTAATTCTTTTAAAAATTACATTGCTCTAAAAATTATTTTCACTTTAGAATTTATTTGCGTATATTTTTCCAAAATGAGATGTTCAGCCACATACAAATTCACAATGATAATAACAATAAAAATAGACCTAGAAAATCATAACTGAGGGGCGCCTGGGTGGCTCAGTTGGTTAAGCATCTGGCTTCGGCTCAGGGCATGATCTCACAGTCTGTGAGTTTGAGCCCCACATAGGGCTCTGTGCTGACAGCTCGGAGCCTGGAGCCTGCTTCAGATTCTGTGTCTCCCTCTCTCTCTGCCCCTCCCCTTCTCATGCCCTGTCTCTCTATCTCTCAAAAATACATTTAAAAAAAGAAAATCATAACAGAATAAAACAGCAAATGGCCAATATGGTAAATGAAAATAAAAAATCAGGTATCATGTTTTTTATTTTTTTTTTTCCAAGCTCCTTTTACCCAGGGTAATATTGGCAAAAGAAGGTCTAGCATTTTACTGTCACAGGGGAGAATGTGTATCATTACTTCAGTTGAAGTAAGAAAATTTTTCATATGGGTCTTCAAAGCAGGCATTGATCATATAATGAGCAATATCATTAATGAAAAATTCAAAGCAAATATAAAATCAAGTTTCATATGACTATTTCAGATCTTTCATAATATGTGAAGATACAAGAAGTATTCATAATTCAGTGAAAGGCATCCTAAGAGGCACTAAGAAAATGTGATTCAGCCATGCATCTTTATGGTGCTATAAGCAAGAATTGTGATCAAGTAAGAAAACACTCATAGAAGTGGATGAAGGATAGAAAGCATTTTGCTTTAACAAGGTTCCATGGATATTAGTGCCATAACCTAAGATTTTAAGTGTGAGTGATTTGATGTGGGTTAGGAATGCTGGTGTTCTCAGTGCTGACCCACAGTAAAATCAGATTCTTCAGAGACCAGCTGAGCATGTTACAAGACAGATGATATTCTATCGAAAAGTATATACATTATTTACTCTTCACTAAATATCTCTCTATGCATGTGGTCCAAAATGTATGTTTTGCAACTGAAATTCTTGTAAAATGCTTTTCTGTACACTTATTTCAACATTATGTGTGACCCCCCCCCTCAAAATGTCCTTAATTGTCTCCCCTTCCAGTTCCCTGAACATCTTTCACTGAATCTTCTCTCTTCTGACTCTCATGGATTCTCTAAGTCTTATCTCCTCAGAAGATGAGGCCTGTATTCTTTAATTTATTAATTGCTTGTACTTCCAGTGACAGACTTATTTCTCAACTTCATTATCTGGCCTCTCATCACAAATAATTCAAGGGTATTTCTCTTTTTTCAGATCAATCCTGGTCAACACATATCAACCCCAATTGTCCCTGACCTCTGTCTCTCATAAACTGTGAGTTTTTCTAGGCCCATTAATGTGTCCTAACCACTCTAGTGTCCTCCAGCAGACATGTGAATGGCCTACCTATACGCCCTGAGACTTATTCTTATGTCTCTTTGCCCGTTCTTTCTCTAGGGGCAGTGCCTTATGTGGAGGTCCTAGGAATCAATCACCTCTTTTGTCTGGCCTGGGTTCTGCCCTCAACTGATGACTTTATAAAAAAGCTGGGATATATCTAGTCCAGCCCTCTTGTCCTCAGGTGGGAAAACTATGAAGCATGTGCTCTACACTTCCTTCCAGAATTCACCAGCATGATTAAATTTTAGTTACCCACAGTAGTAGCTGGCTTAATTCCACACCCTTCATTGGCTGCCATAACTTACCTGTCTCACTTGCCCCTTCCCCTACCCAAGTGCTTCCTGCCATCACTTCCCAGAGAAACACAACTTACAACCAAACCCTGTCCCAGTGTTTGCTTTTGTGAGAACATTAAAAAAAAAAAAAGTTCCCTGTGGCCAACTCTGACCCTATCACATAGTCAGAACTGTATAAGAGTCTGTTGGATGAATGGATGAATAGACTAGTAAGAATAACATACCGTGAATCTTGCTGTGTTAATTGAATTTATATAAAGTCTTTTAAGGTTTGAAATGACTCAACCACTATACTTTTACCATATTTTTACACTGCACATAATTCAGAATCATGTCTGCATTGTAGTAAATGTAGATTATCTTTGCTATGAATTGTTTCACTTTGTCATTGCATATTTTTTACATTGATATATTTCTAGATTATAAAAGATTCCCAGAAGAATAAAGCATGTGCAGCCTACACACCAGAAATGGTTCACAAATAGCAGAAATTTAAGATAATGATGCCAGCTCTATCTTCAAAAGAGATCACGATGACAATAGTCAGCTTCTCCTGCCGGTGTGAACAACATATCTTTGCAGTCCCTCCTAGATAAAAAATAAAACCTGGTCACAGAAGACACATCTGTGCTAGGGACACGTCTCTTTGGAATCACTTATTTTTCAGTTGTGTTAGATCATAATACCCTTGAATTCCTTGTGATCTTTATGTCTCCTAATTTCTCAATAATAGTAAAAAAAAAAAAAAAGTTAATGTACCTTGTCAAACTTTAGGATTTGAAGATGCTTTTGTCTGTGTCCTCCGTAGTCCAGCAGAGGGAGCAGTGTGTCACCCAGAAAAGCCTCAAGGGCCTACACCCCTGACGTTGGACTCTTGAGGTAGACAGATGCACCAATATCAATGTGGGGTTTTCCCTGACAGAAACAGAGCAGAGACTCAAACAAAAATGCTAGTGAAAGTGGAAAGAATAGTCACTGTGTGGTAGAATTTGAGAGATTGGCCCAAACATACTCCAATCTGAAATCTCTTTCATAATCGATTCTTTCTACTGATGCATTAAAGATTTATCTGAAAAAAAAAAAAAAAAAAAAAAAAAGGAAATAGTTTTCCAAAGAAAAGAAACACACTGAGGCCGTTACAGATCATAGATGTTTTACGTGGGTTAGTGAATGTGATGGCTAAGAGATGAACCTTGAGAGGTGTCTGGATGGCTCAGTCAGTTAAGCACCTGAACCTGACTTCAGCTCAGGTCATGATCTCACAGTTCATGGGTTCGAGCCCCGCATTGGGTTCTGTTCTGACAGCTCAGAGCCTGGAGCCTGCTTCGGATTCTGTGTCTCCCTCTCTCTCTACCTCTCCCCTGCTCATGATCTGTCTCTCTCTGTCTCTCAAAAATAAATAAATGTTAAAAAGTTAAAAAAAAAAAAAAAGAGGTGAACCTTGAGATAGTACTCCAATTGAGCCAGGATCAATTCCTGGCTCATTCACATATTAATTGTGTGACACTATTCAAGTGATGTAACACCTTTAAAACTCAGGTTTCTAAGGTTTCTAACCTTATAAATGAGAATAATATCTACCCATAGTAGATATTATGACCATATAGTAGATATGGTTATAAGCATGAAATGAGACAATACCTATAAAGAGCTTAGGTAGGCCAATAGTATCTCAATACAAGTTAGCCCTTCCTATTAGATTGATTGAAATTATTTACCAGGGTCCTGAGGAAAAGGGGGAGGTTAATGTAAATTTCCATATAAATAGAGAAAAAAGGGAAAATTATACAGGGAGGAAATTCTAGGGAGGAGATGAGAAAATGGGTATTGAAATTTGAATGTTGCCCAGCATGTCCTCTGATATTAGACACCTGAGTACCGAGACTGTTTTTGAATCTCCAAAGAAGCAGGGAATTGATATTTAAGTCAAACACTGCCTTCTTTTTAAGTGTAACTGGATTTGTTCAGCCAGGAACAACTTCTTTCAGTAAGACCAAAGTGTTCAAGAAGAGGGTGAAATAGCTAAATTCAAGTCAATTTTTCTTCAGAGTGTAAAGAAGCATAAAAATATTGGCAAAGACATAGGCACACTTGGCATTGAAGGCAGCTGGGAGTAAAGTAGGCTGAGCCTCCCTCTTGGGTAGCTACCTCACTTTGGCTCTGTTTGGCTGTGGGCCAGCCTTGGGACATAATGTGTTCCCTGTTCCTACCTTAAGAATCATCTTTGTGTCCATTCTCCTTGCCTGTCTTTCAGAAGCAGCATCTCTCCTTTTAGGTTATCTAGAGGTGTGTTCACAGTGACACAAGAACAGAGGTGATCAGGACTAAAATAGTCTGCATGTTCTGCAGTCTGATCTTTTCCCCTTTCTCCATTTCCCTTGGATTTTTTATTCCTCCCTTGAAAGTCGACTAAATTACATTCCATAGTCCACTGCATTTCACCTGCATTTCTACCCCCCTTCCCCCAATTCCATGCATACGTATTGAAGGGATGTTGCTGTGGCAACCTTCTGTGAGGAAGCTTTCAAGCTGTTCTATTACTATATATTAAAGAAGATTATAGCAGAGGGAATCATTTTTAAAATAGAAGAAATTTAACCAAATTTATATCTGAAAATTAAAAAGCACCAGGATTCAGAGTATAAAAATATTCTGTAATTGAGTGCCTCATTTACAAATATTATTAGTGTTATTACACTTTGTATTCATTTTCACCTTGGGTTTGGAAAAACATTTCCATTTTCCCATTTTTACCCTAGAGCACACTGCAAATTGGCGTCTAGTACAATTGTTCTCAAGTGTATTTCTCAATGTGTGCTGGAATACGTGTCTCTCTATTCTCTTTGGTTTTCAATAAATATTAGCGCATAATTTTCCTTTTCCTTCTCTGAATGATTCTGTGTGAAATAAACCTCCCATCTATAGAAGATGAATTGGCTCCTTTGTAAGATCAATCTGTCATGTCCCAGAGTGTCATGAACTCAGTGCATTAAAGCAAAGCTATGATTTCTAAGCGTGATTCTCAGGTGGGTATCAAGAAATAAGGAATATTTCTAGCCTTTTGTTGTGTCCTCCTTTTCTTTGCTTCTATAGCTTCTGCTCATGGGCAGGTATTTCCTCATTCCGCCAGCTGTGCCTGGGGGCATGTTTGCCCACGCATGTGCACGCGCGCGCACACACGTTCCTCACCCAGAGAATAGCAGACCACACTAAGGCATTTAGTATCCCATTCAGACAGAAAGACTTAGAGCACCTCACTTCCTCAGTTTCTTTTCCATGATTCTCATTCACCTTGCATAGTCCACATTTTTTGAGCTGTGTCTTTTGGTTCTCATTATTTTGGGGCTCACCAGACTCAGAATTCTTGAGAGGAGGAGTTATAGCTTGTTCATTTTTGTATTCTTTACCACAGGTTCTGGTACACTAAAAACATCTGAAAAATGATTTTTTTGTTTAATGAATGACATAAACATCACATATGTCCCACAATACATAAATGCATCCTTCTTAACATACTTGAAATGTTATATTGGATAAGGGGTTGATGTGCAAAGTATAGAAAGAACACATGCAACTTACTAATAAAAAACCCAAATAACCTGATTAAAAAATAGGCAGAGGACCTGCATAGATATTTTCTAAGTGGCCAAAAAACACATGAAAAATGTTCAATCTTCACTAATCAGGAAGTGCAAATCAGAACTCTGATGAGATACCTTCACATATCAGTCAGAATGGCTACTATCAGAAAATAAAAAATAACAAGCGTTGGCAAGAATGTGGAGAAAAGGGAATCCTCACATGCTGTTGGTGGGAATGTAAAGTATAAATTGGTGCAGCCACTGTGGAAAACAGGATGGAGGTTCCTCAAAAAACTAAAAATAGAACTTCTCTATAATCCAGTAATTCCATTTCTGGGTATTTATCCAAAGAAAACAAAAACAGTAGTTTGAAAAGATATATACCTCTACATTTATTGCAGCATTATTTACAATAGCCAAGGCATGGGAGTAACCTCAGTGTCCAATGAATAGATAAGAAAACGTGGTGTGTGTGTGTGTGTGTGTGTGTGTGTGTGTGTGTATGGAATATTACATAGCCATAAATTAAGAATGAAATCTTGCCATTGGGGAAACATGGACAGACTCAGATGTTATTACGCCAAGTGAAATAAGTCAGAGAAAGACAAATACTGTATAATTTCACTTATACATAGAATCTAAGAAACAAACAAAACAAAACAGAACAGACCCATAGCTACAGAGAACAAATTGGTGGTTGCCAGAGAGGAGGGGTGTGAGGGTATGAGCAAAATTGGTGAAGGGGTTTAAAGGTGCCAAAATTTCAGTTAGAAAGTAAGTCACAGAGATTAAATATACAGCATAGACAACACAGTCAATTACATCATAATAACTTTGTATGGTGACAGAAGATAACTAGACCTGGACCTATGGTGACCATTTCATAATGTATAAAATTATCAAATCCCTATCTTTCATAACTGAAACTACTATAATATTGTATGGTTAATTATAATTCTATTTAAAAAGTCATAATCATTATATTATGTCATAGGAATTAACACTATACAATAGAGTATATGCCCTATGTTGGATACACAGCATCAGATACATGGAAATTTATTCAATCTATTTTAATACTTGTTCTACATTGTTGGGCTGGTTAATTGAATATCTTAAACCATTTGTTTTTGTACTAACTTATCATCCACTAGCATTTGTATATAGATGCCTGCCTCTACTGAAACGTAGTAAAGCAATCTGGATCTTCAAGGGATATTTCACAGTTTCTAAGGAGTCAGGCTATTACCTTGTCTGATATATTTGGCAGAAAGGAATTTAAAACCTTTAAAGAATTAAGCTTATTTAATTTTTTTTTTACTTTTGTATATGGTTACTTTAGAAACTTAATATTCTGTATTCTTTGTGTTTAATATAAAATATGGCTTCAAAGTAGCCCAAATACAAACAAAACTAAATTTTTTATTTTGATGTTTTAACTTTAATTAACTATTTTAAATTTTAGATTTGACCATTTTCTTATACAATTTCTACATATCAGAATCATGCAATTATTATATTTGAAGATACAGTACATTACTCAGGGTTATTCAGACAAATAGAACCAAGAGATTTAGTATGAGGTATTGACTCACATGGTTACAGAGGTTGAGAAGTCCCATGATCTGCCATGTGAAAGTTGGAGACCAAGGAAAGCCAGGGGTTTGTAAAGCTTGAGAGTTAAAAGCTAATGGTATAGATTCCAGTCTGGGAACGAAGGCCTGAGAACCAGAAGTGCCCAGGGCAGGAGAAGATCCATGTCCCAGAAAGGCAATCAGGCTGACTGAATTCAAACTCTCTCTGCTTTTTTGTTCTATTCAAGCCCTCAAAGGACAGGACGACTGCAT
Source organism: Leopardus geoffroyi (assembly GCF_018350155.1). NCBI lineage: Eukaryota > Metazoa > Chordata > Mammalia > Carnivora > Felidae > Leopardus > Leopardus geoffroyi. Next base: position 144,996,798 of record NC_059328.1, read on the forward strand.
AATGCCCACCCACACTGGGGAGGACCATCTGCCTTACTCACAGACATGCCCAGAAACAGTATTTAACCAGCTCTCTGGGCATCATGTGGCCCAGTCAATTTGACCATCACCCCTTGTTGACTTGGCATGGATACACACTCCTTAAACCATACTTATCTTCAAATGAATAGATTAACAAGATAATAACTCTGCCTTGTAAGATGCAAAGATCCTGCATACAACTGAAAATACACTAACTGCTTCTCCGGAAGAGGAAGTAAAGGTCTTGAGTCATATTTACTCTTCTTCATGATATCTTGTAACCTAAATACTATGATGTAACATTAACAAACTTAAATTCTTTAATTAATATATCTTAATGTTACATGATAAGAGAGTAAGAGAGGAAATAAATCAAACATGCATACACACAAACATATTCATAACAAAATAAGGAACAACTACTGAAGACAATTATAGTCCTCAGTTCTGTAGCTGGTCATGTGATTGTAGCTGATATTTATATCTACCATATTCTGCCCATTCTGTATTCCATTTGCCTTTAGCAATTGCCTCAGCTGGTAATTGTTCTCTATGGGTGTGGAGTGACCCAAACCTTCATTTTGCAGGGTCTGGGCCTTTAGTAATCTTGCCGGTATTGGGTTGTTGTAGTATTTCATTGGCCTTAATCACAAGGCATGGAAATGCCTTGAAGAGATGCTCTAAGGGATCTCCTGTATTCTAGACACACTCTTCCTTATCTCCACTGTGGAGAAGTAGTCCAATTTCCCCTTTGTAGTCATGATCAACTACCCCAGCCAGCACCATAACTCCCTACTTTGCTTGTTAATTCAGAGGCTTGATGAGCCCAAAGTGGATGGGTGGCAGTCTTAACTTTTAGTTCAGCGGAATCATTGTGTTTCCTGATCGAAACACTTTTCCCTCTGGAACTAAGACCTCTGGACCAGCAGAGCACGGAGCCCTGAGAACAAGAAGGAAAAATTGAACTAGTGGGTCACTAGGTGTAAGTAATCGCGAGTGGTGCTGCTTCCATTTCTACCTCTGTGAACCCTAGCTATGGGAGAAAAAGCACCGTATAATGGATGCTTATTCACAGCATATACAACCTTCTAGAGAACTTTGCTCTTGTCCTACAAAGCATCTGCTGGCCTTCCAAAGGTCATTCCACCATTCTAACTAAAGACCAGTGAATTCCATGAGCATGGGCCCATTGACACATTTTGTTGTTGTTTGTTTGTTTGTTTGTTTTTGTCTTTGTTTTTCCCTGCAAGTTAAGTTCTTTGATCAGAAGTAATGCTGTGGAATTCCATGATGGTGAATAAAGCATTCTGTAAGTCTAGAGGTAGTAGTTTGGCAGAAGCATCGTGCATAGGGAAGGCAAGTCTCTATCTAGAATATTTATTTTAGTAAAACAAAATACTGTCCCTTTATGACAGTCACCTATCCACCTGACTATTCAAATCCTCCTCTGCTGAGGTTACCCTACAGTGGGTATCCATATGGGACACACATAACTTCACATCTTTTGCCCATTCAGAAGGATCTGTCCACATATTGCATTTTCTTTCTTTCTGTTTTTTTTTTTTTAACTTTATTTATTCTGAGAGAAAAAGAGAGAGAGTGCATGAGCTGGGGAGGGGCAGAGAGAGAGGGAGAGAGTGAATCCCAAGCAGGTTTTGTGCTGTCAGTGCAGAGCCTGATGTGGGACTCTATCTCACTAAACTTGAGATATGACCTGAGCTGAAATCAAGAGTCTGGCGCTTAACGGACTGAGCCACCCAAGAGCCTCACATTTCAAATTTTCTTGCCACCAATTTTTCATATTCGTTCCAAGTCCCTCAGCATTCAGCTAGACCATTGGCCACAGCTCATGAATAGGTATATAATCACACGTTTGGCTATTTCTCCTTCCATAACAAAAATTTTAATACAACAGAGTTTAAAAAATCTATCAGAACATTCTTTCTCTTGAGGTTAGCATAGATTTCCCTAAGAGAACTAGTTCTTACAAGTTTTCTCCATTTCATTAAATATTTCTTTAAAATAAATATTTAAGCCATTTATTTCTTTCAAATTTAATTCCACTGACAATGAAGGAAAATAATAATAAAAAAAAAACCCAAAACCTTCAATACAACATGTATTTGTTGAATCATGATGAAAGGGATTCTGGTGCATAAAGGTTTTGAAAAGAACTATCACTCTCATAGGTCTTTTACGTCATCTTCATTATCAGGAGCCTCAGGTCAATATAATAATAAACACTTGAGATTTAGGATTTTATATATTGCATTTTCCTATCTTATCTATCAGAGTTTTTAAGTAACACATCAAATTGCTGGTTTTACGTACAACTCTACATTCACAATTAAAAATATAAAAGACACACAGGGGCGCCTGGGTGGTTCAGTTGGTTGAGCATCTGACTTTGGCTCAGGTCATGATCTCACAGTTCATGGGTTCAAGCCCCGCCTCAGGCTCTGTGTGGACCACTTGCTCAGAGCCTGGACCCTGCTTCAGATTCTGTGTCTCCTTCACTCTCTGCCCCTCCCTGCTCACGCTTTGTCTCACTCTTTTTCTCAAAAATAAATAAATGTAAAAAAAATTTTAAAAAGACACAAATTGATATTAAAATTACTGACCTCCCACTTAAAAAAAAATGTTTGCGGTTAATAAGTAACTCAAAGAGAAATGTTACTAAGTCTAATTAATTGCAACATTCACATGAAGCTTAACTGATTTATTAGAATGTATATTTCTTCAAGGGTGAATTAAAATATAGAGAAAAACTTTAAATTGCTGACACATTTAAAAACATGAATCTCAGTGAACTCTTAGGGCTCACAGAGAAATCACATAATCTAGCTTTCTTGTTCAAAGAAGCCAAGAGTAATGATTAGCCCAATTTGTGTTGACTGCATTTTATGGAGTTTACTAAGACAAAAGTTCCATATTTGTCAGTCTATGCTCATAGAAATGCTATTTTTAGATATATTTTTAAATTTAATTATTATTTATTTTGAGAGAGAAAGAGAGAACAAGCAGTGAAGTGACAGAGAGAGAGAGAGAGAGGGAGAGAGAGAGAATCCCAACCAGGCTCTACGCTCCTCACTGAGCCTGATGCAGGGCTTGATCTCACAATCGTGAGATCATGACCTGAGCCATAATCAAGAGTCGAACACATAACCAATTGATCCACCCAGGTGCCCTGGAAATGCTACTTTTTTGATGTCAGGAAACAATGAATACTCCCGCATCAAACCAGGATACTGATAATTTGCATATATGTATGTGACGAAGTTGTTTGAGAAAAAATGAGAAGTTCCTTTTATTTCCTCCTCAAAATGTGAGCCAGGAAAAGTACTATGTTTACTCCATAGCCTCCAGTAAATCTTGGGATACCATATCAATATCCTGAAAGTACATGGAAAAATCAAGTTCAGAAGAACAGCTGGGGGTAAATTTTTAGAAGTAGCTGTCATCACAAGGTCAAAGAATACTTCCAAATAAACATTTGATTTATTTTGCTAAATTGCCTGCTAAAGATAGTACAGTTTCACACTTCCACAAGTAATGGATATGTGTGCCTGTTTTCCTTTCTGTACCAGCATCAAGGGGTTCTTCCACTTTTAAAAACGTTTTTATGTTGTTTTGTTTTGTTTTGTTTTCTTAATGGGATGTGCAGGGGGTTGTGGAGGGGGATGATTTTTATGCGAAATACAATTCCTGGGCACCTGGGTGGTTCAGTTGGTTGAGTGTCCAACTTCGGCTCAGGTCATGATCTCGTGATTCATGAGTTTGAGCCCCGCATCAGGCTCTGTGCTGTCAGCTCAGAGCCTGGAGCTTGCTTCAGATTCTGTGTCTCCCTCTCTCGCTCTGCCCCTCCCCCACTCATGCTCTGTCTCTGTCTCTCTCTCTCTCAAAAATGAATAAACGTTAAAAAAAATAATAAAAAAAAAAAAAAAGAAAAACAATTCCTTTGTTGGAGTAGGTAATAGTTAATTGAGAAGAAATGACCACCAGTTGACCCAGGAGCCTATCCCAGGCCATCAGAGGCTCCCCACTGTCTCCCTTGTCCGTGAAATGTACATCCTGCCTACTGTTCCCACAGTGGGAACTGTTTACAAGGATGCAGCCTTGAGAGAGCAATGTGGTGTTGAGACCATCCAGAGGCTATATATGACTGAATTCAGTTAAGGCCTCTGTATAAACTTTTAAGATTCTGGTGAGCAAGTGCAGAGATTAACTTGTCTTGGGGCTGCCCAAGACAAGCCTTGTGAGTTCCTTCGCTTTGTTATACCTGCCACCTACCTACCAATCTTGTCTGCCTCTTTCTTCAGTTTCTCAGTGACCTCCACGTGTGGGGTCATTTTGAAATCAACAGTACTAGATCAGAAATTCATAGAGTGCATGTTGTATGAAACAAAGTAAAAAAATAATAATAAGATGATGAACTGGAAAGATGTGCCAAAACAATGCTAAGCAAAATAAGTCAGTCAGAAAAAGACAGATACCATGTGATTTCACTCATATGTGGAATTTAAGGCATTTAAGAAAGAAAACAAATGAGCAAAGGAAAAAATAGAGAAAGATAAGCCAAGAAACAAACTCTTAGCTAAAAGAGAATGAACTGATGGTTACCAGAGGGGGGATGTGTGAGATAGGTGATGGGGATTAAGGAGTGCATTTGTAATGAACACTGGGTGTTGTATGGAATTGTTGAATCACTATATTGTACGCATGAAACTAATATCACACTGTATATTGGCAATACTAGAATTAAAATAATAAAATATCTTTTATTTTCATATTTGTACATTTTAATATTACATTTTCATTGCAATTTACATAAATGTTTATGCAGTAAAATCTACTCATCTTTTCCTTAGAGATATTGGTGATATCCTCTATTGCTATTAAGCTCTGAAAATTGTTCATTATCTGATGTCAGTTAAATATTCTGATATATTTTTCTACATTTTATTGGCTTAAATTTTTTAACCTACAAGAAAGTTTTTTTTTAATATTTGAAATACTATAAATATCTTTTAATGCATTCCATCTATACAAGTCTAATAAATACAGAAGTGGTTGTGACCAAATGAAATTTTTACTGCCTGCAAGCTTATATGTAAAAGCAGGAGAATTTAACTATTTCCTTCATTTGGTATGAACAGTAAAACTATACATGACAGTGGAGCTCTGACCGACAGCCTCTGTGGCAATGGGTCTGGGAAGACAAAGCCCTACCTCCACAGACCACAGCTTAGCATGGTCAGGAGTTGGTCAATGACTTCCAGCTTCTCTAATTCTTGCCTCTACTTCTAACTCAGGATCCACCAGAGGAAGCTATGTATATTCTCGTAATAAAACACACAAGGTGCCCTGCTTCTAATTAGCCCACCTCCTCATGCCATCGACTTCCAATCAGAGCATATCTGAGGCATTCTTCTTTTTCTTGTTTTTTTTTTTTTTTTTCTCTTTTCACTATAAAGTTTTCCCGCTTCCTTGCCGGCCTTTAGGTCTCTGGCAAATCCAAGTGATGGTAGCTGATTCTCACTATTATAGCAAGCTCTGACTGAATAGCCTCCGTTTGTTCTCATTTTGGTGGCCTTCATTTATTTCCAATGTTGTATAGATTTGGAGCCTGGGTGCTTTGTGAATTTTAGTTTTCTACCTTTGGAATTCGAATAATATATGAAATTATCATATGTCATGTTTTGATTGGTCTTTTATCATCACTTGCTGCTGTGGTTTTAAAGTAGGCTCCACACCCAGTGTGGGGCTTGAACTCACAATCCTGTCACCAAAAGTTGTATGCTCTGCCGACTGAGCTAGCCAGGTGCCCTATCATCAATTTTACGTAGAATTCTGTGATTACTACACATATGTATACTCAGTCCTTTCTCATTGCCAGACTTTTTCCCCCATGTTGTATCATATATTGGGGCTTCTCTTCCTGCTTTTATATTTTACTTGAAAACCAATGCCATTCTTATTTACATCTCAGTTGTCAGAATTCCACGTCTTTTATCTTCTCTGTTGTAGTTTCAACATTAAGTCTTTTACTTTCATATTCTGTTCTGTCTCCCCAGTTTGTTTGCCTTTATTCTACTCTTATTAATGTAAATCTGATTCTGCCACTGTCTGTTGGGATTTCTCACACTCATATTTCTTCACCCATCTTTTTTGTCTCTCTCCTCCCATTTAATTTTGTTTACATCTTACAAATATCCAGACCGTGTCCCTTACAATGTTTTTGAAAACAGCAAGCAAGAAGCCTCCTTTTTTTTTTCTGTTTACTTAAAGTAGTTTTCAAACTACTGGTCTCAAAGCTAGGCAAGTGGTATATATCAATGGTTAAGAAAGAAATAATTTTCAAGGTGAAATAATTAACACATTAGTTCTGACTTTTCCTGATTGCGCTGGTTGGTCAAATCTCTTAAGACCCGTTTCTTAATTTTTTCACCTGAAGGTAGGAATAATACTACTCATCTGTTTTGAGCCATTGCAAATTCTTCTTTTGGAGTTAAATCATAGGATAAGCATAAATCAAAATATTTTCCTTTGTGTTTTTTCGTGTGTTTGCCAGTGGTTCCCAAATTTCAGTGGTTATAGAAATCACCTGGTTGGTAAGGGCCTTGAGTTTGGCCCTGTAATTTGCTGTATTTGTATTTGTAACAAAGTCCCAGTTGATGCTGATGCTGCTAGTCCCATGGTCCCAAACCACACTCAGAACTTCAAGAATATGCTTTTCTGTTTGTTTTTAGAGAGTTTTTTTTGGCTTGTTTATTTACCGAAGATAAAGCACATCATGCATAACTCAAGCCTCTGTTTCCCAATAAATTTTCACCAATAATAAAGTTGATGAACATTCCTTTACCTGTTGACATACGATTTTAATTTTATCTTTAGTTCCAGTTCTACTATTTCTCGGCTTTTTGGGTATAGTCATAGACACTTTAACAGGATATGTAGAGAACAAGCATTAAAACTGGAAAATCTTGTTTTCATATTATCTAGGGAATCCTATATTTCTGTACAAAATTTCACCTTATGTAGAAAGTTAGTGCTTTATGATTATAAGTTGAATGTTACAAAATCCATGCCATCAGTCCAGGTAATAATGGCTAGCCAAAAGTTATTATTATTATTATTATTATTATTATTATTAGCCTAACATTTTATAGTTCATAGTAGAGTAACGACCTAGAGTTTATAGTAGAACATATAGTGCTTACAAGTTGGTCTCATACATGCAACCTCACTTAATCTTCATCACAAATATGTCACTTTGGTTTTATTTTTTTCCATTTTAGAAGTGACATTACTTTTGCTAAATGACGACACATAACAGGGCCCAGCTTAAGCCCATGCTTTCTGATTCTAATTCCGGTGCTGTGTCAACCACAGAACAGGTAGTATGTTAGAAAGACTTGAAGAGCAATACCATTGAAAAATTAATTAACAAAATATGGGAATCTCTAAAATATTGGGGCACAGAACTTTTATTTGCCACATTACATTTGACTCCTGTCCCCTATAAGCTATCACAGCAGAGAGCCTTCTACTGTCTCTTCTTATTGTATAAACCAAGTTAACCTTGAATTATGCATTTATGGTGGAGGGCACTATAAAATTTTAAAACTATTGCTGAACAATTTGGCATGCTTTCTATTACATTCAAAATGTCAGCTAAGATTTTCTGTGTGTGTGTGTGTGTGTGTGTGTGTGTGTGTGTGTGTGTTCATTTTTCTTTCCCTTTTCTTTCCTCCTTGAAAAGACCAGATTGCCTGCTTTGGTGGTTTAGCCAAAGCAAAGGGGAATGATTACAATGCATTAAATAGGTCTGAAATGTGTCTCTATTTCCCTTAATCTTCTTTGGAATTAGTTCGGTTTCTATGGCAGAATGCCTTCCTTGCAGTGTCGATGTGGAAATGCCATTGCTAGCATCTCCTCCTTTTTCTGTGTGGAGCTTTCTACCCTATAAACGTTACATTCTCTTCCTCAGCATGACTCACATAAAGAGCTTTTTCCACCCAAAATACATTAACTGAAGGTGGAAGCCGAACTTGATAAATTAGAAAAGGATAGCACTAATGGTTGGATTTCTGAACTTCTTTTTACTCATAGATGGGATATTCAAGCTTCAATGGTATGTTTTATGTCTTAAGCTCCTGGGATTTTTACTATTTAGTTTTTAAGATTGGATGACGATATGTGGTTTTTATTTGCTAATGAAAGATTAATTTGGTTGCTACGAGATCTACTTCATTCCGCTTTTTGAACATATTTTACTTCTCAGCTCCTATAGGAAGTTGAAAACTGGATAGCATCCCTTCTCATGGTGAGTTGGCAAGTGTCTCTTACCTTGATATGAAGATACTCTAGCAGGCTTTGATTCATATCTCCTAAGCTGAAACTTTCTATTTTTCAGAATTTCTTTTTCATCGTGCACAATAATAGGGCAAGCTGGTCATTAGGATCCATTAATGATAATTTTAATTAAATGATTTAATTCACATAAGCAATTGCAGACTCCCTTCCGGGGTGACTGTATAGCCCACTCCTCTCTTCTATGGAAATTGCTCCCTTGCAGGGTCATTTGTACCATGCAGTATAGTTCACCTGACCATGACATACTGATTAAGTTGGGTTTCTGTTGGACTCCAAAATAACTTTAAATAATTTGCTTATTATTTTGGAAGGATTCAAATTAGCTGTTTGAATCATTGAGGGCTGTGTTTGCTCTTGTGTATTTTCTTTTTTTAAAAATCTTTTTATTGTTTATTTTTGAGAGAGAGAGAGAGAGAGACAGAGCATGAGTGGGGGAGGAGCAGAGAGAGGGAGACACAGAATCCGAAGCAGGCTCCAGGCTCTGAGCTGTCAGCACAGAGCCTGACATGGGGCTCAAACCCATGGACTGCGAGATCATGACCTGAGCCCAAGTCAGACAACCAACCGACTGAGCCACCCAGGCATCCCAACTCTTGTATATTTTCCAGATTACTTTCCAATATACAACTCAATCATTAAATCGTGTTAAATTAACAGAAGCTAGGTAAAGACAATTTACATGTAAATGATCCTGAATATTCATGACTTGGGTATGCACAAGTGCAAATGGCATGATGAAAGGCTAAAATAAAGTGGATTTTATAATTGACATTATATCTTGACTTCAGCAATGTGCAATAAACTTTTCCACCTTTTTCAGAAAGCCGATAGTTCTCCTTAGACATCACTAAATAGAGAGGCAATTTGCATAGTGATAAAATATGTAGGCTGCAGAGCCAGACTGGATTTTATTATTTGTTCTGCCAATTCCTAGCTTTGTGCCCTTGGACAAATTGCTTTAAGACCGTAAATTCGATTTCTTTACAATGGGTATAACAGCAGTATCTCACTTCACAAGATTCTTGGGACATTTAAATGTATTCATGAACTACTTATTCTAGATTTTCTCAATTGTTTTCTTACTAAAAAAGCTTAGAATGTAACTACAATAAATAAATATGCCACATATAAACTACAGAGTCTTACAGCTTTATTTCACCTTAGATTCAACTGGGAACATGTCTGTACTTCAGAATTATCTCATGTTAAAAATTTGGATTTTATTTCAGTCTAGGTAATTTCATCATTTTCATGAATGTGCCAGGCCTACATGAAACTCAATAATTATGTTCTGATAAACTATATAGAGCCTCCTGATCCATGTGCCAAGACCTTCATGCAAGAAAGGGCAAAGCAACACTTCAGAAGAATTTAGCACCATTGCAAAACCACTCAGGAATATGACACATAGTATTCGGCGGCAGACCATCATCTCTGTTAGCAAGCTTGAAAACAGAGTATCATTGTGTCTCACAAGGTGTTACAGCACTTATGGTGAACTGTTTCTTATGAAGGCTACTAAGAGGTGATCCATGTTTGGGTCAAGAAAAGTTTGGCTCAGCATTCTCTGCCATGTTCTGCTAAAAGATCCACCTTACCCCAGAAACGATTTTACTCCAGGCAAAAAAGAAAGAAAGAAAGAAAGAAAGAAAGAAAGAAAGAAAGAAAGAAAGAAAGAAAGAAAGAGAAAGAAAGGAAAGAAAAGAAAAGAAAAGAAAAGAAAAGAAAAGAAAAGAAAAGAAATCCCAATAGAGCTATAACAGAGGGACAAAAAATAAGAGCATTATATCAATTTACGTCTCTCCAATGATTTTATTCAAACCTCATTACATTTGTCAATGTGTCTCTCATGACTTTTTCACCTATAACAGCCTCAGGATGTGATGGGTTGCTTATTATAAACAAATTCATGATTATCTTTATTCTTTCATTTAGATCTAGGACATAGCTATGTACTTTTTCAGCTTTTAGCTGGGAGAGGAGTTTCCAAGTTGTTTGTCCTTGAGGATAACTTGGGAGGTAAGGTAGAATTGCCAGGTGACAGAGTGATGACAGAGTAGGAGTGTAGTTAGCACAAACTACGGTCCATACAGAATCTAAACCTTTCCTGAGAAAGTTGTGTTTTCCATTGTGTGGAGCCCTGAGAGAGCCTGCAGCTTCCATCCTTCAGACTTTTGCTGAAATACCGTTATATGCCAGACCCTTTGTTAATTGATCTGAGAGATTCCCAGGCGAATTGTGCATTCTCTCTTTTTTTAAAGTGCTAATGGTTTAAGAGTAGGTCTAGACTCCCAAACCATCAATGATAGTATCACGTGGGGAATGCTCCATAAGAAGTGATGTATAACATGTGATTTGAAAGCATGGCAAGAGTAGATTAATTCTGGCCAATAGCTGAGGTTGCTCCCAGGGATAGATTTTCAGAGAAGTTAATTAGCTGGATGTTGAAAAACAAACCACAGTTTTCCAGGCAGAGAATTAGGGTCAGGACACTTGAAGCAGCAAAAGAAACATGTATAACATGTATAACCACATGGATCAAGAGGAAAGATGTCATGCTTGGAGAAAAGTGAGACATACAAACCAAATGTTTCTAAACCAGAAGCTAGAAATGTGTGTAAGAAGGGCAGTAGAAGAAAATAAGCCCAGGGAGGTGGACTGGGTTGTAGTCATGAAGAGCTGTGGATGAAAACATGCTGAGCAATTTGATTTTCCTATAGGGAAAAAAGGGTGAATTATTTGTATTTTTTATTGAGAAGGAAAACTCTGGCATTTGTGTCTCAAGAATAGAAGGAGGAAGGATAAATTCATGGCTGGGAGTTCAAACGAGATTAGAACACTCCATGTGAGAGATGATGAAGAACCTGGCCTGAAGTGTTACATAATACAGGACAAAGAAGAAATGAATTCAGGGATACTTTAGGAAATTAAAAAGGCACATATGTACTACTAATTGGATTAGATCTCGAAAGAGGTTGATAATGAAATGTTGAAGTTTCAAGTTAGGTTGAAAACAACACAATAAATAATGAGAACGTAGGTGGAGGAATCAGTGTTATTAACACAGATGAGAATTTCAGTAATAGAATGCCAAATTTGAGATTATTGGTGACTCAGGAAGATACATCTAATGACATTTGGAAATATGAGTTTGTTACTCAGTAGTGAGTTCTGACATGACTATGTCAATGCTTGGAAAGTCATTACAGCCATGGGAATGGATGAAATCAATGAAGGACGTGTGTAGATCAAGAAAAGAGAGAAGATTGTGATCAGGATTATCTGATCTGGTCAGATGACTAGGAAATAAAAAAGGGAGAAAAAAGAAAAAGAAAAAGAAAAACAGAAAGAAAACCATTCTCAGTTGAAATGCTTTTGAATGCAATGAACAAAAAACCTGATCCAGATTGATTTCATATGGAGAATAGTTATGTCGAATGTTGCAATGATTTTCAACTTCAAACCCTTTCTCAGGCTTGCTTCCCTCCTCAACACCAAATGGTTGCTTAGAAGCAATTGAGGTTATATGCTTGGGGTAAGCGGGGGGTGGGGCAGAGAGAGAGAGAGAGAGAGAGAGAGAGAGAGAGAGAGAGAGGAATGAGTAAGAGAGAAAGAGAAATAATTATTTCATTTAACCATGAAAATAAAAGCTGTTCCCTTCAGACTGATAAGACCACCTAAAATATGGGCCCATCTCTGATCAAATAATAATCACTAGGGAAAGGTCATTGTGGTACAGGCTTGCCATCATTGACATAAGGTATAAAATTGCCATATCTGATTGGGAGAGGCTATTGCTAGATAAACACAGAGGTTCCCATTGCTTAACCTGGTATTTGGTCCAATGACGGCTGAGAGTAATGCTAATTCATCTTGCAGAGGGATGAACGTTCTTATTTGAGCTTGTATTGGCCCAAAGACATAAAGGGTTGTGTGTGTTTGTGTAAGAACATAAATGCCTATGTTTGAAAAGGTATAAAGAAGGTGGGTTTTGATAATGCCACTCAGTCATTAGTTGCTAAGCATCTCCAACTCTGGCTAATTGCCAAACCACTGGCATCCATCCTTTCTTTATAGAGGGAGATAGGCTTAAACCCATGCTATAATGCACTGTTTATTCTTTGTTAGCCTTCCTTGCTTTTGTTGAGATTTTAGTATTTCATTCCTAAGCATTATCTGGATCTCATAGTGTAAGGCAGGTGTCATTTTGGTATAATTCTTACTTCGAATTTCACATCCTAATGCTGTCTGCTGAGTTCCACATCATTCCTTGAGTTGCAACTCAATTGCCTTCAGAGAGAGCCTCTTCTGATAGCTTGACCCCTGCCTCTTGTTCCTAAGTGTGAATTTTCTTGTGTCCATTAGTTCCCGGTTCAGATCCTATTTTTCATCCTATTCTGTTCCAAAAACTTTTAGTGTTCCTCTATTTGCCTTTCAGAAATGGATTCCTTCAGAGCTAGGATCCTGAACTTTAACTCCTGCTATTTCAACCTGCCCTGGGCCTGAATAGTGAATAGAATTAAAAAACAGGTCACCTGCTGTGTTGAATATTCTAGATACCCATTCTACCCCAGTGGGCAATTTGAGGCTAAGCCTGAACTCTCCTATCCCTGAGCTATCTGACAATAAAGAAATTGCCCTGCCTCACAGATGAACACTGAGAGAGAACACTTGTCACTATCAAGTTCACTTCCTCAGTAGCTTTAAACAGATTTTCAAATATTTCTATAATACAAAAAGTTTATATGTCACGCATTTTAAAGAAAATATTTGGTATGTATTAATGATTTAATGATCTTGTTTATATATTTACTTATAAGAATAAAATCAACTTTTAAATCAGAGCCAGAAAATATGCTATGATAACTTTGGGAAGGGATTCAGACCTCTACTTGCTCTCAGCCTAAAATTTATGTGGTTGAAAATGGAGTTTTTTTTTTAAATGGAGTGTTTATACACTTTGCAGAGCTAACACAAATTCAGCCTAGTTTATACTATCGTAGAATCGTGACTATTGATATCTATCAGTGAAGTCATCTGAAAACCAAGGCAAGTTACAAATTCTAGGCTCCATATATAGGACATAAATAAAAAGATACATTTCCCCAAACCATTTTGATATTTCCAATCTGCCAGTCTGAATCGATGTCACTAATTTGGTTACAGATTTATATGTATTACTTCTGACTCGACAAGTTCAGGCTGCAATAACCAGTTCTTCTGGGATTCTGAGGCTGTCAGGAAGCCACTTTTTGTAAAACATTTTAGAAAGATAATACATATATAAAATAGGGACATTGTGCCCGCAATTGATTGTGCTTGATAGGTTCCTGTCTTTTAAGCCAGATAAATGTCTGAAACCAAATCCTTTTCACGATTTTCCTCTCCTAGCTCCCCATCACCTACAGGGTGGTTAAAAAAATCAAACACTTTAAAAATATATTACTCAGTAAGTTGGATATATATGAATATGTAGTAAGAACCGATTTGAAAAGAACAAACAAGAATATCATTATACATGTTCAATATGTATCCTTTGTCTTCCAGGGCACACATCAATTTGTGGTCTAATTCTTTCCAGATCTTTTTTTTTTTTTTTTTTTTGCACATAAGCTTTCTTGATTGAAATGGATTCACCATGTGCTCCTTCCTTTCCTTAAAGCTGTGAGAAAGAAGTGTGACAACACCAAGCTTATTAATTGACCCCTGTTAGAGTCTTGAGGTGTGCTAGCTGGGAATCCACTCTTCAAGTGTTTATTATGCCTATGGAGTATATAAGTGTATGTATATATTTTTACCTTTCGGATATAGTTTATCATAATTAGAGGTGATTATCAAAATAAATAAATAAATAAATAAATAAATAAATAAATAAATAAATAAAATTGTTACATTCACTGTTAGAAGACATTGAACAAATGTTTATCTTTCTGATTTAGCAGAGAAGAATACCCAGTATTATTTTACTCAAATTTTAAATATGTTGCAGATGGCAAGAATAAAGAAAATAGGGAAGTTATAAAAAGTAACAAATACTTTTTGAGATGCTCTGAGAAATGAGCACTTTTTCATCCATTGTTGATGGACCTGGAGATCTTAAATATGACCCTTCTCAGTAAAACACCTGACCCCAAAGGTGCATTTTAAAAACGGATTTAAATAGAGGCTACTGAGTGGCTCAGTCAGTTGAGCATACAACTTTGGCTCAAATCATGATCTCACAGTCTCTGAGTTCAAGCCCCACCACACTGGGTTCACTGCTCGCTTTGGATCCTCTGTCCTCCTCTCTATGCCCCTCCCCTGCTCACTCTCTCTCTCTCTCTCAAAAATAAATAAACATTAAAAATGGATTTAAATAATAGAAAGTGGGAAATTACATCATTTTAAATCATATAGATCATTACTTTGTTACTTGCAGACATAATGTAACAGAAAAATAAAATTAGAAGTTAGCAATGCAAACATGAATGGGAGGAAAATCATATTTGTTATTAAAATGCAGAAGGGAACTGTATATAGTGTACCATGTTTATAGGGAAGACCTGATTAATGGAGATGCCTCAGAATTACTAATTTTCATATAACTAATTTCATATGACCAAGTGATACACTGTATTTCAGAAATTAGTGTTTGGTGTGGTAGATAAAATACATACATTATTGTGTCAGAGCCAAGAGAAAAGATGTGTTTGAATCAACTTCAACTTCACAATATAACTACAGTTTCTAACATTATTTTGTTTTGTTGCTAGACAGTATTCCATAGTATTTCATTAGTGATTGCACATAATTTACTTAACTGATTTAGATTCTATCTAATATTTTACCATGACAAACAATGCATCAATGTCATTGTGCTGACATCATTTCACATATATGAGAATATATTTTTGTATAACATTCTGTAAAAAATTTCTGTAAATTTTTAGATATGGTGTTGTTGCTGGATCAAAATGATATGGTTTTGTTCTGGAACAAAATAAAGATAAACATTTAATAATATTAGAGGTAAACTATGTGAAGTATCATGTCACATACATATCCATTTTTTAAATTTCCCTCTTATAATAAGTATTGAATTACTTACATGGAAAGAATTCTCTGGGGCATTAATATATCATTGCTAAATTGGGGGCACCTGGGTGGCTCAGTTGGTTAAGCATCTGACTCTTGATTTCAGCTCAGGTCATGACCTCAGTTTGGTAAGTTCAAACCCTGTATCAGGCTCTGCAATGACGCTACAGAGCCTGCTTGGGATTCTCCCTCTCTCTCTGCTCGCACTGTCTCTGTCTCTCTGAAAATAAATAAACTTTAAAGTAAATAAATAAATTTAAATAAATAAATAAATTTAAATTTTAAATAAATTTAAAATAAATAAATAAATAAATAAATAAATAAATAAATAAATAAAATTGTTTTGGGGTGCCTGGGTGGCTCAGTCAGTTAAGTGTCTGACTTTGGCTCAGGTCATGATTTCACAGTTCATGAGTTTGAGCCCCACATCAGGCTCTGTGTTGACAGCTCAGAGCCTGGAGCCTGCTTGGGATTCTGTGTCTCCCTCTCTCTCTGCCCCTACCCTGCTCACACTCTGTCTCTCTGTCTCTCTTTCTCTCTTTCTCTCTCTCTTTCAAAAATAAATAAATACTAAAAATATATATATCATTGCTAAATAATGATGTCTCATTGCATTTTTTTCCCCTGAGTTTTTGTCTTCTTTAAACTTTCATTTTAAGCTTTTATTTTATAGGAGTATATGATAAAATTTTGTGTTTGCAATGGGGAAGAAGGCATAGAAAATAAAGGTAAAAAAAATGACAAATTGGTTGTAGTACAGAGATGATTTGAAGATGACATTAACTGCCTTTTTAATTTCATTGGAACACAGAAACAATTCATTTACCTCATGCTTGGCAGAACCATTCACATTTATTAAGTGATTTCTTGAGCCTTGCTCATATCATTCCTAAAATGGCACTCTCATCCCAACTAAACCCTTCTTTGCTCTTCAAAGTAAATACCAAATTTTAGCAGATCACAGCAATTAATGCCAGTTAATTATTTTAAATAAAGCAAACATATTGAGAGAAAAATCAACATATAATTATTATTACCCAAGGAAATTTGAAATTTTGGGGGCAGTCAACAGACCCTGGAAGGACCTGAGTCCAGTCACGTATATGGACTTTCTTATCGGATTTCTCAGTGTGCTTCAAAGGCTTGTTTTTAAGCTTTAAAAATGGGGTCTTGAGTAGCCCTTACTGTAAGGCTGGTTTTCAATCCACTATCAAGGTATGACCATAGTTGGATCTCTACTAAATGTCCCACGTGTTAGAGACAAGGTCTCTCCACTGCCCACTCTCATGGTTATAACTCACCTAGGTCTTGTCATTATTAATAACTTTGTTTCAGCCTCAGACCAATATCTCCTTTTTCTGGCTTATTGCCTCTAAACCCCTTCCTGACTTTTAACAGTCTGTTTTGCCAGTTCTTCCTCATCTCCCAGACCTCCAAGTACTTTATTATTTCAGCCCAAGCTTTCTTTTCTATCTTTACTCACTCCCTTCATGACCTCTTCCAGTCCTACCGTTTCCCCTCAAGGCCAGGCAAGAACCCACAGAGCAGTATGTCAGAGTAAGTTAGGAAATTGCTCAAAAGTCAGAAACTGGGAATTAATTTTGGAGCTGTGAGTTTAATTCCAGGCTTGTTTTGAGGCCAAAAAATGCTCAGAGAGGAGATGGCAAAGAAAAGAGAAATATGGAAACTGGAGGAATTTCTGACTCAGAAACAAAGCTTCCTAGACTCAGTAATATCAATGGAAGCAAATTATTGAAATCTTAGGGCATTATTGCAGGATATGAATAGTTTAAATGCATTAGGGAGATAATGAAGACTTATCTATTAGAATGAAAGTGGTTCTAATTGTTTGCAAATAAATGTTCTTTCTCTTTTCTACTCTTTCAACAAACCAAATAATTAGGAAGAATCTTCCTCTATACTTTTAGTCTTTGAAATTTCCAGTGTATCCTGTTGAAGACAAAGAAAAATATTACAGATCTTACCTCCATGAAGTCTGCTAGCTACATTGGAGCTGAGTCTGCTATAAGTTCTAAAATAACTCTTTCACTGCAACACTGGAAACTTTGGTCCTAGTTGCCTTTCTTTCCACTACCATAATATAAAACAAAAAACAAAAAACAAAAAAACATACAAATTGTTACCATCTGGACACAAATAAGAACTAAGTCCTCTGTTGCACCTCACTTTCACCCTTCAGGGGGTATCCACTTGTGTAGTTTTCAGTTGAAGAATCTTTCCTTATTCCTGTGAGATTTTGAGACTTTATTACACAGAGTACCATCCCTTCTACCCCGGCAAAAGTTCTAGGTTCATCTAAGCATGCTAATACCTAGGCTCCAGAGGTATTCCTAGAATTTTTCCTAGGAATGCCAAAGTAATTCTAATTCCGACATGTCAAGTTGAAGAGTCTCAAAACGGAATGCAGATTATCATCTCTTTTTTTTTAAGTTTATTTATTTCATTTTAGAGACAGAGCACAAGCGGGGGGCAGGGGGTGTCAGAGAGAGAGGGAGAAAGAATCCCAAGTAGGCTCTGCACTGTCAGTGCACAGTCTGACATGGGCTAGAGCTCATGAACTGTGAGGTCATGACCTGAGCTGAAATCAAGAATTGGACGCTTGACCAACTGAGCCATCCAGGTGCCCCAATCAGCTTTTACTTCCATTTAATAGACTGAAGTGTTATACAGAAATGCATACATTCTTACTTCTAAGAAGATAGGGAAAAATACAAATTAAATAACATTTGACATGAGAAATTCTCCCCCATGTCAGGCTCTGCTGGGTACTTGCCTCTACAGTAAGTTTTTACTATTTAGAAAATTATGACATAATAGCCTGGAGAATCTACCTGTGTAATCACTCATTATACTACAAAATAGTTCTATGTTTGAGCAAATATTTAAACTCTCTTTGCCTAAATAACCCATCTGTAGATGGGTTGTGAGGATTAAATAAGATAATTACCCTCCAATACTTTCAATAGGGCTTGGCGTATAAGATTTAGTCAACTGATGTCATCACCATCCCCATCTTCATGATCATTATCTTTCATTACCGTTGCATTTTCATCAAATTTTTTTTTTGTTGGGATTAGCACTGGGTGTTGTATGTAAGCGACGACTCATGGGGATGTACTCCTGAAGCCAAGAGCATACTGTATACACTGTGTGTTAGCTAACTTGACAATAAATTATATTAAAAAAAAAAAGAATAGATAAAACCTTACAAAAGTTCTCATATATTAACTGGAAAAAATAAAAATATAGTACACTCTATAATACGTGTTAGCAGGTGGGAAAAAATTACATAGCTATTTGCAATAGTGGAAATATGTGTATTACTGTGAATTATTTCCTAAAAAAATAATATTTTGAGACATTATTGTTTTTTTTTTTTAATTTTTTTTTCAACGTTTATTTTATTTTTGGGACAGAGAGAGACAGAGCATGAACGGGGGAGGGGCAGAGAGAGAGGGAGACACAGAATCGGAAACAGGCTCCAGGCTCTGAGCCATCAGCCCAGAGCCCGACGCGGGGCTCGAACTCACGGGCCGCGAGATCGTGACCTGGCTGAAGTCGGACACTTAACCGACTGCGCCACCCAGGCGCCCCGAGACATTATTGTTTTAACTAAAAAGTATAAGGTCTCTTCTTGCTTAAAACAATCTTCCTCTCTTGACAAGTAGTCTAGCTAGCCCCACTTCATTTTCAATTTGGAAAACTGCAACTGTGCAATGAAATTCCTCTTAGAGAACTTCTGAATCCCTGTCACTTCATTGATCCTCTAGTGATCATCCTTGAAAGATAGTTCAGTCCTCTGGTGGATGTTTCCAAATCATTTCATCCCAGGGCAGAGAGTTCCAATTGTTAGAAACTGCATCTTGTACTGAGCTTAAATCTGCCTTCTGAAGCTGTATCACTAATTTGAACATGTTTTCAGGAATAACAACCCTTAACTTTTGTAGCAGAGGACTTAAAATAAGCCTAATCAAACAACAGGTCAATGGATGTACATGTTGTCTTACTCTGAACTTCAATCTTGAGTAAATAATAGAGCATTTACATGAAATGTTGTGGCTACTTTTAGTTTATTTTGGGATTCCAAATTTAATGTGATTTATAATATTAATTATATCAATAAATTATTTAAGTGAATGCTGTTGGTAAAATACATTTCTCTGTTTTTAAATTGAATTTAAATTCAAAACTAAACTTAGATATGCAGCTGAAATATTTTAAAAGCATTTCCTATGATTATGTGTGATGTTCATGTTAGGAGATGTAGTACAAGCTCCCAATTTATAGAAAAATGAGGTTTTTGTTATCTTCATTTTTGGATCTGTAAAAATATATTAAAATTCTTTTTTTTTAAAGGAGAAATGCTTTTTGGTACAGTAACCTTGCAAATGTCATCCCAGCAGGAGAATTTTTGGAGAGCTCTGGGTAATAGAAAACACAGCTTACTAATCATAGTTATCTTGCTGGCAGGGTTTTCTTTTGCAAACACTGTTATATACAGTTCCACAGATTACTAAATTGTAAAAAGTATTCATAAACGTGGATCTGAAGTATTCTCAATATTTAGTATACTTTAACCTGATTTTTATTTTGGAATGTCCTAGAAGTATAACACTATTTGAAGCTAAAATACTTATTCTATAAATACAATGTTTAGCAGGAATTTAGTGTACTTATCATTTTTAAAAAGACAACATTTTATTTAGTTACCGATTTTTATAGTTTTTTTTTAAATTTAAAGTTAATTAATGGGAGCATATGAAAACTGGTACTCTCGAATGCTGATTTTACTTCTTGTCAAGATTCTATGATCCTTAAGAAATATTTAGAGATTTAAGGTTATTTTTCCTTCCTTAAAAATGCAATAATGCAACAGAGTAGAGGAAAGATAGAGTTCTAAAACTCTATTCCTAATAGTTGGTATTTTAAGGTAAAGGGCTTTATTTCACAGTTGAGGTGACAGAATGGAAGTCCATTATTGCTAGAATTATCAGGCGTGAAGTGTTTGTTTTCCACAAGATGTTTTTGCTTCTCAATTTAGAAGCTGGAAGAAGAGTGACCAAATTAACCAAGAAGGGGAATTTTATGTGTTTTTTTCAAAACAACTAATGTTTTATTCAATAGACCATTGGATATAACTAGTATTTATTAAGTATCTGCGTTGTGGTAAACTAGGATTTCCATAACTATATTTAATCCTATGAATGAATGTTATTAAATCTGTTATTCAGGAGAAACTAAGATTAAAGAATGATTCATATAATGTATTGGGGCTACAATTTTAACATAAGTAGGTCTTAACTATATAGTCGTGACATTTCCCACTTTGCCATGCTGCTCCCACAATAACAGGATACCAGATAATCAAATTAGTTATGTACAAAACTGAGTTCGTATGAAATGTTCCTGATGTAAACTGGAAATTGCACATACTGAAACATACTGAACCTGACACTCTTCTAAAAAATTATAATATGACATAATATTTAATGTGTTACACTGACACAAAATATGTTTGCACATAGAATTAAAATTCTCACAATAATTCTGTGAATTAGATGGGATGATTGTATACTGATCACATAATTAATAGATAGGGAAATGGATAAAAGGTGTAGGGTTATGAGTATAAAAAGAAAAGTGTAAGTTTTAAGAAACTCTCAGATGTTCCTCCTGTCCATCTTCCCTGTTTAAAGATTCTAGAACATTCTACGTAACCGCTACTCTCACAAATACAGACTGTAACTTTCTCTTCTCTCTCCCTTGTCTGTCTCTGTCTCTGTCTCTGTCTCTCTCTCTGTCTCTCTGTCTCTCTCTCTCACACACACACACACACACACGCACACACGCACACACAGTGGTTTGACTCTGTAACTTGCATTCAGACATGGTACCAGGCTCTGTAAGTTTTGTAATAAGGATATGTAGAAGATCTGTAGAACTTCTTCCTCAGGAGTTATTTTAAAAAGGAAGGATTATAAGAAACTTAAATTCCCTTTTTGGTTGATATTTCACCCATTGATTTGTGTGACCACACATTTTGAAAAATTCATCATGACTTTTCTAAAGTAATAGTAACTCACCATTGGCTAATTTTATTGAAAAATACAAAAAAAAAAAAGTAAGTGCTGAGAGATATTTTGGCTTGAGTAGCTACATTTTTTGATTGTTCTCTTTTTCAATATAGTTCTAAATTTGGCCACCTCTGCCACAATGTGATGCTGACATAATGTTTGACAGTGAAGGGCGTTTAGGCCAACAGATCCAAGAACCCTGAAACAAAACTGGATAACACTTTAAAAGGTTTCATTCTTCCTTCACAAGAAAACTGTGGAGTGTAAAATGACAACTGTGCCTTAGGCGTAACTTTTGAAATTTATCTTTTTTCCTCTAACTATCTGGTTGGTTTTTTTTTTTTTTTTTTTTTGAATGTGCATTCTCAGCAAATGTCTTGTCCTTGTAGACATGTCTGAGCAACCCAGCTTTTTACTTGGTTCAGTAATTTCTAAATTGGCTCTGTCTTCCAATTGTAAATTGTAGCATGGCTTATCTACGGGCTAGTGAACCTCAGGTTCTCATCCAGGAATGTGTGGACCTTTGAATATTCTGATATACTGAGGCCAGTGTGTAATTATAACAGACATAAAATGATTCAGATTGCTTTGTTGACTTTTAAAATTACATTCAAGCAAGTACTTGTAGCTCATCATTGTTCCCTCACCCATTCTTAGTATTCTGAGAGCAGAATATTCCTTTGGGATTGAAAGGTTAGGCACAACCTAGTTTTTGGAGTGTCAAGAAATGCAGGTAAAAAGATTGGCCAAAGACAATATTCAAACCACAATCGAGCACATTCATTTTTCTTGGTACTTGGTATTTTTTGTCTATTGGAGTAAAAATAAAAGAATGATATTTTACATGTGGATTTTAAATACGGATTTTTCAATAGAGAAATTCTATATATTTATCTAATCTATCATCTCTATCTATGTCTCTTATCTATCTAGACAAATGAATAGGCATGGGTGCAAAGAGACATCTTTCTATTTTACAGATAAGTGAAATAATACCAGTTATTACAGCTGAAGTTAACATTAAAAGGATATTAACTTGACAGTTGTCTCACAGAAGAAAAGACAATCTAGTAAATGATTACAAAATAACATTGTCTACTGTTAACATATAGGTTATGCCAAAATATATGGAGATGATATGTGTTTTACGTGCGTTATCTTATTTAATATAAAAATGTTTTGATAGGCACTACAATTGTCCTGATTTTCAGATAGGACAACTGAAACTTAAAAAGATAAACTACATTGCTTCTGTTTGTTTTATGAACTGAATGTTTGTGTCCCTCCAAAATTCATATGTCAAACCCTAATCCCCTGTGTGATGGTATTTGGAATCGGGGCCTTTGGAAAGTAATTAGGCTTAGATGAGGTCATGAGGGCGAAGTGCTTCTTATGAGATTAGTGCCCTTATAAGAAGAAGAAGAGACAGGAGAGCTGTCTCTCCAGGAGCGCACACTGAGGAAAGGTAATGTGAGGACACAGTGAGAAGACAGCCATCTGAGATGCAGGTGAAGAACACTCACCTGTCACCAAATCTGCTGGTACTTTGATCTTGAACTTTCAGTCTCCAGAACTGTGAGAAATATGTCTCTGTCGTTTAAGCCACCTGGTATATGATATTTTGTTATAGCAGTCTGAGCTAAGACGGGTTTATATGCTAGTAATAGCAGATACAGGACTCTAAATTTTGCTCTGCTACATTCTAGAGTCTATGAATTTAATCATTAAAATATAAACTTGGATAAATAATGTTTCACTTCCCCACTACGGTGGTTACCATGGTTTCATTCCAGTTCCCAAGATAAATAAAAGAGTGGAAAGGATGAATGAGCACTGTTCAATAGCTTTCCTTGTTTCTGTGTCCTTCCTACAAGACCCTTTGGTGTTTAGTACTTTTGTATTTAATCAGACGTTTTCAGGGTCCTCAGGCTTTTCTTCCTGGCTGCCATGGAATTAAGATCTTATCAGACTACTAGTTTTCCAGACACAAACTCTTTATTTCTAGGAATGTGTAGTATTCCCCCCATTATAAATGCTACATATTAAATTGAAAATGAGCATAACAAGATGATTGCTTTAGATTGAATGTTTGTGTCCCCCCTCATAATTCATGTGTTGAAATTCTAACCCCCAACATGATATTAGGAAGTGGAGTCTTTGGGAGCCGAATAGGTCATTAGAGTGGAATCCCCAGGACTGGGGTTAGTGATTTCATAAGAGGCCCAAAGGCGCTCCTTCATCCCTTCTGCCATGTGGGGACACAGTGAGAGGACTTCTAGGAAGCAGACTCTCACAAGACACTGTGACAATTTCTGTTGCTTATAAGTTACCCAATTTATAGTATTCTGTTATGGCAGTCCACATGGACTAAGATTGTGGTCTTGGGTAAAAATGTAGCTATAAAGTTTGTCAGAGAGGATAAAACACATATATTAAATCAGATGCAATTATTTTCATTGTAGTCAGAGTCATATTAAGTAAATTTACCAATTAATATTTTAGAATGTTGGTATATTTATATTCTTGTTTTATGCAGATTCAGTTTGAATATACATCATTTGTCACTCATTAGATTAACAAATATTTAATAAGCTACCTCTATATTAAACACATTGCATTCATCAAATAAGAAAGCAAATGTGAACACTGAATTTAAGAGAAAAACTTAGCAAATATTAATGTCATGAATTTTGCAAATAAGTAATCTTTTGAATATCTTGGCAAAATGAAACAAAAATTATAATAAGAAAATAAATTCTGGAAAACTCAATATCTTTATTTTGGTCATGCAAAGACAGTCCTTTTCACATAAACTTTTATTAGCTCTGCTATAGCACAAAACATGTATTTGATCTGAATTTCAAGTTTAATCCACCTTCTCATGAATATTAATGTGAATATGGCTGAAAAATTGCCAAAATGGGCAACGTTAGGAAAAAAGAAAAGAAGTTACCGGGTTGAATACGTGAGACTCTTTGTAATATAAGATTTCAAGTTTGCAAGTTCACCAACCAATGGAGGAAGAGACAAAGGAGATGGTCAAAAAATGTTTTACAATGCAATGAAAAACCAGAGGTTTTATTGGAGCCTTCAGTCTCAAAGTCTAATAGATTAATCAGGAACAAAAAATGGCAA